>NC_057804.1:531929866-532229866 GCF_018294505.1 Triticum aestivum | reverse complement strand
TTGGTGTGGTGAGGGCGGGAGGAAGAGCTGCGAGCGCCGACCATGTTGGGGTGGTTTTTTCGGGCGCGCTCTGATGATTCCTCTCTTGGGGAAGATAGTGTGGATTGGATCTGAAGATCCCCATCTCTTTAATAGATAATTTATTTACATGGTTAGGGTGGCAAGTATAAAAATGCCCCGACTTCTCACATTCGCTCGACACGTGGAGGCCAAGACTATTAAGGTACAGAAGCTGATGAGTGTAACATAAAATGGGAAGCCGGACACTGCTCTTTAATACAGGTACTTTGAAGAGTTCAGAGAAGGAACCCGCCTTGCAATGCCAAAGACAATCTATGCGCCGGACTCATCGTCATTGAAACCTGGTTCTCGGGCTACTGAGGGAGTCCCGGATTAAGGGGTCCTTGGACAGCCGGACTATATGCATATGCCAGACTGTTGGGCTATGAAGATACAAGATAGAAGACTTCGTCCCATGTCCGGATGGGACTGTCCTTTGCGTGGGAGGCAAGCTTGGCGATTCGGATATGAAGATTCCTTTCTCTGTAACCGACTCTGTGTAACCCTAGCCCCCTCTGGTGTCTATATAAACCGAAGGGTTTAGTCCGTAGGACAACAATCATAACCATAGGCTAGTTCTAGGGTTTAGCCTCTACGATCTCATGGTTGATTGATGTCTACTACACAACCTTCTTCTTGTAGACGTTGTTGGGCCTGCAAGTGCACAGGTTTGTTGGACAGTAGCAATTTTCCCTCAAGTGGATGACCTAAAGTTTATCAATCCGTAGGAGGCGTAGGATGAAGATGGTCTGTCTCAAACAACCCTGCAACCAAATAACAAAGAGTCTCTTGTGTCCCCAACACACCCAATACAATGGTAAATTGTATAGGTGCACTAGTTCGGCAAAGAGATGGTGATACAAGTGCAATATGGATGGTAGATAAAGGTATTTGTAATCTGAAATAATAAAAACAGCAAGGTAACTAATGATAAAAGTGAGCATAAACGGTATTGCAATGATAGGAAACAAGGCCTAGGGTTCATACTTTCACTAGTGTGAGTTATCTCAACAATAATAACATAGATAGATCATATAACAAGCCCTCAACATGCAACAAAGAGTCACTCCAAAGCAACTAATAGCAGAGAACAAACATACAGATTATGGTAGGGTACGAAACCACCTCAAAGTTATTCTTTTGGATCGATCTATAAAAGAGTTCGTACTAGAATAACACCTTAAGACACAAATCAACAAAAACCCTAGTGTCACCTAGATACTCCATTGTCACCTCAAGTATCCGTGGGCATGATTATACGATATGCATCACACAATCTCATATTCATCCAACCAACACAAAGTACTTCAAAGAGTGCCCCAAAGTTTCTACCGGAGAGTCAAGAACGTGTGCCAACCCCTATGCATAGGTTCATGGGTGGACCCCGCAAGTTGGTCACCAAAACATACATCAAGAGGCACATGATATCCCATTGTCACCACAGATAAGCACGGCAAGACATACATCAAGTGTTCTCATAAAAGACTCAATCCGATAAGATAACTTCAAAGGGGAAACTCAATTCATCACAAGAGAGTAGAGGGGGAGAAACATCATAAGATCCAACTACAATAGCAAAGCTCGGCATACATCAAGATCGTGCCATAGAGGGAACACAAGAGAGAACACGAGAGAGAGAGAGAGAGATCAAACACATAGCTACTGGTACATACCCTCAGCCCCGAGGGTGAACTACTCCCTTCTCGTCATGGAGAGCGCCGGGATGATGAAGATGGCTACCGGTGATGGGATCCCCCCTCTGGCAGGGTGCCGGGAAGGGCTCCCGAGAGGTTTTTGGTGGCTACAGAGGCTTTCGGTGGCGGAACTCCCGATCTATCTTGATATTCGATAGTTTTAGGGTACGTACGGTTATATAGGCCAAAGAAGTCGGTCGGGAGGTGCTCGAGGGGCCCACGAGAAAGGGGGCCGCCACCCTGTAAGGGGGGCGCGCCCTCCTATCTCGTGGCCTCCTCGAGGCTCTTCTGACGTGAACTCCAAGTCTCCCGGATCATAATCTTCCAAAAAATCACGTTGCCGAAGGTTTCATTCCGTTTAGACTCCGTTTGGTATTCCTTTTCTTCGAAATACTGAACCACGCAATAAAACAGCAATATGGGCTGGGCCACCGGTTAATAGGTTAGTCCCAAAAGTAATATAAAAGTGTATAATAAAGCCCATAATCATTCAAAACAGGTAATATAATAGCATGGAATAATAAAAAATTATAGATACGTTGGAGACGTATCAAGCATCCCCAAGCTTAATTCCTGCTCATCCTCGAGTAGGTAAATGATAAAAACAGAATTTTTGATGTGGAATGCTACCTAGCATGATTCTCAAAGTAATTTCTCTTTATTATGGCATGAATGTTCAGATCCAAATGATTCAAAATAAAAGTTCATATTGACAGAAGAAATAGTAACACTTCAAGCATACTAATCAAAGTAATCATGTCTTCTCAAAATAACATGGCCAAAGAAAGTTATCCCTACAAAATCATATAGTCTGGCTGTTGCTCTATCTTCATCACACAAAGTATTTAATCATGCACAACCCCGATGAAAAGCCAAGCAATTATTTCATACTTTAATAATCTCAAACTCTTTCAACTTTCACGCAATACATGAGCGTGAGCCATGGACATAGCACTATATGTGGAGTAGAAGGGTGGTTGTGGAGAAGACAAAAGAAGGAGAAAATAGTCTCACATCAACTAGGCGTATCAACGGGCTATGGAGGTGCCCATTAATAGATATCAATGTGAGTGAGTAGGGATTGCCATGCAACGGATGCACTAGAGCTATAAATATATGAAAGCTCAACAAAAGAAACTAAGTGGGTGTGCACCCAACTTGCTTGCTCACGAAGACCTAAGGCACTTTTGAGGAAGCCCATCATTGGAATATACAAGCCAAGTTCTATAATGAAAAATTCCCACTTGTATATGAAAGTGACAACATATGAGACTCTCTATCATGAAGATCATGGTGCTATTTTAAAGCACAAGTGTGGAAAAAGAGATAGTAGCATTGTCCCTTCTCTCTTTTTCTCTCATTTTATTTTTTTTCTTTTCCTTTTTTTCTTTCTTCTTTTTTCTTTCTTTGGCCTTCTTTTTTTTGGCCTTTCTCATTTTTTCTTTTCTCATTGTAAAGTACGAAGTCTCATCCTGACTTCCGGGGGAATCATAGCCTTCGTCCTCCTTTCCTCACGAGGACAATGCTCTAATAATGAAGATCATCACACTTTTATGGATTTACAACTCAAAGCTAGAACAAGATATGACTCTATATGAATGCCTCCAGCGGTGAACCGGTATATGCAATGAATCAAGAGAGACATGTATAAAATTATGAAAGTGGCCTTGCCACAAATACGATGTCAACTACATGATCATGAAAAGAGCAATATGACAAAAGTAATGCGTGTCATATGAACGGAACGGTGGAAAGTTGCATGGCAATATATCTCGGAATGGCTATAGAAATGCCATAATAGGTAGGTATGGTGGCTGTTTTGAGGAAGGAGTATGGTGGGTGTATGGTACCGGCAAAAATTGCGCGGCACAAGAGAGGCTAGCAATGGTGGAAGGGTGAAAGAGTGTGTATATTCCATGGACTCAACATTAATCAAGAGAACTCATGTACTTATTGCAAAAATTTAGAAGTCATCAAAAACCAAAGCACTACGTGCATGCTCTGATGACCCACAGGTATAGGGGATCTATCGTAGTCCTTTCGATAAGTAAGATTATCGAACCCAACAAGGAGTAGAAGGAAATGATAAGCGGTTTTCAGCAAGGTATTCTCTGCAAGTACTGAAATAAGTGGTAACAGATAGTTTTGTGATAAGATAAAGTGTAGTGAGCAACAAGTAACAAAAGTAAATAAAGTGCAGCAAGGTGGCCCAATCCTTTTTGTAGCAAAGGACAAGCCTGAACAAACTCTTATAATAGGAAAAGCGCTCCCGAGGACACATGGGAATATCGTCAAGCTAGTTTTCATCACGCTCATATGATTCGCGTTCGGTACTTTGATAATTTGATATGTGGGTGGACCGGTGCTTGGGTACTGCCCTTACTTGGACAAGCATCCCACTTATGATTAACCTCTATTGCAAGCATCCGCAACTACAACAAAAGTATTAAGGTAAACCTAACCATAGCATGAAACATATGGATCCAAATCAGCCCCTTACGAAGCAACGCATAAACTAGGGTTTAAGCTTCTATCACTCTAGCAACCCATCATCTACTTATTACTTCCCAATGCCTTCCTCTAGGCCCAAATAATGGTGAAGTGTTATGTAGTCGACGTTCACATAACACCACTAGAGGTTAGACAACATACATCTTATCAAAATATTGAACGAATACCAAATTCACATGACTACTAATAGCAAGACTTCTCCCTTGTCCTCAGGAACAAACGTAACTACTCACAAAGCATATTCATGTTCATAATCAGAGGGGTAATAATGTGCATATAGGATCTGAACATATGATCTTCCACCAAATAAACCAACTAGCATCAACTACAAGGAGTAATAAACACTACTAGCAACCTACTAGCATCAATCCCGGACTTGGAGACAAGAATTGGATACAAGAGATGAACTAGGGTTTGGAGATGAGATGGTGCTGGTGAAGATGTTGATGGAGATTGCCCTCTCCCGATGAGAGGAGCATTGGTGATGAAGATGGTAATGATTTCCCCCTCCCGGAGGGAAGTGTCCTCGGCAGAACAGCTCTGCCGGAGCACTAGATTGGTTCCGCCAAGGTTCCGCCTCGTGGCGGCGGAGTCTCGTCCCGAAAGGTTGCTTAATATTTTTTCTCATCGAAAGACTTCATATAGAAGAAGACGGGCATCGGAGAGCCACCAGGGGGCCCACGAGGTAGGGGGGCGCGCCCAGTGGGGCGCCCCCCACCCTCGTGAGAAGGGTGTGGGCCCTCTGGCCTTCATCTTTGGTGACGATTTTTCTTTATTTATATTAAGGCATTCCGTGGAGTTTCAGGACTTTTGGAGTTGCGCATAATGAGCCTCCAAGCTTAGAATTCCAGTTGTCGGCATTCTCCCTCTTCATGTAAACCTTGTATAATAAGAGAGAATAGCCATAAATATTGTGACATAACGTGAAATAACAGCCCATAATGCAATAAATATTGACATAAAAGCATGATGCAAAATGGACGTATCAACTCCCCCAAGCTTAGACCTTGCTTGTCCTCAATCGAAAAGCCGATAACAATAAATATGTCCTCATGTTTAGAGGTAGAGGCGTCGATAAGAAATAAAATACGGACATGAAGGCATCATGATTATTTTCATAACAGCAACATATAAAGATTTTGTCATATGATTACTTATGTTCAAGTGATGATCCTTTCACAAAGCCAAAGTATGAGTCAGAAACCATATTGGGCACCAACAAATTATACCCTCAATCATTGAAGCAATTGCAATTTATCATAACATTAGAAAGAGTCTATGTCAGAGCTTAAAAGCAAGTCCACATACTCAACTATCACTTAGTCCTTCATAATTGCTAGCACCCACGCGATACTTGTGGTTATGGAGTTTTAGTCGGACAGAGAGAAAGATAGGGGCTTATAGTTTTACCCCACAACCTTTTACCTCAAGGGTAATGTCAACAATAATAATTCATGCTCCCCCACATCCAATTAGATATATATATATATATATATATATATATATATATATATATATATATATATATATATATATCATGTTCTTTCCAATGTGCTGAGCTTGCCAAAGGATAAAATGAAAAAGGAAAGGTGAAGATCACCATGACTCTTGCATAAGGTAGAGGATACTAATAAAAGATAGGCCCTTCGCAGAGGGAAGCAGAGGTTGTCATGCACGTTTAGGGTTGATGCACAAAATCTTAATGCAAAAGAATGTCACTTTATATTGCCCCTTGTATGTGAACCTTTATTATGCAGTCCATCGCTTTTATTTTGTCCACAACAAGTTCGTACAAAGCTTATTTCTCTGCATTAATAAGTCATGCATATTTAGAGAGCAATTTTTATTTCTTGCACTGATGACAACTTACTTGAAGGATCTTACTCAATCCATAGGTAGATATGGTGGACTCTCATGGCAAAACTGGTTTTAAGGGTATTTGGAAGCACAAGTAGTATTTCTACTTGGTGCTAAGAATTTGGCTAGCATGAGGGGAAAGGAAAGCTCAACACGTTAGAGGATCCATGACAACATACTTTATCTCAGATGTAAGAAAACATAAATCATTATGTTGTCTTCCTTGTCCAACATCAACTCTTTAGCATGTCATATTTAATGAGTGCTCCCAATCATAAAAGATGTCAATGATAATATATCTATATGTGAAACCTCTCTTTCCTTATTACTTCCTATTAATTGCAACAATGGCCAAAGCTAAATTTGCCAACTCCCAACAACTTTTAATCATCAAACTCTTTCTATGTGAAGTCATTACTTTCACTAAGATCAATATGAACTCATGGATTCTTTTTATTCTTTTTCTTCTAATCACCCAAGATCATGGCAAAATACTCAAGCCCTTGACACAACACTAATCTTTATTATATAGCTCACGGACTCGATTACAAAGAAGGATCATAAAGTAAAACTCAAAACTAGATCATGCCATGATTTTATTCTACTAAATCAAGATACTACTAATAGGATCGAACTAAGAAAAAGGTAAATATAGGAGTTGTGATGGTGATACGATACCAGGGCACCTCCCCCAAGCTTGGTAGTTTGCCAAGGGGAGTGCCCATACCCAAGTGATTATATCCTCGGAGGTGATGGAGGTGGTGATGAAGACAATGGATAATCGCACATCGAGTGTAAAAGTTCCTCCAACTTGCGGATAATGCCCTTGAGCCCAGCAATATGATCCTTCAACAAAATATTCTCCTGTGTAAGATACTTGTTCTGTATGCGGGCTAACTCAATCATCTGGAAGGCTTCAATATCTGTTGGAGTGAAAAGATTAGGTAAAGTTTTGAGGGATGTCTTCTTCTTTCACCACCGGAGCTTGAACCTCCATAGCCTTCTTGATCCTTTCATCCTTGTTGATCTCTTTTGGTTCCTCTCTTTTCAACTCTATCTTCAATAGCCAGGCATCCTTGTCTTCGTTGTTGAAGGAGGGAGAAGTCATGGTGCTCTAAATCTGCACAGAAATAGCTCGAAACGAAAATAGCGGATATTTTCGTGATACGAGAGTCAAAACCTTCGGGAGTATATATAATGAACTTTTACCGATCAAAATACATATCGTGCAAGCAAATGGAGTCCAGAGGGCACACGAGGTGCTCACGAGGTAGGGAGGCGCGCCCAGGGGGTAGGGCGCGCCCTCCACCCTCGTGGAGGCCTCGTGTCCTCCCCGGACTGCTACTTATTTTTCTATTTTTCTAAATATTCCAAAACGGAGAAATATTGCCTTAAAAATTGTTTTGGAGTCGGTTTACTTACCGTACCACATACCTATTCCTTTTCGGAGTCTGAAACGGGCTGGAAGGTGTCCTTTATGTATTCCTTCGGGGTTACGGTTTCAATAATATTAGTTTCAACATTTATGGGATTACCTGAAATATAGTGTTTAATCTTTTGACCGTTTACCACCTTCGGATTTGTGCCTGCGAAATTGTTGATTTTTATGGCACCGGAATGATAGACCTCCTCGACAACGTAGGGACCTTCCCATTTGGAGAGAAGTTTTCCTGCAAAAAATCTTAAACAAGAGTTGTATAGCAATACATAATCACCTACATTAAACTCACGCTTTTGTATCCTTTTTTCATGCCATCTTTTGACGTTTTCTTTAAACAACTTGGCATTTTTATAAGCTTGGGTTCTCCATTCATCAAGCGAGCTAATATCAAATAACCTCTTCTCACCGGCAAGTTTGAAATCATAGTTAAGCTCTTTAATAGCCCAGTATGCCTTATGTTCTAGTTCGAGAGGTAAGTGACAAGCTTTCCCATAAACCATTTTATACGGAGACATACCCATAGGATTTTTGTATGCAGTTATATAGGCCCATAATGCCTCATCCAGTTTCTTGGACCAATTCTTTCTAGACCTATTCACAGTCTTTTGCAAAATTAATTTGAGCTCTCTGTTGCTCAACTCTACTTGACCACTAGACTGCGGGTGATATGGAGATGCAATTCTATGATTAACGTCGTATTTAGCAAGCATCTTACGGAAAGCACCATGAATAAAGTGTGAACCACCATCAGTCATAAGATATCTAGGGACTCCAAACCTCAGAAAAATAACGTCCTTAAGCATTTTAATAGAGGTGTTATGATCACCACTACTAGTTGGAATAGCTTCTACCTATTTAGTAATGTAATCAACAGCAACTAAAATATAAGTATATCCATTAGAGGCAGGAAAAGGTCCCATATAATCAAAGCCCCATACATCAAATGGTTCAATAACAAGTGAATAATTCATAGGCATTTCTTGATGTCTACTAATATTACCAATTCTTTGACATTCATCGCAAGACAAAAAAACTTACGGGCATCCTTGAAGAGAGTAGGCCAACAAAAACCGGATTGCAATACCTTATGTGCAGTTGTATCTCCAGCATGGTGTCCTCCATAAGCTTCGGAGTGGCACTTGCGTAGGATCTGTTCCTGTTCATGCTCAGGTACACAACGTCTAATAACACCATCTATTCCTTCTTTATAAAGATGTGGGTCATCCCAAAAGTAATGTCGCGGGTCATAGAAAAACTTTCTCTTTTGTTGGTATGTGAAGCTAGGCGGTATAAATTTAGCAACAATATAATTAGCATAATCAGCATACCATGGAGTCCTATGAGAGTTACTTATGACATTTGATTGTTCATCAGGAAACCTATCATCAATAGGTAGTGGGTCATCAAGAACATTCTCTAACCTAGACAAGTTGTCTGCAATGGGGTTCTCAGCTCCCTTTCTATCAACAATATGTAAATCAAATTCTTGCAGCAGGAGAACCCATCTAATGAGTCTAGGTTTTGCATCTTTCTTTTCATAAGATATTTAATAGAAGCATGATCAGTGTGAATAGTAACTTTGGAATCAACAATATAAGGTCTAAACTTATCACAAACAAACACGACTGCTAAAAGTTCCTTTTCGGTAGTAGCATAATTTCTTTGAGCACTATCTAGAGTCTTACTGGCATAATGGATAACATTTAATTTCTTATCGACTCTTTGCCCTAGAACAACACCTACAACATAATCACTAGCATCACACATAATTTCAAAGGGTAAATTCCAATCAGGTGGCTGAACAACAGGTGCAAAGACTAATGCTTTCTTAAGTATTTCAAATGCTTCTACACAATCATCATCAAAGACAAATGGTACATCTTTTTGTAATAAATTAGTAAGAGGCCGAGAGATTTTTGAGAAGTCCTTAATGAACCTCCTATAAAATCCGGCGTGACCAAGGAAACTTCTTATACCTTTGATGTCCTTGGGACATGGCATCTTTTCAATAGCATCAACCTTGGCTTTATCAACTTCAATACCTCTTTCAGAAACTTTGTGCCCCAAGACAATACCTTCATTAACCATAAAGTGGCATTTCTCCCAATTCAACACAAGATTAGTTTCTTCACATCTCAGCAAAACTCGAGCAAGATTGCTGAAGCAATCATCAAAAGAGGAACCATAGACGGAAAAGTCGTCCATGAAAACCTCACAAATTTTCTCGCAAAAGTCAGAGAATATAGCCATCATGCATCTTTGAAAGGTAGCAGGTGCATTACATAAACCAAAAGGCATACGTCTATAAGCAAAAGTACCAAAAGGGCATGTAAAAGTAGTCTTTGATTGATCTTTAGCCGACACAGGTATTTGAGAAAAAATGGAATAACCATCTAGAAAGCAATAGTGTGTATGTTTGCATAATCTTTCTAGCATTTGATCAATAGAAGGTAAGGGGTAATGATCTTTCTTAGTAGCCCTATTTAATTTGCGGAAATCAATTGCCATCCTATAACCTATGATTATTCTTTGCGGAATCAATTCATCTTTATCATTAGGGACAATAGTAATACCTCCCTTCTTAGGGACAAAATGGACAGGACCTACCCACTGACTATCAGCAACGGGATAAATTATACCTGCCTCCAGAAGTTTGAGTAGGTCTTTTCTTACCACTTCTTTCATTTTAGGATTCAAACGTCATTGAGGATCACAAACTGGTTTGGCATCAGCTTCCAAATTTATTTTATGTTGACATAGAGTGGGACTGATGCCCTTAAGATCATCTAGAGTATATCCAATAGCAGCACGATGCTTCTTAAGAGTTTTCAATAATCTTTCTTCCTCATGCTCTGAAAGGTTAGCACTATAATAACAGGATATATTTTCTTTTCATCAAGATAAGCATATTTAAGATTATCAGGCAACGGTTTAAGCTCAAACACGGGATCACCCTTGGGTGGAGGAGGATCCCCTAGAATTTCGACAGGCAAATTGTGTTGCAGAATAGGTTCCTGTTTAAAGAATACTTCATCTATCTCCCTTCTTTCATTCATGAACATATCATTTTCATGGTCTAGCAAATATTGTTCTAAAGGGTCACTAGGAGGTACGGCAATAGAAGCAAGACAAATAATTTCATCCTTACTAGGCAATTCTTCCTCATGATGTTGTTTACTAAATTTAGAGAAATTAAACTCATGAACCATATCATCCAAGCCAATAGTAACAACATTCTTTTTGCAGTCTATCTTAGCATTAACAGTATTCAAGAAGGGTCTACCAAATATAATGGGACAAAAGCTATCCTGTGGAGAACCAAGAACAAGAAAATTAGCAGGATATTTGGTTTTCCCACACAAGACTTCAACATCTTTAACAATTCCCACTGGAGATATAGTGTCTCTATTGGCAAGTTTAATTGTAACATCAATATCTTCTAACTCAGCAGGTGCAATATCATGCATAATTTCTTTGTATAAGTCAATGGGTATAACACTAGCACTAGCACCCATATCACATAAGCCATGACAACAATGATCTCCTATTTTAGCAGAAATAACAGGCACGCCTACCACAGGTCTATGTTTATCTCTATCACATGGTTTAGCAATTCTAGCGGTTTCACCAGAGAATTGAAAAACATGCCCATCAATATTATCGGACAAGAGATCTTTAACAATAGCAATATTAGGTTCTACTTTGACTTGCTCAGGAGGGGTATAAGTTCTAATATTGCTTTTACGAACAACAGTTGAAGCTTTAGCATGATCCTTCATTCTAACAGGGAAAGGTGGTTTCTCAACATAAGAAGTGGGAATAATAGGATCATTATACATGACAGTCTTTTCTTCAACTTTAATAGGTGCAGCTACTTTTACTTCTATGGGAGGATTATATTGAAACCACTTCTCCTTAGGGAGATCAACATAAGTAGCAAAAGATTCGCAGAAAGAACCTACTATCTCAGAGTCAAGTCCATATTTAGTGCTAAACTTACGGAAAATATCGGTATCCATAAAAGATTTAACACAATCAAACATAGGTGTCATACCTGACTTCTTACCTTCATCGAGGTCCCAATAAATTCCATCTAAATTCAATAGTCTTCATCATAAAAGAGCCAACACAACAATTATCGAGCATGGTGCGATTGTTTTCAGAAAGCCGAGCATAGAATTTTTGCATAATCACTTCTCTTGAGAGCTCATGATTGGGGCATGAATATAACATTGATTTAAGCCTCCCCCAAGCTTGAGCGATGCTTTCTCCTTCGCGAGGCCAAAAATTATATATATAATTGCGATCACGATGAACAAGATGCATAGGGTAATACTTTTGATGAAATTCCAATTTCAATCTTTTATAGTTCCATGATCTCATATCATCACATAGCTTATACCATGTCAATGCGTCTCCCTCCAAAGATAAAGGGAAAGCCTTCTTCTTAACAACATCATCGGGTATACATGCAAGCTTAAATAGTCCACAAATATCATCCACGTAGCGTAGATGTTCGTCAGGATGCTTTGTACCATCTCCTGCAAAAATGTTAGCTAGCAGTTTTTCCATCATACCCAAAGGAATCTGAAAAGGAGTTTCATTTTCAGTAGGTTCAATAGGTTCAGTAGGATGAGGAGCAACTCTTGGCTCAACTGGACGGGGTGAAGATACCCCGAACAAGCCCCTCAGACAATTACTTTCCATAATAACAAGTGACAGAAAATTTCAGCACACTAAATAAATTTTTCCTTACCAAATTCCACCTACCAAAGGCGCTT
The DNA here is from genome assembly GCF_018294505.1 of Triticum aestivum. NCBI lineage: Eukaryota > Viridiplantae > Streptophyta > Magnoliopsida > Poales > Poaceae > Triticum > Triticum aestivum. Next base: position 532,217,522 of record NC_057804.1, on the reverse strand, counting down.
CACTCCCCAGCAACGGCTCCAGAAAAGAGTCTTGATGACCCACAAGTATAGGGGATCTATCATAGTCCATTCGAGAAGTAAGAGTGTCAAACCCAACGAGGAGCAGAAGGAAATGATAAGCGGTTTTCAGCAAGGTATTCTCTGCAAGTACTGAAATAAGTGGTAACAGATAGTTTTGTGATAAGATAAAGTGTAGCGAGCAACAAGTAACAAAAGTAAATAATGTGCAGCAAGGTGGCCCAATCCTTTTTGTAGCAAAGGAAAAGCCTGAACAAACTCTTATAATAGGAAAAGCGCTCCTGAGGACACATAGGAATATCTTCAAGCTAGTTTTCATCATGCTCATATGATTCGCGTTCGGTACTTTGATAATTTGATATGTGGGTGGACCGGTGCTTGGGTACTTCCCTTACTTGGACAAGAATCCCACTTATGATTAACCTCTATTGCAAGCATCCGCAACTACAACAAAAGTATTAAGGTAAACCTAACCATAGCATGACACATATGGATCCAAATCAGCCCCTTACGAAGCAACGCATAAACTAGGGTTTATGCTTCTGTCACTCTAGCAACCCATCATGTACTTATTACTTCCCAATGCCTTCCTCTAGGCCCAAATAATGGTGAAGTGTTATGTAGTCGACGTTCACATAACACCACTAGAGGTTAGACAACATACATCTTATCAAAATATCGAACGAATACCAAATTCACATGACTACTAATAGCAAGACTTCTCCCTTGTCCTCAGGAACAAACGTAACTACTCACAAAGCATATTCATGTTCATAATCAGAGGGGTAATAATGTGCATATAGGATCTGAACATATGATCTTCCACCAAATAAACCAACTAGCATCAACTACAAGGAGTAATCAACACTACTAGCAACCTACTAGCACCAATCCCGGACTTGGAGACAAGAATTGGATACAAGAGATGAACTAGGGTTTGGAGATGAGATGGTGTTGGTGAAGATGTTGATGGAGATTGACCTCTCCTGATGACAGGAGGGTTGGTGATGACGATGGTGATGATTTCCCCCTCCCGGAGGGAAGTGTCGCCCGCAGAACAGCTCTGCCGGAGCCCTAGATTGGTTCCGCCAAGGTTCCGCCTCGTGGCGGAGGAGTCTCGTCCTGAAAGGTTGTTTAATATTTTTTTTCTCATCGAAAGACTTCATATAGGAGAAGACGGGCATCGGAGAGCCACCAGGGGGCCCATGAGGTAGAGGGCGCGCCCAGGGGGGCGCGCCCCCCACCCTCGTGAGAAGGGTGTGGGCCCCCTGGCCTTCATCATGGCGACGATTTTTCTTTATTTATTTTAAGGCATTCCGTGGAGTTTCAGGACTTTTGGAGTTGCGCAGAATGGGCCTCCAATATTTGCTCCTTTTCCAGCCCAGAATTCCAGCTGCCGGCATTCTCCCTCTTCAAGTAAACCTTGTAAAATAAGAGAGGATAGCCATAAATATTGTGACATAACGTGAAATAACAGCCCATAATGCAATAAATATTGACATAAAAGCATGATGCAAAATGGATGTATCATGCTCCTAGGGGGATAGATTGGTAGGAAAAGACCATCGCTCGTCCCCGAAGCCACTCATAAGGAAGACAATAAATAAATAAAATTGTGCTCCAACTTCATCACAAAGCGGTTCACCATACGTGCATGCTACGGGAATCACAAACTTCAACACAAGCATTCTTTAAATTCATAATCACCCAACTAGCATGACTTTAATTATTACTACCTCCATATCTCAAAACAATTATCAAGCATCAAATTGATCATAGCATCCAATTCACCTCCTATGAAAGTTTTCGTTCAAATTACCATGATGTTTAAGATTCTCAAGATAATATAAGTGAAGCATGAGCGACTAGCAATTTCTACAAAATATAACCACCGTTGTGCTCTAAAAGATATAAGTGAAGTACTAGAGCAAACGACAAACTACTCCAACAAGATATAAGTTAAGATCAATGAGTAGCTAAATAATTATGCAACTATGTGAAGACTCTCTCTCATTAAATAATTTCAGATCTTGGTATTGTATTCAAGCAGCAAGCAAAACAAAATAAAATGACATTGCAAGGATAGCACAACTCATGTGAAGAAGCAAAAACTTAGGCTCAACCGATACTAACCGATAGTTGTTGAAGAGGAAAGGTGGGATGCCTACCGGGGCATCCCCAAGCTTAGATGCTTGAGACTTCTTGAAATATTATCTTGGGGTGCCTTGGTTATCCCCAAGCTTGAACTTTTGTGTCTCCTTAATTCCTCTCATATCATGGTTTCTCTTTTTATCAAAAGCTTCATTCACAACAAACTCAACAAGAACTTGTGAGATAGGTTAGTATAAACCAATGCAAAACCTTATAATTTTCTACTATAAAAAATCACTATCATTATTATTCAACATTGCATACTAAATGCCTCTGCATATTTAATACTCCTATCCGCAAATAGAATCATTAAACAAGCAAACATATGCAAACAACGCAAACATAACAGCAATCTGCCAAAACAGTACAGTCTGTAAAGAATGCAAGAGTGTCAATACTTCCCCTACTACAAAAATTATGAACTAAAATTCCCACTGTAATAAATTTATCAGAGCTCAGTATGCAAAAATATTCAACGTTATACTATGCTCTGACTTTTCTAGAGAATTTTTGCAACAGCGGTAAACTTTCTGTTTTCAAACAGCAACATGTATACTAGCAAAATAAGCATGGCAAAGGCTATCCTTGAAACTTTTATTGAACTAAAGAAGAAAAGCATTATTCTAACTAACAGAAAACAAAAACTGACAAAAGGAAATGACGCTCCAAGCAAAACACATATCATGTGGTGAATAAAAATATAGGTCCAAGTAAAATTACCGATGAACGAAGACGAAAGAGGGGGTGCCTTCCGGGGCATCCCCAAGCTTAGGCTCTTGGTTGTCCTTGGATATTACCTTGGGGTGCCTTGGGCATCCCCAAGCTTAGGCTCTTGCCACTCCTTATTCCGTAGTCCATCGAATCTTTACTCAAAACTTGAAAACTTCAACCACACAAAACTCAAAACAAAACTCGTAAGCTCCGTTAGTATAAGACAATAAAACCACCACTTAGGTACTGTAATGAACTCCTTCTAAATTCATATTGGTGTAATATCTACTGTATTCTAACTTCTCTATGGTTCGTACCCCCCGATACTACTCATAGATTCATTAAAATAAGCATTTTAATAGAGGTGTTATGATCACCACTACTAGTTGGAATAGCTTCTACCTATTTAGTAATGTAATCAACAGCAACTAAAATATAAGTATATCCATTAGAGGCAGGAAAAGGTCCCATATAATCAAAGCCCCATACATCAAATGGTTCAATAACAAGTGAATAATTCATAGGCATTTCTTGATGTCTACTAATATTACCAATTCTTTGACATTCATCGCAAGACAAAAAAACTTACGGGCATCCTTGAAGAGAGTAGGCCAACAAAAACCGGATTGCAATACCTTATGTGCAGTTGTATCTCCAGCATGGTGTCCTCCATAAGCTTCGGAGTGGCACTTGCGTAGGATCTGTTCCTGTTCATGCTCAGGTACACAACGTCTAATAACACCATCTATTCCTTCTTTATAAAGATGTGGGTCATCCCAAAAGTAATGTCGCGGGTCATAGAAAAACTTTCTCTTTTGTTGGTATGTGAAGCTAGGCGGTATAAATTTAGCAACAATATAATTAGCATAATCAGCATACCATGGAGTCCTATGAGAGTTACTTATGACATTTGATTGTTCATCAGGAAACCTATCATCAATAGGTAGTGGGTCATCAAGAACATTCTCTAACCTAGACAAGTTGTCTGCAATGGGGTTCTCAGCTCCCTTTCTATCAACAATATGTAAATCAAATTCTTGCAGCAGGAGAACCCATCTAATGAGTCTAGGTTTTGCATCTTTCTTTTCATAAGATATTTAATAGAAGCATGATCAGTGTGAATAGTAACTTTGGAATCAACAATATAAGGTCTAAACTTATCACAAACAAACACGACTGCTAAAAGTTCCTTTTCGGTAGTAGCATAATTTCTTTGAGCACTATCTAGAGTCTTACTGGCATAATGGATAACATTTAATTTCTTATCGACTCTTTGCCCTAGAACAACACCTACAACATAATCACTAGCATCACACATAATTTCAAAGGGTAAATTCCAATCAGGTGGCTGAACAACAGGTGCAAAGACTAATGCTTTCTTAAGTATTTCAAATGCTTCTACACAATCATCATCAAAGACAAATGGTACATCTTTTTGTAATAAATTAGTAAGAGGCCGAGAGATTTTTGAGAAGTCCTTAATGAACCTCCTATAAAATCCGGCGTGACCAAGGAAACTTCTTATACCTTTGATGTCCTTGGGACATGGCATCTTTTCAATAGCATCAACCTTGGCTTTATCAACTTCAATACCTCTTTCAGAAACTTTGTGCCCCAAGACAATACCTTCATTAACCATAAAGTGGCATTTCTCCCAATTCAACACAAGATTAGTTTCTTCACATCTCAGCAAAACTCGAGCAAGATTGCTGAAGCAATCATCAAAAGAGGAACCATAGACGGAAAAGTCGTCCATGAAAACCTCACAAATTTTCTCGCAAAAGTCAGAGAATATAGCCATCATGCATCTTTGAAAGGTAGCAGGTGCATTACATAAACCAAAAGGCATACGTCTATAAGCAAAAGTACCAAAAGGGCATGTAAAAGTAGTCTTTGATTGATCTTTAGCCGACACAGGTATTTGAGAAAAAATGGAATAACCATCTAGAAAGCAATAGTGTGTATGTTTGCATAATCTTTCTAGCATTTGATCAATAGAAGGTAAGGGGTAATGATCTTTCTTAGTAGCCCTATTTAATTTGCGGAAATCAATTGCCATCCTATAACCTATGATTATTCTTTGCGGAATCAATTCATCTTTATCATTAGGGACAATAGTAATACCTCCCTTCTTAGGGACAAAATGGACAGGACCTACCCACTGACTATCAGCAACGGGATAAATTATACCTGCCTCCAGAAGTTTGAGTAGGTCTTTTCTTACCACTTCTTTCATTTTAGGATTCAAACGTCATTGAGGATCACAAACTGGTTTGGCATCAGCTTCCAAATTTATTTTATGTTGACATAGAGTGGGACTGATGCCCTTAAGATCATCTAGAGTATATCCAATAGCAGCACGATGCTTCTTAAGAGTTTTCAATAATCTTTCTTCCTCATGCTCTGAAAGGTTAGCACTATAATAACAGGATATATTTTCTTTTCATCAAGATAAGCATATTTAAGATTATCAGGCAACGGTTTAAGCTCAAACACGGGATCACCCTTGGGTGGAGGAGGATCCCCTAGAATTTCGACAGGCAAATTGTGTTGCAGAATAGGTTCCTGTTTAAAGAATACTTCATCTATCTCCCTTCTTTCATTCATGAACATATCATTTTCATGGTCTAGCAAATATTGTTCTAAAGGGTCACTAGGAGGTACGGCAATAGAAGCAAGACAAATAATTTCATCCTTACTAGGCAATTCTTCCTCATGATGTTGTTTACTAAATTTAGAGAAATTAAACTCATGAACCATATCATCCAAGCCAATAGTAACAACATTCTTTTTGCAGTCTATCTTAGCATTAACAGTATTCAAGAAGGGTCTACCAAATATAATGGGACAAAAGCTATCCTGTGGAGAACCAAGAACAAGAAAATTAGCAGGATATTTGGTTTTCCCACACAAGACTTCAACATCTTTAACAATTCCCACTGGAGATATAGTGTCTCTATTGGCAAGTTTAATTGTAACATCAATATCTTCTAACTCAGCAGGTGCAATATCATGCATAATTTCTTTGTATAAGTCAATGGGTATAACACTAGCACTAGCACCCATATCACATAAGCCATGACAACAATGATCTCCTATTTTAGCAGAAATAACAGGCACGCCTACCACAGGTCTATGTTTATCTCTATCACATGGTTTAGCAATTCTAGCGGTTTCACCAGAGAATTGAAAAACATGCCCATCAATATTATCGGACAAGAGATCTTTAACAATAGCAATATTAGGTTCTACTTTGACTTGCTCAGGAGGGGTATAAGTTCTAATATTGCTTTTACGAACAACAGTTGAAGCTTTAGCATGATCCTTCATTCTAACAGGGAAAGGTGGTTTCTCAACATAAGAAGTGGGAATAATAGGATCATTATACATGACAGTCTTTTCTTCAACTTTAATAGGTGCAGCTACTTTTACTTCTATGGGAGGATTATATTGAAACCACTTCTCCTTAGGGAGATCAACATAAGTAGCAAAAGATTCGCAGAAAGAACCTACTATCTCAGAGTCAAGTCCATATTTAGTGCTAAACTTACGGAAAATATCGGTATCCATAAAAGATTTAACACAATCAAACATAGGTGTCATACCTGACTTCTTACCTTCGTCGAGGTCCCAATAAATTCCATCTAAATTCAATAGTCTTCATCATAAAAGAGCCAACACAACAATTATCGAGCATGGTGCGATTGTTTTCAGAAAGCCGAGCATAGAATTTTTGCATAATCACTTCTCTTGAGAGCTCATGATTGGGGCATGAATATAACATTGATTTAAGCCTCCCCCAAGCTTGAGCGATGCTTTCTCCTTCGCGAGGCCAAAAATTATATATATAATTGCGATCACGATGAACAAGATGCATAGGGTAATACTTTTGATGAAATTCCAATTTCAATCTTTTATAGTTCCATGATCTCATATCATCACATAGCTTATACCATGTCAATGCGTCTCCCTCCAAAGATAAAGGGAAAGCCTTCTTCTTAACAACATCATCGGGTATACATGCAAGCTTAAATAGTCCACAAATATCATCCACGTAGCGTAGATGTTCGTCAGGATGCTTTGTACCATCTCCTGCAAAAATGTTAGCTAGCAGTTTTTCCATCATACCCAAAGGAATCTGAAAAGGAGTTTCATTTTCAGTAGGTTCAATAGGTTCAGTAGGATGAGGAGCAACTCTTGGCTCAACTGGACGGGGTGAAGATACCCCGAACAAGCCCCTCAGACAATTACTTTCCATAATAACAAGTGACAGAAAATTTCAGCACACTAAATAAATTTTTCCTTACCAAATTCCACCTACCAAAGGCGCTTCACTCCCCAGCAACGGCTCCAGAAAAGAGTCTTGATGACCCACAAGTATAGGGGATCTATCATAGTCCATTCGAGAAGTAAGAGTGTCAAACCCAACGAGGAGCAGAAGGAAATGATAAGCGGTTTTCAGCAAGGTATTCTCTGCAAGTACTGAAATAAGTGGTAACAGATAGTTTTGTGATAAGATAAAGTGTAGCGAGCAACAAGTAACAAAAGTAAATAATGTGCAGCAAGGTGGCCCAATCCTTTTTGTAGCAAAGGAAAAGCCTGAACAAACTCTTATAATAGGAAAAGCGCTCCCGAGGACACATAGGAATATCTTCAAGCTAGTTTTCATCATGCTCATATGATTCGCGTTCGGTACTTTGATAATTTGATATGTGGGTGGACCGGTGCTTGGGTACTTCCCTTACTTGGACAAGAATCCCACTTATGATTAACCTCTATTGCAAGCATCCGCAACTACAACAAAAGTATTAAGGTAAACCTAACCATAGCATGACACATATGGATCCAAATCAGCCCCTTACGAAGCAACGCATAAACTAGGGTTTAAGCTTCTGTCACTCTAGCAACCCATCATGTACTTATTACTTCCCAATGCCTTCCTCTAGGCCCAAATAATGGTGAAGTGTTATGTAGTCGACGTTCACATAACACCACTAGAGGTTAGACAACATACATCTTATCAAAATATCGAACGAATACCAAATTCACATGACTACTAATAGCAAGACTTCTCCCTTGTCCTCAGGAACAAACGTAACTACTCACAAAGCATATTCATGTTCATAATCAGAGGGGTAATAATGTGCATATAGGATCTGAACATATGATCTTCCACCAAATAAACCAACTAGCATCAACTACAAGGAGTAATCAACACTACTAGCAACCTACTAGCACCAATCCCGGACTTGGAGACAAGAATTGGATACAAGAGATGAACTAGGGTTTGGAGATGAGATGGTGCTGGTGAAGATGTTGATGGAGATTGACCTCTCCTGATGACAGGAGGGTTGGTGATGACGATGGTGATGATTTCCCCCTCCCGGAGGGAAGTGTCGCCCGCAGAACAGCTCTGCCGGAGCCCTAGATTGGTTCCGCCAAGGTTCCGCCTCGTGGCGGAGGAGTCTCGTCCTGAAAGGTTGTTTAATATTTTTTTTCTCATCGAAAGACTTCATATAGGAGAAGACGGGCATCGGAGAGCCACCAGGGGGCCCATGAGGTAGAGGGCGCGCCCAGGGGGGCGCGCCCCCCACCCTCGTGAGAAGGGTGTGGGCCCCCTGGCCTTCATCATGGCGACGATTTTTCTTTATTTATTTTAAGGCATTCCGTGGAGTTTCAGGACTTTTGGAGTTGCGCAGAATGGGCCTCCAATATTTGCTCCTTTTCCAGCCCAGAATTCCAGCTGCCGGCATTCTCCCTCTTCAAGTAAACCTTGTAAAATAAGAGAGGATAGCCATAAATATTGTGACATAACGTGAAATAACAGCCCATAATGCAATAAATATTGACATAAAAGCATGATGCAAAATGGATGTATCATGCTCCTAGGGGGATAGATTGGTAGGAAAAGACCATCGCTCGTCCCCGAAGCCACTCATAAGGAAGACAATAAATAAATAAAATTGTGCTCCAACTTCATCACAAAGCGGTTCACCATACGTGCATGCTACGGGAATCACAAACTTCAACACAAGCATTCTTTAAATTCATAATCACCCAACTAGCATGACTTTAATTATTACTACCTCCATATCTCAAAACAATTATCAAGCATCAAATTGATCATAGCATCCAATTCACCTCCTATGAAAGTTTTCGTTCAAATTACCATGATGTTTAAGATTCTCAAGATAATATAAGTGAAGCATGAGCGACTAGCAATTTCTACAAAATATAACCACCGTTGTGCTCTAAAAGATATAAGTGAAGTACTAGAGCAAACGACAAACTACTCCAACAAGATATAAGTTAAGATCAATGAGTAGCTAAATAATTATGCAACTATGTGAAGACTCTCTCTCATTAAATAATTTCAGATCTTGGTATTGTATTCAAGCAGCAAGCAAAACAAAATAAAATGACATTGCAAGGATAGCACAACTCATGTGAAGAAGCAAAAACTTAGGCTCAACCGATACTAACCGATAGTTGTTGAAGAGGAAAGGTGGGATGCCTACCGGGGCATCCCCAAGCTTAGATGCTTGAGACTTCTTGAAATATTATCTTGGGGTGCCTTGGTTATCCCCAAGCTTGAACTTTTGTGTCTCCTTAATTCCTCTCATATCATGGTTTCTCTTTTTATCAAAAGCTTCATTCACAACAAACTCAACAAGAACTTGTGAGATAGGTTAGTATAAACCAATGCAAAACCTTATAATTTTCTACTATAAAAAATCACTATCATTATTATTCAACATTGCATACTAAATGCCTCTGCATATTTAATACTCCTATCCGCAAATAGAATCATTAAACAAGCAAACATATGCAAACAACGCAAACATAACAGCAATCTGCCAAAACAGTACAGTCTGTAAAGAATGCAAGAGTGTCAATACTTCCCCTACTACAAAAATTATGAACTAAAATTCCCACTGTAATAAATTTATCAGAGCTCAGTATGCAAAAATATTCAACGTTAGACTATGCTCTGACTTTTCTAGAGAATTTTTGCAACAGCGGTAAACTTTCTGTTTTCAAACAGCAACATGTATACTAGCAAAATAAGCATGGCAAAGGCTATCCTTGAAACTTTTATTGAACTAAAGAAGAAAAGCATTATTCTAACTAACAGAAAACAAAAACTGACAAAAGGAAATGACGCTCCAAGCAAAACACATATCATGTGGTGAATAAAAATATAGGTCCAAGTAAAATTACCGATGAACGAAGACGAAAGAGGGGGTGCCTTCCGGGGCATCCCCAAGCTTAGGCTCTTGGTTGTCCTTGGATATTACCTTGGGGTGCCTTGGGCATCCCCAAGCTTAGGCTCTTGCCACTCCTTATTCCGTAGTCCATCGAATCTTTACTCAAAACTTGAAAACTTCAACCACACAAAACTCAAAACAAAACTCGTAAGCTCCGTTAGTATAAGACAATAAAACCACCACTTAGGTACTGTAATGAACTCCTTCTAAATTCATATTGGTGTAATATCTACTGTATTCTAACTTCTCTATGGTTCGTACCCCCCGATACTACTCATAGATTCATTAAAATAAGCAAACAACACATAGAAAACAGAATCTGTCAAAAACAGAACAGTCTGTAGTAATCTGTATCAAACGTATACTTCTGGAACCCCAAAAATTATGAAATAAATTGCTGGAACTGAGTAATTTGTCTATTAATCATCTGCGAAAATAATCAACCTAAAATCACTCTCCAGTAAAAAATGGCAGCTAATCTTGTGAGCGCAAAAGTTTCTGTTTTTTACAGCAAGATCACATAGACTTCACCCAAGTCTTCCCAAAGGTTCTACTTGGCACTTTATCGAAATAAAAGCTATAAAACATGATTACTACAGTAGCATAATCATGTGGACACACAAAAACAGTAAGGATAAATATTGGGTTTCCTCCCAACAAGCGCTTTTCTTTAATGCCTTTTCAGCTAGGCATGATGATGGTAATGATGCTCACATAAAAGATAAGAATTGAAACATAACGGGAGCATCATGAAGCATATGACTAGCACATTTAAGCCTAACCCACTTCCTATGCATAGGGATTTTGTGAGACAACAACTTATGGGAACAATAATCAACTAGCATAGGAAGGTAACACAAGCATAACTTCAAAATTTTAAGCACATAGAGAGGAAACTTGACATTACTGCAATTCCTACCAGCATATATTCCTCCCTCATAATAATTTTCATTAGCATAATGAATGAATTCAACAATTTAACCAGCACCTAAAGCATTCTTTTCATGATCTACTTGCATAGAAAATTTACTACTCTCCACATAAGCAAATTTCTTCTCATGAATAGTAGAGGGAGCAAACTCAACAAAATAATTATCATGTGAGGCATAATCCAATTGAAAACTAAAATCATGATGACACGTTACATGGTTATCATTATTCCTAATAGCATAAAAGTCATCACAATAATCATCATAGATAGCAACTTTGTTCTGTTAATCAATTGGGACCTCTTCCGAAATAGTGGAATCATCTCTAAATAAAGTTTACACTCTTCCAAATCCACTTTCATCAATATAATAATCATAGATAGGAGGCATGCTTTCATCATAAGAAATATTCTCATCAAAACTTGGGGGACCAAAAATATCATATTCATCAAACATAGCTTCCCCAAGCTTGTGGCTTTGCATATCATTAGCATCATGGATATTCAAGGAATTCATACTAACAACATTGCAATCATGCTCATCATACAAAGATTTAGTATCAAACATTTTAATGCATTCTTCTTCTAGCACTTGAGCACAATTTTGCTTTCCATCAAACTCACGAAAGATATTAAAAAGACGAAGCCTACGAGACAAACTCAACTCCTTTTTTTTGTAATTTTCTTTTATAGACTAAACTAGTGATAAAACAAGAAAAAAAAAAGACTTGATTGCAAGATCTAAAGATATACCTTCAAGTGCTAACCTCCCCGGCAACGGCGCCAGAAAAGAGCTTAGTTGATGGGGTGTGAGTGAGTGCCCTTTACCTAGCCTCCCCGGCAATGGCGCCAGAAAAGAGCTTGATGTCTACTACACAACCTTCTTCTTGTAGACGTTGTTGGGCCTGCAAGTGCACAGGTTTGTAGGACAATAGTAAATTTCCCTCAAGTGGATGACCTAAGGTTTATCAATCCGTAGGAGGCGTAGGATGAAGATGGTCTCTCTCAAACAACCCTGCAACCAAATAACAAAAAGTCTCTTGTGTCCCCAACACACCCAATACAATGGTAAATTGTATAGGTGCACTAGTTCGGCGAAGAGATGGTGATAAAAGTGCAATATGGATGGTAGATAAAGGTATTTGTAATCTGAAATAATAAAAACAGCAAGGTAACTAATGATAAAAGTGAGCGTAAACAGTATTGCAATGATAGGAAACAAGGCCTAGGGATCATACTTTCACTAGTGCAAGTTCTCTCAACAATAATAACATAGATAGATCATATAACAAGCCCTCAATATGCAACAAAGAGTCACGCCAAAGCCACTAATAGCGGAGAACAAACATAGAGATTATGGTAGGGTACGAAACCACCTCAAAGTTATTCTTTTGGATCGATCTATAAAAGAGTTCGTACTAGAATAACACCTTAAGACACAAATCAACCAAAACCCTAATGTCACCTAGATACTCCATTGTCACCTCAAGTATCCGTGGGCATGATTATATGATATGCATCACACAATCTCAGATTCATCCAACCAACACAAAGTACTTCAAAGAGTGCCCCAAAGTTTCTACCGGAGAGTCAGGAACGTGTGCCAACCCCTATGCATAGGTTCATGGGTGGAACCCGCAAGTTGGTCACCAAAACATACATCAAGAGGCACATAAGATCCAACTACAATAGCAAAGCTCGGGATACATCAAGATCGTGCCATAGAGGGAACACGAGAGAGAACACGAGAGAGAGAGAGAGAGAAAACACATAGCTACTGGTACATACCCTCAGCCCCGAGGGTGAACTACTCCCTCCTCGTCATGGAGAGCGCCGGGATGATGAAGATGGCCACCGATGATGGGATCCCCCCTCCGGCAGGGTGCCGGGAAGGGCTCCCGAGAGGTGTTTGGTGGCTACAAAGGCTTGCGGCGGCGGAACTCCTGATCTATCTTGATATTCGATAGTTTTAGGGTACGTAGGGTTATATAGGAAAAAGAAGTCGGTCGTGAGGTGCTTGAGGGGCCCACGAGACAGGGGGCCGCCACCCTGTAAGGGGGGCGTGCCCTCCTATCTCGTGGCCTCCTTGAGGCTCTTCTGACATGAACTCCAAGTCTCCCGGATCATAATCTTCCAAAAAATCATGTTGCCGAAGGTTTCATTCCGTTTGGACTCCGTTTGATATTCCTTTTCTTTGAAATACTGAAACAGGCAATAAAATAGCAATATGGGTTGGGCCTCCGGTTAATAGGTTAGTCCCAAAAGTAATATAAAAGTGTATAATAAAGCCCATAATCATTCAAAACAGGTAATATAATAGCATGGAACAATAAAAAATTATAGATATGTTGGAGACGTATCATAGATCAATTCTTGTAATACTCATATCATCAAGATCAATCAAGAAGAAAGTAGGGTATTACCTCCATCGAGAGGGCCTGAACCTGGGTAAACATTGTGTCCCCCGCCTCCTGTTACCATTAGCCTTAGACACACAGTTCGGGACCCCCTACCCAAGATCCGCCAGTTTTGACACTGACAGCGACCCATAGAGAATAAATGGACTTCAAGAAGAAGACTAACACCGATGATATTGTTACTATCTTTAAAGCTTGACTTGTTGCAAAGGGTTTTCGACAAGTTCAAGGAGTTGACTACGATGAAATGTTCTCACCCATAGTGATTCTTAAGTCTGTCCGAATCATGTTAGCAATTGCCACATTTTATGATTATGAAATCTGGAAAATGGATGTCAAAACTGCATTCCTTAACGGATTTCTTAAAGAAGAGTTGTATATAATGCAACCAAAAGGTTTTGTCGATCCTAAAGGTGCTAACAAAGTGTGCAAGATCCAGCGATCCATTTATGGACTGGTGCAAGCATCTCGGAGTTAGAATATACACTTTGATGAGGTGATCAAAGCATATGGTTTTATACAGACTTTTGGAGAAGCCTGTATTTTCAAGAAAGTGAGTGGGAGCTCTATAGAATTTCTAATATTATATGTGGATGACATATAGTTGATTGGAAATGATGTAGAATTTCTGGATAGCATAAAAGGATACTTGAACAACAGTTTTTCAATGAAAGACCTCGGTGAAGCTGCTTACATATTGGGCATCAAGATCTATAGAGATAGATCAAGACACTTGATAGGAATTTCACAAAGCACATACCTTGATAAAGTTTTGAAGAAGTTCAAAATGGATCAGTCAAAGAAAGGGTTCTTGCGTATTTTACAAGGTGTGAAGTTGAGTCAGACTCAATGCCCGACCACTTCAGAAGATAGAGAGAAAATGAAAATCATTCCCTATGCTTCAACCATAGGTTCTATCATGTATGCTATGATATGTACTAGACTTGATGTGTGCCTTGCTATAAGTTTAGGAGGGAGGTACAAAAGTAATCCAGGAGTGGATCACTGGACAGCGGTCAAGAACATCCTGAAGTACCTGAAAAGGACTAAGGATATGTTTCTCGTTTATGAGGTGACAAAGAGCTTGTCGTAAATGGTTGCATCGACGCAAGCTGTGACACTAATCCGGATGACTCTAAGTCACAATCCGGATACATATTTTTATTGAATGGTGGAGCTGTCAGTTGGTGCAGTTCCAACCAAAGCATCGTGGCGGGATCTACGTGTGAAGCGGAGTACGTAGCTGCTTCTGAATCAGCAAATGAAGGAGTCTGGATGAAGGAGTTCATATCCGATCTAGGTGTAGTACCTAGTGCATCGGGTCCAATGAAAATCTTTTGTGACAATACTAGAGCAATTGCCTTGGGGAAGGAATCCAGATTTCACAAAAATACCAAACACATCAAGAGACGCTTCAACTCCATCCGAGATTTGGCCAAGGTGGGAGACATAGAGATTTGCATAATACATACGGATCTGAATGTTGCAGACCCGTTTACTAAGCCTCTACCATGAGCAAAACATGATCAGCACCATGACTCCATGGAAGTTAGATTCATTACGATGTAATCTAGATTATTGACTCTAGTAAGAGTGGGAGACTGAAGGAAATATGCCCTAGAGGCAATAAAAAATTAAGTTGTTATTTTATATTTCCTTATTCATGATAAATGTTTATTATTCATGCTAGAATTGTATTAACCGGAAACTTGATACATGTGTGGATACAAAGACAAAACAACATGTCCCTAGTATGCCTCTACTAGACTAGCTCGTTGATCAAAATAAGGTTACGTTTCCTGGCCATGGACATGAGTTGTCATTTGAGAACGGGATCACATCATTAGTAGAATGATGTGATGGACAAGACCCATCCGTTAGCTTGGCATAATGATTGTTTAGTTTTATTGCTACTGCTTTCTTCGTGTCAAATATATATTCCTCCGACTATGAGATTATGCAACTCCCGGACACCGGAGGAATGCCTTGTGTGCTATCAAACGTCACAACATAACTAGGTGATTTTAAAGATGCTCTACAGGTATGTCCGAAGGTGTTTGTTGGGTTGGCATAGATCGAGATTAGGATTTGTCACTCCGAGTATCAGAGAAGTATCTCTGGGCCCTCTCGATAATGCACATTGTAAGAAGCCTTGCAAGCAATGTGACTAATGAGTTGGTAATGGTATGATGCACTATAGAACTAGTAAAGAGACTTGCTGGTCATGAGATTGAACTAGGTGTGAAGATACTAACGATCGAATCTCAGGCAAGTAACATAACAATGACAAAGGGAATAACTATATTGACATTGCGGTTCGACCGATAAAGATCTTTGTAGAATATTTGGGAACCTATATGAGCATCCAGGTTCAGCTATTGGTTATTGACCGGAGAGGTGTCTCGGTCATGTCTATGTGGTTCTCGAACCCGTAGGGTCCGCACGCTTAATGTTCGATGATGATTGGTATTATATGAGTTATGTGTTTTGGTGACTGTCATGGAATTGTCACGTCAGATGCCCTAGCATGAGGGCTTAGGTGTGGAGCCATCACAACATAGTTAGCTTGAAGGGGTTAAAATGGGACAAGGGACACAAAGAGTTTATACTGGTTCAGCCTCTCGCAGTGGAGCTAAAGGCCTACTCTAGTTTAGGGTTGTATTGCTTGGGCTTCGATTACCAGGGAGCGAATACGCTTGACCTAGTTCTCGATCTCTTCTTTCTTGCCCTAAACTGCCGCCGGGTCACCCCTTTATATACATAGGTTGATGCCCGGCGGCCTACAGAGTCCCGGCCGGCTCATACACAATGTGGCCAGCTTGGTGATAGAATCTATATTTTCCTTAACATACAAGTTAACATATGGAGGTTTATGCCCGTGGGCTTCAAGTCGCCTTTGGGTCATGGGCCTTCAGTATGCTTGCTTCATGAACCACCATCTTCAACATCTTCATTGGCCTTGTCATTATGAACTGCCAGTGGTATGACCCGGCCCCTCCTGGGCGGGTCATACCCAATAGTTATATCCCCAACATTAGGCCCCGGGTTGATGTGAACCTGTTCATATCAATCTTCCACACTTAGAAAAATCCTTCCTCATTTGTTCTTGAGAGATCTTGTAACCTGCCATGACGTCATCTCCTAGGATTGTGGTAACCCACCATGACGTCACCTGCCAATAATATTACACAAGGGCCAAATCTTAATATACCTTCTCTTTTAATAAATCTCTAAAAATCGAGGCGTCTGTGTTGTCACATATCCATCTTTTAACCTACTCGATTCCCGCGCATGGCACTTATCCTCCAGCCTTATAAATAGAGCCAGGGGTCCCTTTCACTTTCCCCCCTTGCCTCCTCGTCTCCATCTTCTACCTCATGACGCCTCTACGCCCGAGCACTGCCACCACCGTCAACCTTCACCACTGCTTGGACTACGGCCACTGCATCAACCTGAACTGACCAGAGTCTGTCCGCGTGCCTCCGCTGTTCAGTAGCTCCGGTGAGTTTTCCCCTTTCCTCTCACCGTAGATCCCATTAGGGTTTCCACGAGTTCGTCGAAGTTCATCTCCGCCCTTCTTCGTTCTTCACTGTATTTTGAGATCTTTGATCCAAACTTTTATACTCCTCCTGCGTGGCAGTAGTTTTAGTACACATTTTTGATATTAGAGCATCTCCTATGCGTGAGAAATCCAATCTGGTCACATGAGCTGCTCAACTGCTGCAACTTAGGTTTAGATATTTTCCATTATTTGAAGTGTCGTAGATCTAAAATCATAGCATCAATCTGTGAAATCTGTTTTTCCAACATTTAGCAAATTTTCCACTCTTAGATTTGTAAATAAATAATTGTATGGGCGGCTTGGATCATTAACCATAACCCATTAGGTACCATTAGTCCCCTCTTAAGCCGCCAATAGCTCACCTTGATAACTTCAATACCATCCTCCGGCTTAACACCTTTGCATGCATGTTTATAATTTTTGTCCTTTAAATCAACAGCTGGCTTAACCACATAATCTTAAACCGGCATAATCCTCCTTTCAGATCATCAAAAATGACTCAGACATACATAGCCTGTAACTGGGTCCCATCCTGGGTCACCGAAGAAGACCTGAACAATTTCATTGCAACTGGCACCTTAGCCAAGAAAGAGGACATCCACTGGAGGGTCCCTCGCGAAGAAAATTGATACGTCTCCAACGTATCTACTTTTCCAAACACTTTTGCCCTTGTTTTGGACTCTAACTTGCATGATTTGAATGATACTAACCCGGACTGACGTTGTTTTCAGCAGAACTGCCATGATGTTGTTTTATGTGTAGAAAAGAAAAGTTCTCGGAATGTCCTGAAAATCCACAGAGACACTTTTTGTAATTAATAAGAACTTTTAGGCGAAAGAAATACATCAGGGGGCCCAGGGCCTGTCCACGAGACAGGGGGGCGCGCCCCCCCTGTAGGGCGCGCCCCCCTATCTCGTGGGCCCCCTGGAGCTCCACCGACCTCAACTCCAACTCCATATATTCCGTCTCGTGGAGAAAAAAATCAAAGAGAAAGTTTCATCGCGTTTTACGACACGGAGCCGCCGCCAAACCCTAATCTCTCTCGGGAGGGCTGATCTGGAGTCTGTTCGGGGCTCCGGAGAGGGGGATTCGTAGCCGTCGTCATCATCAACCATCCTCCATCACCAATTGCATGATGCTCACCGCCGTGCGTGAGTAATTCCATCGTAGGCTTGCTGGACAGTGATGGGTTGGATGAGATTTACCATGTAATCAAGTTAGTTTTGTTAGGGTTTGATCCCTAGTATTCACTATGTTCTGAGATTGATGTTGCTATGACTTTGCTATGCTTAATGCTTGTCACTAGGGCCCGAGTGCCATGATTTCAGATCTGAACCTATTATGTTTTCATGAATATATGTGAGTCTTGATCCTATCTTGCAAGTCTATAGTCACCTATTATGTGTTATGATTCGACAACCCCGAAGTGACAATAATCGGGATACTTCTCGGTGATGATCGTAGTTTGAGGAGTTCATGTATTCACTATGTGTTAATGCTTTGGTCCGGTTCTCTATTAAAAGGAGGCCTTAATATCCCTTAGTTTCTACTAGGACCCTGCTGCCACGGGAGGGTAGGACAAAAGATGTCATGCAAGTTCTTTTCCATAAGCACGTATGACTATTTACGGAATACATGCCTACATTACATTGATGAATTGGAGCTAGTTCTATGTCACCATATGCTATAGCTATTACATGAGGAATCGCATCCAGCATAATTATCCATCACTGATCCATTGCCTACGAGCTTTTCATATATTGTTCTTCGCTTATTTACTATTCCGTTGCTACTGTTACAACTGCTGCAAAAACCCAAAAACATCGATCTTTACTTTTGCTACCGTTACCCTTATTATCATACCACCTTTGCTACTAAATACCTTGCTGCATATACTAAGTTATCCAGGTGTCGTTGAATTGACAACTCAACTGCTAATACTCAAGAATATTCTTTGGCTCCCCTTGTGTAGAATCAATAAATTTGGGTTGTACTTCACCGTCGAAAGCTGTTGCGATCCCCTACACTTGTGGGTTATCAAAACTAATTTCTAGCGCCATTGCCGGGGAGCATAGCTCTATTCTCTGAGTCACTTGGAATTTATATCTATTGATCACTATGAAGAACTTGAAAGACGCTAAAACCAAGATTTTGCCCTCAACTACGAGGGGAGGTAAGGAACTGCCATCTAGCTCTGCACTAGATTCTCCTTCCGTTATTAGTAGGCTTGCGACACCTAAACCTGCTACTGGTATGAATTCTGATATGTCGCATGTTATTGATGATGCCCCTTCTGCTATGCATGATGAAACTGCTTCTGTGCGTGATACTACTTTGCCATTAGGTGAATTTCTTGATGAACAACTTGCTAGAGTTAGGGGGAATGAAAATATTGAAGATACTATTATTGATGATAGTGATGATGAAGGTTCTCCCAATGATTATGTATTGCCTGTTGTTCCTAAGGGTTATGTTATGAATGAAGAAGCTGCTAAGGAAATCTTTGCTTGCAATGATAGATCTGATCTTAAGAAATTATTAGCTAAATGGAAGCAGCAGTCTCTTAATGCTATAATGAAACGTGACCCTGCTTTTGCTACTTCACCTATATGTGTTACTGATAAGGATTATGAATTCTCTGTTGCTCCTGAAATTATTACTTTAGTTGAATCTGATCCTTTTTATGGCCTTGAATTTGAAACTGTTGTGGCACATCTTACCAAGTTGAATGATATAGCTACCCTGTTTACTAATGATGAGAAGTCTCGCTATTTTTATATCCTTAAGATATTTCCGTTCTCATTAAAGGGTGATGCTAAGACTTGGTATAATTCTCTTGCTCCTGGTTGTGTGCGTAGTCCCTAGGATATGATTTATTACTTCTTTGCTAAATATTTCCCTGCTCATAAGAAAAAAGATGCCTTGCGGGAAATATATAATTTTGTGCAAATCAAAGAAGAGAGTCTCCCACAAGCTTGGGGGAGGATTCTCCGGTTACTTAATGCTTTGCCTGATCATCCTCCTAAGAAAAATGAAATACTTGATATCTCTTATAATGGACTAACCGATGCTTCCAACGACTACTTGGATAGTTGTGCTGGTTGTGTTTTCAGGGAAAGAACAGTCGACGAAGCTGAACTATTATTGAATAATATGTTGACTAATGAAAATAATTGGACTCTTCCTGAGCCAATTCCTGAGGCAATTCCTGAACCAATTGAGCCAACTCCTGATCCTATTCCTAAACCCACTACAAAGAAGAGAGGTGTTTTATTTCTCTGTCCTGAAGATATGCAAGGGGCAAAGAAATTAATAAAATAAAAAGGTATTAAAAGCTGAAGATGTTAAGAATTTACCTCCTATTGAAGAAATACATGGTCTTAATATACCACCCATTGAAGAACCATATTGTCTTGATAACCCGACACAGGTAGTAAAGGTAAATTCTCTCTATAGGTATGATAAAGTTGAAATCCCCTCTACTAAATTTCATAGCCCATGCTTAGATGAATTTGATGACTTTATGGCAAGACAAGAAAGTTTTAATGCTTATGTTGGTAGAGAGTTAAAGAATAATGCTTTCGAGATAGGACGTGTAAGTGATAATCTAGCTAGAGTTAAAGATGAACTTCACCTTGTTAGCAAATATGCTTCTATGGTTGCTACTCAAGCTGAGAAAGTACTTAAAGCTCAAAATGATTTGCTTGAGGAATTAAATAATAAAAATGACTTTGCTATTAGAGTGGCTACTAGAACTGGTAGAATGACTCAGGAACCTTTGTATCCTGAAGGCCACCCTAAGAGAATCGAGCAAGATTCTCAGAGAAATAATTTAGAGGCACCTAGTTCTTGTAAAAACAAGAAAAAGAAAAATGATAGGACTTTGCATGCTTCTAGTGAACCTACTATAGACACACCTGAGAATACCAATGATATTTCTATTTCTGATGCTGAAACACAATCAGGTGATGAACATGAACCTAGTGATAATGTTAATGATAATGTTCATGTTGATGCTCAACCTAGCAAAAACAATGATGTAGAGATTGAATCTGCTGTTGATCTTGATAACCCACAATCAAAAAAATCAACGATATGATAAGAGAGATTTTGTTGCTAGGAAGCACGGTAAAGAAAGAGAACCATGGGTTCAGAAACCCATGCCCTTTCCTCCTAAACCATCCAAGTCAAAGGATGATGAGGATTTTGAGCGCTTTGCTGAAATGATTAGACCTATTTTCTTACGTATGCGTTTAACTGATATGCTGAAAGTAAATCCTTATGCTAAGTATATGAAGGATATCATCACAAGCAAAAGAAAGATACCGGAAGCTGAAATTTCCACCATGCTTGCTAATTACACTTTCAAGGGTGGAATACCAAAGAAACTTGGGGATTCTGGTGTACCAACTATACCATGCTCCATTAAAAGAAATTATGTTAGAACTGCTTTATCTGATCTTGGAGCCGGTGTTAGCGTTATGCCTCTCTCTTTATATCGTAGACTTGAATTGAATAAGTTGACACCTACTGAAATATCTTTGCAAATGGCTGATAAATCAACTGCTATACCTATCGGTATTTGTGAGGATGTGCCTATTGTGGTTGCAAATGTCACTATCTTAATGGAATTTGTTATTCTTGATATTCCCGAGGACGATAGTATGTCTATTATCCTTGGTAGACCTTTTCTGAACACTGCAGGGGCTGCTATTGATTGCAACAAAGGCAATGTCACTTCTCATGTTAACGGTAATGAGCATACGGTACACTTTCCGAGGAAACAATCTCAAGTTCATAGCATCAATTCTATTGAAAAAGTTCAAACTATTATTTTTGGAGGTTTTGAATTTCCTCTCCCTACTGTCAAGAAAAAGTATGATATTCTTATTGTTGGGGATTTTCATATCCCCGTCGAGGTAACTTAGTGTTATTCAAAATTTCTCCAGTTCCATGCTATTCGGAATGAGTTTGTTAACAAGACTTGATCAACCTTGTTAGTGGGTTCATTTTGATGATCATGAGATGGATGAAACTAGAAGGCACAACCTTCTGTACCCTCTTTTTACTTTCTGTTATTTAGAATAAATAAAGCAAAAATAGTATTATCCGTCTGTTTTCTGATTTTTCCCTGCATTAAAAAATAGTCCAGAAATAAAAGTGCTCCAAATGCCCTGCAAATTTAGTATGATTTTTTCAGGAATATTTGAGGATTTTAGGCACTAAAATCACTACAGGAGGGGCAAGCACCAGGCCACGAGAGTGGAGGGCGCGCCCCCCTATAGGGCACGCCCCCTGTCTCGTGGGCCCCTGGTGGCCCCCCTCCACTTATGCCAGCACCCACACACTTCATCTTCTATCCAAAAAATCCCCATCTAGCTCAAGCACGAGTTCTAGCTCATTTTGCTGCAATTTTCGATCTCCTTGCTCAAAGCTCCATTCACAAACTACTTTGGGAGATTGTTGCTTGGTATGTGACTCCTCCATTGGTCCAATTAGTTTTTGTTCTAGTGCTTTATTCATTGAAATTTTTTGCTGCATAGGTGACCATGTTCTTGAGCTTGCATGTTAAATTTTTGAGGTCCCAAGTAATTCCAACGCATGATATAGGCTCTAGGCACTTGTAGGAGTAGTTGCTATCAATCTTGCTTAGTTTTATGCACTTTTATTTTGAAGTTACTAAAATTTCAGAAATTTTCGGAAAATGTTAAGGAAGTTTTTGAGGGGCTCTTCTAGCCAAAGCTCTCAGGAAAAACAAGCCAAAGAGAAGGAAAAGGCCAAGTATAATCTTCCTGGCTTAGCGGAAGTACGGTCGTGTGAATGGCCATGCGAGGATTTCTTGAAAGAAGCTGGAATTCATGAAGACTTTTATGCTTTAATCGAGACTGCAGGCCTCACTGGTTTCATCAACAACCGAATCGATTAGTATCTCTTACTCACAAATACTTTCGTGCAAAACTTTTATTATTATCCTAAGAAGTCACCACCTGCAGTATCATTTCATTTATATGACGAATTCAGAGAAATGTCTTTAAGTAATTTTTGCGCGGTGTGTAGGATACCTTATGAGGGAGAATTAGAGGAACCCCATCGTAAAGATGTGGATGGCTTTGTTAATACTATCGATGTAGAGGAGCCAAAGAAGGGTTCCGAGGCAAAAGTCTCTAGCATACACTTTCCTGTTTTACGCTACTTTGCCATATTTGCTGGTAGATGCTTGATTGGTCGTGGAAATAGTGGAAACTAGAGCATTCCTGATATTATCATCCTTCAACATGCTTTGCTTGGAGACAATACTTTTAGTATGGGTGCCGTGGTTGCCAAACGGCTAGCCCTGAATCGTACAAAAGGCCCCATATTTGGAGGTATCTATGTTGCACATCTTGCTAAACATTTACAGATACCCATTAGGCACCTCGATAAGGGGGAGATAAAATTGCCTCCTCACATTTTAGATCACAAGAGCATGGTAGCACACAAGTTTATTGTTTACAATGAAGATAGAATGCTCTTGTATAAACTTAGATTCAATAAGAAACATTTTGAGATTATTATTTTGCCTGCACCTCTGTTGTTTGATTTGCTTGCAGAAAATTTCTTGTCACACCGGAAGCAGTGAACAATCATCGAGCCCAAGCTTTTACTCCAGAACCTGAACCTGAGCCGGAACCTGAGCTGGACCCTTATCGTGCATCATCTATCCATTGGGATCCGGAGATGACCAGCCAGTATTATCCTAATTACACCTCTCATTACACCGGAGAGAGTAGAGGCGGTCCTTGGTACTAGACCAACTTAGGCCAAAAACCTAAGCTTGGGGGAGTACATATTTCTCACCGACTTTACATTCATGTTCACAGACTAGTCGTTGGTGCTCATACTCTTTCATTGTATTACCCATGCTAGTTTAAATTTCTTTTTCTAGTTTTCTTCTTGTGTGCTTGATAAACCTTAAGAAAAACCAAAAAAATTAGTTAGTTTAATTTCATTGCTTGTAGTAGAATTAAAATGAAAACCCAAAAATATTTCTAGCTCTTCTTCTTACTTGTTGGGAGCTTTCCCGTGTAAATAGTTTTATTTTCTTTTCTGTCCTTTGGGGGACGAGAAGACCATATTGAAAATGCTTAGTGGTTCTCATATGCATGATTGCTTATTTAATTTAGAGCCCATATATCTTGTCTTCTCTTTTGAGTTGAATGCTTGCAGATTCTAGCTCAGTCCAATGCACATGCACTCTTATTATTATACACATCATTCGGTCGTGCAAGTGAAAGGCAATAATGACAATATATGATGGACTTATTGGGATGAGAAAAGATGGTATGAACTCGACCTCTCTTGTTTTTGTAAATATGATGAGTTCATTGTTTCTGAGTTAGCTATTATGAAGTAAACATATTTGCAATGACATTTAGAGATTACAGTTGCTTGTGCCATGCTTGATTAGCTATGAGTTATAATGGTTTACCTTGCGTGCCAACATGCTATTAGAATGATTATGATGTGGTATGATGGGATGGTATCCTCCTTTAAATGAATTGAGTGACTCGACTTGGCACATGTTCACGCATGTAGTTGAATCAAATCAACATAGCCTTCACGATATTTATGTTCATGGTGGATTATATCCTACTCATGCTTGTATTCGGTGTGAATTAATTTTAATGCATGTTTACGGCTGTTGTCGCTCTCTCAGTTGGTCACTTCCCAGTCTTTTGCTAGCCTTCACATGTACTAAGCGGGAATACTGCTTGTGCATCCAAACTCCTTAAACCCCAAAGTTGTTCCATATGAGTCCACTATACCTTCCTATATGCGGTATCTACCTGCCGTTCCAAGTAAATTTGTATGTGCCAAACTCCAAACCTTCAAATGAAATTCTGTTTTGTATGCTCGAGCAGCTCATGTTACAACTAGGGCTGCCTATATCTTCCATGCTAGGTGGGTTATTCTCACGAGGAGTGGACTCCGCTCCTCATTCACGAGAAAGGGCCGGTAACCGGGATGCCCAGTCCCATGATCCAAAAAGATCAAAGTAAATCAAAATAATTAAACAAAACTCCCCCAGGGCTGTTGTTAGTTGGAAGCACTCGTTGTTTCGAGCAAGCCATGGATTGATGCTTGTTGGTGGTTGGGGGAGTATAAACCTTTACCATTCTGTTTGGGAACTACCTATAATGCATGTAGTATGGAAGATACCGCCATCTCATAGTTGTTGTGTTGATAGTGAAAGTATGCCACTCAAAATGTTATTCAATCTCTATTTCAAAATCGATCTCTGGCACCTCAACAAATCCCTGCTTCCCTCTGCGAAGGGCCTATCTATTTACTTTTATGTTGAGTCATCACCTTTCTTATTAAAAGCTCCCGCTAGAGAGCACACTATCATTTGCATTCATTACTATTGGTTTATATTGGGTATGACTTGATTGGGTCTCTTTTACCATGAATTACAATGTTTAGTCAGTCCTTGATCTTTAAAGGTGCTATG
This sequence comes from Triticum aestivum, assembly GCF_018294505.1. NCBI lineage: Eukaryota > Viridiplantae > Streptophyta > Magnoliopsida > Poales > Poaceae > Triticum > Triticum aestivum. Next base: position 532,191,976 of record NC_057804.1, on the reverse strand, counting down.
CATTTATGTTTTGTGGTCTCAAAAAGCGCTAGTGAGATACCATTTTGTTATATCATGTTATGATTGTTTTGAGAAAGTGTTGTCATCTGAGTTATATTATTATGGCTCGCTAGCTAATTATGCTATTTATATGAGTAATTGTGAGACCTAAGTGTTATTGTGAGTATTGTTAGTTCATAATATTTGCTGAAACTTGAATGCTGGCTTTTCATGTTTACAACAACAAGAGCAAACAGAGTTTGTAAAAGTTTTTCTTTATCACTTTCAGTTTATCAACTGAATTGCTTGACGACAAGCAAAGGTTTAAGCTTGGGGGAGTTGATACGTCTCCAACGTATCTACTTTTCTAAAAACTTTTTCCCTTGTTTTGGACTCTAACTTGCATGATTTGAATGAAACTAACCCGGACTGACGCTATTTTCAGCAGAACTGCCATGATGTTGTTTTATGTGTAGAAAAGAAAAGTTCTCGGAATGTCCTGAAAATCCACGGAGGCACTTTTTGGAATTAATAAGAATTTCTGGGCGAAAGAAATATATCAGGGGTCCCAGGGTCTGTCCACGAGACAGGGGGGCTCCCCCCTATCTCGTGGGCCCCCTGGAGCTCCACCGACCTCAACTCCAACTCCATATATTTCGTCTTGTGGAGAAAAAAATCAGAGAGAAAGTTTCATCATGTTTTACGACACGGAGCCGCCGCCAAGCCCTAATGTCTCTCGGGAGGGCTGATCTGGAGTCCGTTCGGGGATCCGGAGAGGGGGATTCGTCGCCGTCGTCATCACCAACCATCCTCCATCCCCAATTTCATGATTCTCACCGCCGTGCGTGAGTAATTCCATCATAGGCTTGCTGGACGGTGATGGGTTGGATGAGATTTACCATGTAATCAAGTTAGTTTTGTTAGGGTTTGATCCCTAGTATCCACTATGTTCTGAGATTGATGTTGCTATGACTTTGCTAGGCTTAATGCTTGTCACTAGGGCCCGAGTGCCGTGATTTCAGATCTGAACCTATTATGTTTTCATGAATATATGTGAGTTCTTGATCCTATCTTGCAAGTCTATAGTCACCTATTATGTGTTATGATCCGACAACCCTGAAGTGACAATAATCGGGATACTTCTTGGTCATGACCGTAGTTTGAGGAGTTCATATATTCACTATGTGTTAATGCTTTGATCCGGTTCTCTATTAAAAGGAGGCCTTGATATCCCTTAGTTTCCACTAGGACCCTGCTGCCACGGGAGGGTAGGACAAAAGATGTCATGCAAGTTCTTTTCCATAAGCACGTATGACTATTTACGGAATACATGCCTACATTACATTGATGAACTGGAGCTAGTTCTATGTCACCCTATGTTATAGCTATTACATGAGGAATTGCATCCGGCATAATTATCCATCACTGATCCATTGCCTATTGTCGGCGTTCTGGGAACGGGGGTCCCCAGACTTGCCTGCCTGCGGCGTGGCTCAAAGGGGGGGCCCAGCACAACCCATCTTCATCAACACAGGCTCAAGACCCTCGCGAGGGGCCAAGCCTCGCGGGGCGGACGACAAGGAGCTTCCTCAGGCACGGCCTCGTCAGGCTAGCTCGCGAGGAGGCGGAGACTTCAAGGCAGGGTACCTCGCGAGGTGCCCATGACGCAAGCCATGACGACCAAGGGCGCCAGTCGGGCGCCAGCCCGCGTAGTGTCCTCCTTTCCTCTTTGGTGAAAGGGAAGCAAGCGCAGGCGAGAGCATCAAGCAAAGGCATCCATTTTGGTGCAACAAGACCAAGACCAGTCCAACTGCAGGATGGAGGTCACCGTGGAGCCCAAGCCGGCGTCACCACCAGAGCCTTTGACAGGCGAGGACCAACTCTAGTCAGGATAAGTGTACCCGCTGTTCCCCTTCAAAATGGCCAATTGTTGGCGCCCTTCCCGCTCAATATTTGGGAAGAGGCCCAGGGCCTTTGCCTATAAATAGGACTAGCCACCCCCAAGGTAGGGATCATCATCTGGTATCTGGCATACATCTAGGATAGAAAGAGAGAGATAGGGCGATTGAGCTCCTCCTAGCAGTTCATCGCACCAGCCAAGAACATACCCTCGTGAGGATGTTCTTCCTCGTATTGTTCATCATCAGCCCAAGAGGCAATCCACCACACCACACACTGGAGTAGGGTATTACACCACAATGGTGGCCCGAACCAGTATAAACCCTGTGTCTCTTGTGTTGATGTTTTGGTAGTTCAGGTCCTAGCGATTCGGTGAGGAGCAGGTAGACAGAGGGCGTAATCTCCACGTGCACCCCAGTGTTCGAACCTCAAGGGTCTACCAGAACCCGAAATCCGACACCTACGAGCTTTTCATATATTGTTCTTCGCTTATTTACTATTCCATTGCTAATGTTACAACTGCTACAACAACCCAAAAACATCTATCTTTACTTTTGCTACCGTTACCTTTATTATCATACCACCTTTGCTACTAAATACCTTGTTGCAGATACAAAGTTATACATGTGTGGTTGAATTGACAACTCAACTTCTAATACTCAAGAATATTCTTTGGCTCCCCTTGTGTCGAATCAATAAATTTGGGTTGTCCTTCACCCCCAAAAGCTGTTGCGATCCCCTACACTTGTGGGTTATAAAAAATCCTCCTAAGCCCACGGATGGAGAAGTGATTTTTTTCACTGACCACATTATTCGGGGGTTGCCACGACCACCGACTTAGCAACGCACATCCTCTCCCCCCTCGGATCAGCACGAAGGAGCGGCCCACATATGCTCCAACTATTTCCATGCTTGTTCGGTGCCGGGTCTCCTGGCATAGACCTTGTTTGGTGCCGGGTCTCCTGGAGGATCTTGCCACTAAACCGTCGCCCTGGCTTAATGTGCGAATATACTGGTGATTTGAAAGATCCCCGGCGCCACTGTGACATTCAACTGTCTGACGCAGAAATCACTGAAGCCACCAAGGCATTGTTGAATGAATCTTGGGTAGAATGCAGTAAAACATGACTTAGTCCTTACTGCACTTTCAACAAGCCGCCAGCTGTAAGTGTTGCACATCTTCCACTTAATCATATTTGCATCAATATAACGCACTCATGATCTTTTGATCTCAACAGGCTGACTCTCCATTCTGGAAGAAGAAGCCGCAAGATAAGCTGGCCAAACCGGCTCGTACCAAGACCAAGACCATCAAGAGGCCTGCCAAGAAGAAGACCACCGATTCCGCCGAGCTAAACTTGGATGATGATGGTGATGATGATGAGTCGGAGGTAGAACTTTGACTCTCTTTGATCATCTTTTATACATCTCATTGACAATGATTGTTATCAGGATGAAGCCGAAGCCAGTTGTGCGTGTGACAACGAGGTGATTGTTCTTTCCTCCGGCTCAGAGTCTGTGCCAAAATAGAAAACTCACCAAGCAAGCTGGAAAGTAAGCTTTCTCATCCTTTGGCTTATTTGGATCCCAACTTTATTTTGAAGAAGCAGCAACATGAAGCTCGCCGCACAACCCAGAACAACGGAAGCGGGATCCTTCTTCCGGCTTGCCGAACACTCCAGCTCCTCGCAAGCATCGTCCAGAGGTTTCAGCTAATTCCGACATAACTTATCCCAATTCCGGTCTTTATCGTCAACCTCTTAATCCTTCTGATCCAAATTATCAGGGGACGTCTCATTCTTCCTCTAGTGACTCAACAGGGACTCATGTCCAGGCTTTCAAACTGGCGCCAGGGTAAAACTGTTAAATCTTTTACTTTGAATTATATACTCAACTGTTATACTAACCTTGTCTGGTATTTCATTCATAGGGTCATGGGAAATCCCAGTAAGAAGATGAAGGTAACAAAAGCTCCTGAGAATCCTTCTAAGCCGAAGCAGCAGTCCGTAGAGACCTCCCGTCAAGCCCCTGAAGCCAAAGTTGATGAGCCGCCACTGGTTGATCACAATATTGACATGGACCAGATGGATGTTGACCCAGCCATTACCAATCTGCCAAGCCCCATCAAGCCGGCAAGCCCTATTAAGCCAGCTAAAGAAAAAGACGACGATATTAACATCACTGGTCATGGCTATACAGAACTAGGCAAACCCGCTGTCCTATCCAAGCACAACGCTAAGGAAGAAATTTCCGTTGCTGGCAAGGGAAAGTGGTCAACCAATCTGGACAGTTATGCCAATTTCAATGGCCAAGAGATTCACTCTGGGTATTTGAACCGTCTTTACACAAGCCGTGACTATGAAGCCGGCTTAATAAATTTGATGAAGGAGCGCTTTGAGGTAAACACTACAACTCTTTGTCATATGAATACACTTCCATTAGCCGCCAAGTTTATTGGGACATAATAGAATAGAATGTGCTGTAAACTTCAATAGCTTCATAGATCAATTCCAGTAGCCCCCAAGGGTTATGCTTTCAAGATAAACTGGGACTTCCAACAATAATACTTCTACTTTGCATGTGTAGCCCCCAAGTGCCAGCTTAATCTGTCAAGATGAGCGGGGACTTTAGATAATCATGATTTAACTTCACATCTATAGCCCTTAAGGGCCGGCTTAATCTGTCAAGATAAGCCGGGTCTCAATACCAAATGTATCCAGAAAATTTGAGCATATAACCCCCATGAATTGGCTATAGTCATCATATAACAATGAGGTCATCATAAAATTGTCTTAAAAAAGAACAAGGTGCATTAGCCCCCCAAGTAGGGCTAGAATTTGAGCCGTGTCGAGCTAGCTCGGCTCGACTCGCTAGAGCTTGTTTCGTTAACGAGCTAGCTCGACTCGACTCGTTATTATAAAGAGCTAAAATCCAAGATTGGCTCGACTCTTATAACTCACGAGCTGGCTCGTTTAGCTTGTTAAGCTCGTTAAAGATATGAACATAAAACCCTCGTATATTATAAAATGATTATGTATATATTAAACATATATATCACTAAACAATAGTAATTTCCTTGTAACGCATGAGTCTTCTAGGAGGTTGGGCCTTCAACGTCTAGGCCTTGTGTTGTGCGCTTGGGACATAGTGTGCTGAGTGGCTGATCTTTTTTTGTATTGGGAGTGGCTGATCTTTTGTACCGAGCCTAACAAGTTACACGAGTACTCGTGAGATTGGCTCGTTTAACTTGGTCTATAAACGATCTTAAACTAAAGCTCGGCTCGACTCGTTATTCTTCGAGTTCGAGTCGATTCGAGCCGAGTCACGAGCTACTCGTTTAGCTCACGAGCTTCGAGCTTTTTTTCCAGCCCTACCCCAAAGTGCCAAGTAAAATACATGTATTGTGCTTGGAACTTTTCAAATAAATTCATAGCAACCTCACTCATTGTTTACATCTTTCAGGCTGAGCTTAATAGCAAAGAATCCCAAGTCGCCGACCTCCAAGGGAACATCAAGTCTCGGCAAGCAGAAACCTCCAAGGCCAAAACTAAATTGACCACTGCTTTAGCAGATATGGAGAAGCTGGAAAAAGACTTCAAAGCTGAACAGGCGGGTTGGGATACAGAGAAATCAGCCTTGTTGAAGAGAGCTGAAGATGCTGAAGCGGCCCTTAAGCTGATAGCTAATGTCTACTACGCAAGTTTATTCTTGTAGACACGTGTTGGGCCTCCAAGCGCAGAGTTTTGTAGGGCAGTAGCAATTTTCCCTCAAGTGGATGACCTAAGGTTTATAAATCCGTGAGAGGTGTAGGATGAAGATGGTCTCTCTCAAAAGACCCTGCAACCAAATACAAGAAATCTGTTGAGTCCCCAACACACCGAGTACAATGGCAAATTGTATAGGTGCACTAGTTCGGCGAAGAGATGGTGATAAAAGTGTAATATGGATGGTAGAAATATATTTTTATAATCTGAAAAAATAAAAACAGCAAGGTAGCAAATAGTAAATGGGCACAAAAACGGTATTGCAATGATGGAAAATGAGGCCTAGGGTGCATACTTTCACTAGTGCAATCTCTCAACAATGCTAACATACTTGGATCATATGATTATGCCTCATAGTGCGACGAAGAACCACTCCAAAGTTCCTTTCTAGCGGAGAACATAAGAATAAATTGTTTGTAGGGTATGTAACCACCTCAAAGCTATTCTTTCTGTTTGATCTATTCAAGAGTTCGTACTAAAATAACATAAAGATATTCTTTCCGCTCGATTTATCCTAGAGTTCATACTAAAATAACACCAAAGCAAATTCATATTCATAATACTCAATCCAACACAAAGAACTTCAAAGAGTGCCCCAAGATTTCTACCGGAGAAACAAAAGATGAGGACGTGCATCAACCCCTATGCATAGAATACCCCAATGTCACCGCGGGAATCCGCGACTTGAGTGCCAAAACATATATCAAGTGAATCAATACGATACCCCATTGTCACTACGAGTATTCAATTGCAAGACATATATCAAGTGTTCTCAAATCCATAAAAGTATTCAATTTGATAACAACGAAATCTCAAAGGGAAAAACTCAATTCATCACAATAAGATTGAGAGGGGAAAACACCATATGATCTGACTATATTATAAAAGCCCATGATACATCAAGATTGTGACATCTCTAGATCGTGCGCGAGAGAGAGATTAAACACATAGCTACTCGTACAAACCCTTAGCCCCGAGGGTGGACTACTCCCTCCTCATCATGGTGGCTGCCGGGATGATGAAGATGGCCACCGGTGATGATTCCCCCCTTCGATAGGGTGCCGGAATGGGGTCTAGATTGGATCTCGTGGATACAGAGGCCTTGCGGCGGCGGAACTTATGATCTAGGGCTACCCCGAAGGGTTTCAGAATATTTGGGAATTTATACTGCAAAGACGGGGTTCGGGAGGCCACCGTGGTGGGCACAAGCCACCTGGGTGCGCCAGGGGGCCCTGGCGCGCCCTGGTGGGTTGTGCCCCCCTCGGGGGACCCCCCAGGTGAAGCTCATGCCAATTGGGTTCCTTCTGGTCCAGAAAAAATCTCGAAAAAAGTTATGCGGTGTTTGGACTCCGTTTGATATTGATTTCCTGCAATGTAAAAAACAAGCAAAAAACAGCAACTGGCACAGGGGACTGGGTCAATAGGTTAGTCCCAAAAAATGATATAAAGTTGCTATAAAATGATTGTAAAACATCCAAGAATGATAATATAATGGCATGAATACTTCATAAGTTATAGATACGTTGGAGACGTATCATCATCCCCAAGCTTAATTCCTACTCGTCCTCGAGTAGGTAAATGATAAAAGAAATGATTTATGAAGTGTGAATGATAGCAAAGTGCATAAGTTTGATCAATGATAATTTCAATCACTTTTCCTAGCATCATAACATCAATTCTTTCTTATAAAACTTATCATGTTACAGTAGCAACCAATTCACATGTTAAGGTCCAAACAATGAATTCTCTTGAAACTCAACAACCTATGTTCTCAGTCACCAAGAAATTGCAATTCAACTTATTCAACGGAGTCTAAGTAAGAGCTCCACATACTCAACCATTATATAGTCTTCTATGATTGCTAACACCCACCGCATACACATGAGCAAAATGTTTAAAACCGGACACATAGAAAGATAGGGGCTTATAATTTAGCCTCCCAACGTATTCACCTTTGGGTGATGTCAACAATAATAACTCATGCTAACCATATTCAACTGGATATATGTGCCTAGATCTTTCCTCACCACATGATGCTCGCCAAAGGAGAAAAATAAAAAGGAATAGAGAGAAAAACTTTGACTTTTTGCATAAAAGTAAATACATAAAAGTAAAAGATAGACCCTTCACAGAGGGAAGCAGAGGTTGCCATGCGCTTATTTGTTTGTATGCTCAACCCCTTAGTGAAAAAGAAGGTCACGTTATATTGCCCCTTATGATGGCAACCTTTATTATGCAATCTGTCGCTTTTCTTCTTTGCAATCACAAGTTCGTACAATGCTCAATTTTCTCTTACACTAAATGATCTAACACTTTTAGAAGCAATTTTTATTGCCTTATTGCACAAGTGACAACTTACTTGAAGGATCTTTCTCAATCCTTAGGTAGGTATGGTGGACTCTCAAAATAAGATTTGGGTTTAAGGGTTTTTGGATGCACAAGTAGTATCTCTACTTGGTGTGGAATTTTTGGCTAGCAAAGATAGGGGGCAAGCCCCATATGTTGAAGGATCTATGACAATATAACTTGTATCTGAATATGAACAAACATAAATCATTACGTTGTCTTCCTTGTCCAACGTCAAAAATTTTGGCATATAATATTTTGATGGGGGCTCACAATCACAAAAGATTTCCAAGATAGTATATTTGCATGTGAAAGTTCTCTTCCTTATACTTATTATTTGTGAATTTCTTGTATGAAAAATATTGTGATTGTCAAGATTCAAAATATTTCACTTTATAAACCCAATGTGAAGCTACCACTAGGCATGATATGATTTCAACTTCATGATATTCAATTTATTCAACAATTTACTCATAGGATATAAGTGAAGCACAAGAGTAAATGATAAGCTACTCCAAAAAGATATAACTGAAGATCATGAGAATAATATTTCTTTCTCTCAAATTAATTTAAGTGAAGCAAGAGAGAATTTCTTCAAAAATACTAAAGCACATCATGCTAAAAAAGATATAAGTGAAGCACTAGAGGAATTCCATAGAAAAGAGCTTCGTTGATGGGATGTGAATGCCGCTTACCTAGCCTCCCATTTGACGACTCTATTTTATTTAAAAACTTATAGGTATAAGTATTTTATTAAAACATCAAGCAAAATGAAAATAAAATGACATTTGAAGAGTATCACAACTCATGTGAAGAAGCAAAAACTTAGGCTCAACCGATACTAACCGATAATTGTTGAAGAAGAAAGGTGGGGCCTACCGGGGCATCCCCAAGCTTAGATGCTTGAGACTTACTTAAATATTAGCTTGGGATGCCTTGAGCATCCCCAGGCTTGAGATTTTATGTCTCCTTAATTCCTCTTATATCACGGTTTCCCTAAATTTCAAAAACTTCATCCAGACAAAACTCAACAAGTACTCATGAGATAAGTTAGTATAAATCAGTTCAAAACCTTATCATTCTCTACTGTAGCAAATCACTAAAATTATTATTCGACATTGCATACTAAATACCTCTGCATATTTAATACTCCTATCCTCAAATAGAATCATTAAACAAGCAAACATATGCAAACAATGCAAACATAACAGCAATCTGCCAAAACAGTACAGTCTGTAAAGAATGCAAGATTCATCATACTTTCCTAACTCCAAAAATTATGATAAATATACTAGACTGTAGAAAAATTAACATAGCTTATTTTGCAAAAAGTCTCAACAGATTATAATATTCTGACATTTCTGGGGAATTTTTGCAACATCGATAAACTTTCTGTTTTCAAACAGCAACAAGTATACTTGCAAATTAAGCATGGAAAAAGCTATCATTGCCATTTTTATTGAACTAAAATATGCAAAATGTTATTATAAATAACAGAAATAAAATCCTAGCAAAATAAATTGATGCTCCAAGAAAAACACATATCATGTGATGAATGAAAACATAGATCCAAGTTAGGTTACTGATAATGTTGGAGACGAAAGAGGGGATGCCATCCGGGGCATCCCCAAGCTTAGTTGCTTGGATATTCCTTGAATATTACCTTTGGGGTGCCTTGGGAATACCCAATATTAGGCTCTTGTCACTCCTTATTCTCATCATATCGATATCTCACCCAAAACTAGAAAACTTCAATCACGCAAAACTTAATGGAACCTTGTGAGATAGGTTAGTATGATAAAGAGCAAACCATTTCACTTTTGGTACTGTCAAAGACAAGATTCATAATTATTTCCACACAATTCCTACTGTAGCATATCATTTACACAATTTATATTGAGCAATATAAGCCATAGAAACAAGGAAACAAGCAAACTATGCATTGAAAACAGAATTTGTCAAAAACAGAACAGTCTGTAGTAATCTGTACTCAAACCATACTTATGCTACTACAAAAATTATGAAAAAAATATGAACACGTCAGAAATTTGTATATTAATGTTCTGAAAAAAGAATCAGCTCAAAAGCATTCTTCTGTTAAAAATGAGAGCTATTTTTGTGGCAAGAGTTTCTGTTTTTCAGCAAGATCAAATCAACTATCACCCAACATGATCCCAAAGGCTTTACTTGGCACTTTATTGAAACAAATACAATAAAGCATGATTAATAAAGTAGACTAATCATGTGAACATACAAAAACAGTAGGTAAAAGTGTTGGGTTGTCTCCCAACAAGCGCTTTTCTTTAAGTCCTTTTAGCTAGGCATGATGATTTCAATGATGCTCGCATAGAAGTAAAGAATTGAAACACAAAGAGGGCATCATGAAGCATATGACTAGCACATTTAAGCCTAACACACTTCATATGCATAGGGATTTTGTGGGCAAACAACTTACGGGAGCAATAATCAACTAGAAGAGGAAGGCGAAACAAGTGCAACTTCAAAACTTTCAACACATAGAGAGGAAACATGATATTATTGCAATATGTAAATGCATATGTTCCTATCTCATAATAATTTTTAGTAGAATCATGAATGAATTCAACAATATAACCATCACATAAAGCATTCTTTTCATGATCCACAAGCATAGAAATTTTCTTACTCTCCACATAAGCAAATTTCTTCTCATCAATAGTAGTGGGAGCAAACTAAACAAAATAACTATCATGAGATTGAAAATTAAAATCATGATGACAAGTTTCATGGTTATCATTATTATTTGTAGCATACATGTCATCACCATAATCATCATAGATAGGATGCATTCTTTCATCATAATAAAATTTCTCATCAAAACTTGGGGGACTAAAAATATCATCTTCATCAAACATAGCATCCCCAAACTTATGGCTTTGCATATCACTAGCATCATGGATATTCAAATAATTCGTACGAGCAACATTGCAATGATGCTCATCATTCATGGATTCTATGCCAAACATTTTATAGCATTCTTCTTCTAACAATCAAGCACAAATTTTCTTTCCATCATTTTCATGAAAGACATTATGAAGATGAATAATATGATGCAACCTCAATTTCATTTTTTGTAGTTTTGTTTTACGAACCAAACTAGTGATAAACAAGAAACTAAAAGATTCGATTGCAATATCTAAATATATACCTTCAAGCACTCACCTTCCCTGCAACAGCGCCAGAAAAGAGCTTGATGTCTACTACACAACTTTATTCTTGTAGACACGTGTTGGGCCTCCAAGCGCAGAGTTTTGTAGGACAGTAGCAATTTTCCCTCAAGTGGATGACCTAAGGTTTATCAATCCGTGAGAGGTGTAGGATGAATATGGTCTCTCTCAAATGACCCTGCACCAAATACAAGAAATCTCTTGTGTCCCCAACACACCCAATACAATGGCAAATTGTATAGGTGCACTAGTTCGGCGAAGAGATGGTGATAAAAGTGTAATGTGGATGGTAGTAATATATTTTTATAATCTGAATAAATAAAAACAGCAAGGTAGCAAATAGTAAATGGGCACAAAAACGGTATTGCAATGATGGAAAATGAGGCCTAGGGTGCATACTTTCACTAGTGCAATCTCTCAACAATGCTAACATACTTGGATCATATGATTATCCCTCATAGTGCAATGAAGAATCACTTCAAAGTTCTTTCTAGCGGAGAACATAAGAATAAATTTTTTGTACGTAAGAAACCACCTCAAAGCTATTCTTTCCGTTCGATCTATTCAAGAGTTCGTACTAAAATAACACAAAGCTATTCTTTTCGTTCGATCTATCCTAGAGTTCGTACTAAAATAACACCAAAGCAAATTCATATTCAAAATACTCAATCCAACACAAAGAACTTCAAAGAGTGCCCCAAGATTTCTACCGGAGAAACAAAAGATGAGAACGTGCATCAACCCCTATGCGTAGATTACCCCAACGTCACCGCGGGAATCCACGAGTTGAGTGCCAAAACATATATCAAGTGAATCAATACAATACCCCATTGTCACCATGGGTATTCAATTGCAAGACATATATCAAGTGTTCTCAAATCCATAAAAGTATTCAATCCGATAACAATGAAATCTCAAAGGGAAAAACTCAATTCATCACAACAAGATAGAGAGGGGAAAACACCATATGATCCAACTATATTAACAAAGCCCATGATACATCAAGATTGTGACATCTCAAGATCACATGAGAGAGAGAGATTAAACACATAGCTACTGATACAAACCCTCATCCCGGAGGGTGGACTACTCCCTCCTCATTATGGTGGCCGCCGGGATGATGTTGATGGCCATCGGTGATGATTCCCCCCTCCGGCAGGGTGCCGGAACCGGGTCTAGATTGGATCTTGTGGAAACAAAGGCCTTGCAACGGCGAAACTTCTGATCTAGGGCTACCGCAAAGGGTTTTGAAATATTTGGGAATTTATAGTGCAAAGAGGACGTGCGGGAGGCCCCCGAGGTGGGCACAACCCACCTGGGCGCACCAGGGGGCCCTGGCAGAGCTTGGTGGGTTGTGCCCCCCTCGGGGCACCCATTGGGTTCCTTTTGGTCCAGAAAAAATCTGCAAAAAATTACGCGATGTTTGGACTCTGTTTGATATTGATTTCGTCCGATGTAAAAAACAAGCAAAAAACAGCAACAGGCACTAGGCACTGGGTCAATAGGTTAGTCCCAAAAAATTTTATAAAGTTGCTATAAAATGATTGTAAAACATCCAAGAATGATAATATAATGGCATGAATACTTCATAAATTATAGACGGGTCACCCTTCAACGGAGAAGACTTTGCCACAATAGCAAGGGAAATGCACCCTCTGGACAGTAAGCTTGCTGAAGATACCGATCTTTCACATTATCAGCCGGTTTACGACACCGACAACAAGAAGGTCAAGGCATCGGTTCATGATTTACATGACCTAACTCCTCTGATCCGTAAGCACACTTTTGCCCCTGATGTTGACCCATCAACACTTATAAGTGACGAAGCTGTATTCAGAGCTTTGACTGGGATTAACTGGGCAACCACGGATTTCTAGCCATTGGGTGGAGAGGAGCAGGATGAACTAGTGTTGGACGATCCACAACCGTCAACACGTCAAGGCCAAGATCAGTAAGCCATAGGCCGGCTTAGTATCTGCTTTCTGTGAAACTGCCAAAACAATTATTATTTAGGGCCATCAGTTGCCTTGTAATAGGCTAGCTGTCAAACAATTTATCTGCCATGCCATCGCGCATGTTTACTGGCAAAACTCTTTAATGAGTTGTATTGATCTTCTTTGATGATCTAATATCCAAGCTCATAATCATAATCAATTCTGCCTAAGCATATTGCCATATACCCTGCATACAAACAGAGCACAAGTACATTGGCGGTTTACCCCATGGCGGGTCAAAAAGCCCCATATAACAAACCACTGTTGACTATATCATCCAGAACTAGGGCCGGTTTATCAAAACCTCATATGAACATAACAAAATAAATATCATACCTGTGATACTTATGTGTATTGCTGGCTTACAAGGACAAATGCAATAAGGGCAACAATCCGAATATAGAGCGTAACACTTTGTGTAATTTATCCACGCCGTCGGCTTACAACGCCTCAGAAAGAATTCCATGAAACATATATTGGCGACTGAACATCCAAAGCCAGGCCGGGTTATCAAAACACCAGATTTTATCAAATCAAGATCAAGGCATCATGGCCTGAATCAAATTTTGACCATATATCAATATGGCACAAATATATAAGTCATGAAAAATATTCAAAGGCCAAAGAAAACAGAAAAATCAAGGCATTCAAAGGCTGCCAAGCCTCAACATCAAGTGCTATTCAAGGGCTGCACAACCACTGAGTTATTCCTTAATTCAAACCTATAAGCCGGGCCTCACATGACCAAATCGCCGTTTTAACTTTGACAAGTTGAGGGTCTTTAAAAAGATTAACTGTCAAGCGTACGGCGAGTCATTCTAGGATTACCTGGTCGGAGTGGCAAACTTACACACGCGGGATAACCCGTTTTGTTGGTGAATACACCTGGCGACCAAGCCTATTACGAGGGATAACAAAGCTTCTGTTACTTTAACAAAGAGCCCCCAAGTAATATTATGATCCACGCGTATAAGCCAGATCAATACGGTAGTCATAGCTATGCTCAATGAGCAGGAAGCCCCCAAGTTTTTGCAACCAAGGCGTACAAGCCGGATCACAAGGGTCATAGCTAAGCTCAATGAGCAGGAAGCCCCCAAGTGACCTTATGAAGTAAATAAAGACTCAGATTCTCAAAAATGAAATGATAGAGGCCCTAAATCATCAGGGATGTCGGCTTTATTATACTTATCATAATATATACATTGATTGAAGTATATACATCATAAGAGCCAGTGGCTCAAGTGTAATAAGGCCGAAGATGAGAAATATTCCACGGCCGATGGGTCTCCTCCTCCAACGCGCGTGAGTCTTTGTGGTCTCGAACATCAATAAGGTAGTATGACTCGTTGTTCAGATTTTTGCTGACCACAAAGGGCCCTTCCCAAGGTGGGGATAACTTGTGCATGTCAGTTTGATCCTGGATGAGCCGGAGCACCAAATCTCCTTCTTGAAAGGTCCTGGTCCTAAGCCGGTGTTTGTGATAACGACACAGATGTTGCTGGTAAATCGCCGAACGAGCTATCGCAAGGTAATGCTCTTCATCCAACAGGTCAACAGCATCCTAACGTTCTTTCTCATTGTCAGCTTCAACATAAGCCGCCACACGGGGTGAGTCGTGACGTATGTCATTAGGGAGAACCGCCTCAGCTCCATAAACTATGAAGAAATGCGTGTAACATGTAGATCTGTTGGGGGTGGTATTGATACTCCAAATCACTGAAGGCAGCTCCTCCACCCAACAACCCGGTGTCCTCTGCAAAGGGACCATAAGCCGGGGCTTGATACCTCTCAAGATTTCTTGATTAGCTCGTTCAGCTTGGCCATTAGACTGGGGGTGAGCTACCGACGACACATCAAGTCGGATATGCTCTTGTTGACAGAATTCTTTCATTGCTCCCTTAGATAGATTAGTACCATTATTAGTGATGATACTATGAGGATATCCAAAATGAAAGATCACCTTTTTAATGAATTGAACCGCCATGACTACATCACACTTGCTGACCCGGTCAGCCTCAACCCACTTTGAAACTTGTCAATTGCTACCAAGAGGTGAGTCTTTTTATCTTTAGACCTTTTGAAAGGCCCAACCATATCTAGCACCTAGACTGCAAACAGCCAAGTAATTGGAATCATCCTCAATTCTTGAGTCGGCACATGAGCTCGTCTTGCAAATTTCTGACAACCATCACATTTACTGACCAAATCTTCTACATCAGCATGAGCCGTTAGCCAATAAAACCCATGACAAAAAGCATTAGCAACGGGAGACTTAGAGCCAGCATGATGACCACAATCTCCTTCATAAATCTCCCTTGAAATTTCACGGCCCGCCATAGGAGAAATGCCCCGTTGAAAAACTCTAGTAACATTGCATCTCTGAAGCTCACCATTGACAATAGTCATTGAATTTGACCTCCGGGTTATTTGCCTGGCCAAAGTTTCATCCTCAGGTAACTCACCCCAGGTCATATAAGCCAAATATGGAACAGTCCAATCAGGGGTAACATGGAGAGCCTGTCAGATTTCGGGTTCCGGCAGACCCTTGAGGTTCGAACACTGGGGTGCGCGCGGAGATTACACCCTCTGTCTGCCTGCTCCTCACCGAATCGCTAGGACCTAAACTACGAAAAGATCAACACAAGAGACACAGGGTTTATACTGGTTTGGGCCACCATTGTGGTGTAATACCCTACTCCAGTGTGTGTTGTGGTGGATTGCCTCTTGGGATGATGATGAACAATACAAGGAAGAACAGCCTCGCGAGGGTCTGTTCTTGACTGGTGCGATGAACTGCTAGGAGGAGTTCAGTCGCCTTATCTCTCTCTCTTTCTATTCTAGATGTATGCCAGATACCAGATACCAGATCTCCCCTCTATCCTGGGGGTGGATAGTCCTATTTATAGGCAAAGGCCCTGGACCTCTTCCCAAATATTGAGCGGGAAGGGCGCCAACAATTGGCCATTTTGAACGGGAACAACGGGTACACTTATCCTGACTAAAGTTGGTCCTCGCCTGCCAAAGGCTCTGGTGGTGATGCCGGCTTGGGCTCCGCGGTGACCTCCATCCTGCCGTTGGACTGGTCTTGGTCTTGTTGCACTGAAATGGATGCCTTTGCTTGATGCTCTTGCCTGCACTTGCTCCCCTTGCACCAAAGAGGAAAGGAGGACACTGCACGGGCTGGCGCCCGACTGGCGCCCTTGGTCGTCATGGCTTGCGTCATGGGCACCTCGCGAGGTACCCCACCTTGAACTCTCCGCCTCCTCGCGAGCCAGCCTGATGAGGCCGCGCTTGAGGAATCTCTTTATCGTCCGCCCCGCGAGGCTTGGCCCCTCGCGAGGGTCTTGAGCTTGTGTTGATGAAGATGGGCTGTGCTGGGCCCCCTTTGAGCCACGCCGCAGGCCGCAGGCAGGCAAGTCTGGGCCCCCCGTTCCTAGAACACCGATAGAGCCGCCACCAACTATGCTTCCATGTCAGAAACTGCCAAGTCCTCCTATGTAGGCAACTTTACTGATGGGTTATGGAAAACATCAAGGAAAACATTAGGGGGGTCCGGCTTATGCTGAGACCCCATCCAGCTTAACACATCAGCAACCTCATTTTTCCTACGATCAACATGTCCACTTGATAACCCTTGAAGTGACCAGCAATACTATCAACCTCTGGCGATAAGCCGCCATGAGTGGATCCTTTGAATCCCATGTCCCTGACACTTGCTGAGCCACCAAGTCTGAGTCGCCAAAGCATATTACCTGGCTTAGATTCATCTATTTAGCCATCCGAAGACCATGGAGTAAGGCTTCTGTCGGTGGGAAACGACACTTATGGGATCACTAGGATCCCTACTACGGTTGCGGGGCGCTGGGCGGTGAGGAGAGTAGGATCAGCAGTCAGTACGAGCACGCGGATCGTTTTCCCAGGTTCAGGCCGCAGAGATGCGTAACACCCTAGTCCTGCTTTGATGTGTGTGTCTGTGTGTATTTGTGTTCTTGAGGTTCCTGAACTAGCTACAATGGGCATAACTTGTCCAAAAGTCTGAATCCTCCTCCTGGACGCCTTAGGCCTCCTTTTATAGGCAAGGGGTCGCCACAGTGGTACACATGAGGTGGCATCAGGGTACTGTGGTTAAGCCTATCGCTAGCTATTACGGGACAAGACGCATTTAATGCGCCTCTGATGTGTCCCCTCCACTTTACCACCGCTCCACCTCGTCCCGACACGCGCCTGGGCCAGCGAGGCGGCCTGCGCCATGTAGGCTAGCAGGCTGCTGAGGTGGCGCAGTGGTGGGGCCTTCGTGAAGATCTGCATGCCACCACGTAGGCATGCGCTGAATTGGCTGAGAAGCCTTGTGCCGACACGCAGGTGCCTGCTCAGCTGGTGGGCTGGCAGCTTCATGGGAATAGTGGCAGAAACCTGGCGTGTACGGGCCTGGCCGTGGCCTCGCGGTCGTCCCTGGCAAGGGCCTTGCCGGGGCCCCAGGAAGGGTCTTGCCACGGCACTGCGGTCATCCCCGGCAAGGATCTTGCCGGGGGTCTTGTGGGTTTCCTTGGCGAGGATCTCGCTGAGGTTCGTCGCCTTCTACTCTTCTGATCTGAAGTGCTCCTTGTCTTCACAAAGATATGCATGCCACCATGGAGGTGCCTCCCGAGCCTTGGTCCCAATGCGATTGGCGGTGCGGGAGGAACTGGGTCTCAAGGGTGGAGCGCCCTGCTGGCGTCGGGTAGGCTGCCCCGGCAAGGGTCTGGCCGGGGCTGTGGGGGCTGCTCCGGCAAGGACCTTGTCGGGGGAAACAACTTCGCCTTCTGGCTCTTTATGCTTCTCTCTTGGCGTTGCTTTGATTCTATGTTATGGCCCTGATTTCCTGTCTCTGCCCTGCTTAAGTGTGGCCGTGGTCGTGGCTCTGACTGCCCGTGCACGAATAAGGGGTACAAAAGGGTGCCCCTATTTTAGTACACCGACAGTTTCATACGCAGATGCATTGTTAGTACAAGGGAACATCAACCTTAAAACATAACATAATTTATCACCTCATGGGGAAGTCAATATAACTCTAGCCCTCAAGCCCTCCAATTGCCTGGATCCATCGAAAGGACTAAAGATATGTTTCTCATTTATGGAGGTGACGAAGAGCTTGTCATAAAGGGTTACGTCGATGCTACCTTCGACACAAATTTGGATGAATCCAAGTCACAAACCAAATACGTGTACATTTTGAATGGTGGGGCAGTCAGCTGGTTCAAATGCAAGCAAAGCATCATGGCAGGATCTACATGTGAAGTGGAGTA
Organism: Triticum aestivum; assembly: GCF_018294505.1. Classification (NCBI taxonomy): domain Eukaryota; kingdom Viridiplantae; phylum Streptophyta; class Magnoliopsida; order Poales; family Poaceae; genus Triticum; species Triticum aestivum. The sequence goes on along the minus strand of NC_057804.1, from coordinate 532,173,503 downwards.
CATGGCAGCCTCAGAGGCAGCACATGAAGCAATCTGGATGAAGGAGTTCATTACCAACCTAGGAGTTATTCCCAATGCGTCGGGCCTGATAACTCTCTTTTGTGACAACACTAGAGTTATTGTTGTTGCCAAGGAGCCCAGGTTTCACAAAAAGACCAGGCATATCAAGCGTCACTTCAACTCCATTCATGAAAACGTTCAAGATGGAGACATAGATATTTGTAAAGTGCATACGGATCTGAATGTCGCAGATCCGTTGACTAAACCTCTTCGACAAGCAAAACATGATCAACACAAAAACTCTATGGATGTCCGATTCATCTCAATGTAACTAGATTATTGACTCTAGTGCAAGTGGGAGACTGTTGGAAATATGCCCTAGAGGCAATAATAAAATGGTTATTATTATATTTCCTTGTTCATGATAATTGTCTATTGTTCATGCTATAATTGTATTGACCGAAAACCGTAATACATGTGTGAATACATAGACCGTAATATGTCCCTAGTAAGCCTCTAGTTGACTAGCTCGTTGATCAATAGATGGTTGTGGTTTCCTGACCATGGACATCGGATGTCGTTGATAAAGGGATCACATCATTAGGAGAATGATGTGATGGACAAGACCCAATCCTAAGCATAGCATAAGATCGTGTAGTTCGTTTGCTAAGAGCTTTTCTAATGTCAAGTATCATTTCCTTAGACCATGAGATTGTGCAACTCCCGGATACCGTAGGAATGCTTTGGGTGTACCAAACGTCACAACGTAACTGGGTGGCTATAAAGGTGCACTACAAGTATCTCCGAAAGTGTTTGTTGGGTTGGCACGAATCGAGACTGGGACTTGTCACTCCGTATGACGGAGAGGTATCTCTGGGCCCACTCGATAATGCATCATCATAATGAGCTCAATGTGACTTAGGAGTTAGTCACGGGATCATGCATTATGTAATGAGTAAAGAGACTTGTCGGTAACGAGATTGAACGAGGTATTGGGATACCGACGATCGAATCTTGAGCAAGTAACATACCGATGGACAAGGGGAATTGTATATGGGATTGGGTGAATCCCCGACATCGTGGTTCATCCGATGAGATCATCATGGAACATGTGGGAGTCAACATGGGTATCCAGATCCTGCTGTTGGTTATTAGCCGGAGAGATGTCTCGGTCATGTCTGCATGGTTCCTGAACCCGTAGGGTCTACACACTTAAGGTTCGGTGACTCTAGAGTTGTTATGGGAAATAGTATGTGGTTACCGAAGGATGTTCAGAGTCTCGGATGAGATCCCGGACGTCATGAGGAGTTCTAGAATGGTCCGGAGATGAAGATTTATATATGGGAAGTCCTTATTCAGTCCCCGGAAGTGTTCGGGAGTTACTGGTATTGTACCGGGACCACCGAAGGGGTTCCGAGGGTCTACCAGGAGGGTCCACCTGCCCCAGAGGGCCCTATGGGCTGAATATGGAGGGGAAGCAGCCCCTAGGTGGGGGAAACCCTAAAGGGGGCGCCCCCACCTAGCTTGGGGGGCAAGCCTCCCCCTTGGTCGCCGCCTCCCCCCCCCCCCCCTAGATGGGATCTAAGGGGACTGGCCCCCTCTCCCCTTCCCATATAAACAGTGGGGGTGGGAGGACTGCCGCACCCCTTCCCCTGGCGCAGCCCCTCCCTTCCCAACACCTACTCCTCCTCAGTAGAGCTTGGCGAAGCCCTGCAGAAATACCACAAGCTCCACCACCACACCGTCGTGATGCGAGACCTCTCCCTCAACTTCTTCTCTCCCCTTGCTAGATCAAGAAGGAGGAGACGTCCCCGGGCTGTACGTGTGTTGAACGCGGAGGCGCCGTCTGTTCATCGCTAGATCGGATCTTCCGCGATTTGAATCGCCCCGAGTACGACTCCATCATCCGTGTTCTTGTAACGCTTCCACTTAGCGATCTTCAAAGGTATGAAGATGCACTCCATCTCTCTCTTGTTGCTAGAATATCCTAGCTTAGTCTTGGTGATACGTAGGAAAATTTTGAATTATTGCTACGTTCCCCAACAGTGGCATCATGAGCTAGGTCTATGCGTAGATTCTATGCACGAGTAGAACACAAGTATTTGTGGGAGTTGGTTGTGTTCAATTTACTTACCATCAGTAGTCCTATCTTGATTCGGCGGCATTGTGGGATGAAGTGGCCTGGACCGACCTTACACGTACGCTTACATGAGACAGGTTCCACCGACTGACATGCACTTGTTGCATAAGGTGGCTAGCGGGTGTCTATCTCTCCCACCTTAGTCGAATCGGATTCGATGAAAAGGGTCCTTATGAAGGGTAAATAGCAATTGGCATATCACCGTTGTGGCTTTTGCGTAGGTAAGAAATGTTCTTTCTAGAAACCCATAGCAGCCACGTAAAACATGCAACGACAATTACAGGATGTCTAACTTGTTTTTGCAGGGTATGCTATGTGATGTGATATGACCAAAATGATGTGATGAATGATATATGTGATGTATGAGATTGATCATGTTCTTGTAATAGGAACCATGACTTGCATGTCGATGAGTATGACAACCGGCAGGTGCCATAGGAGTTGTCTTAATTTATTGTATGACATGTGTGTCATTGAAAATGCCATGTAATTACTTTACTTTATTGTTAACCATTAGCCATAGTAGTAGAAGTAATAGTTGGCGAGACAACTTCATGAAGACACGATGATGGAGATCATGGTGTCATGCCGGTGACAAAGGTGATTGGGGGAGTCCTGGATTAGGGGGTGTCCGGATGGCCGGACTATGACCTTTGGCCGGACTCCCGTACTATGAAGATGCAAGATTGAAGACTTCGTCCCGTGTCCGGATAGGGACTTTCCTTGGCGTGGAAGGCAAGCTTGGCAATACGATATGAAGATCTCCTCCCGTTGTAACCGACTCTGTGCAACCCTAGCCCTCTCCGGTGTCTATATAAACCAGAGAGTTTTAGTCCGTACACTAATAGGGAAAAGCCTAGCAGCAGCGCGGGTTTTGGGCCTATTAGTAGCGTGGGGGCCGGCGCTACTAATAAGGCGCTACAGCTAACGTATAGCAGTAGCGCGGGTGCCACCCGCGCTACTACTACGTCCTTTAGTAGTAGCTGGGTAAAAACCCGCGCTACTACTACCAGCGCGGTTTTTTTTTCAATTTTTTCGAAAAAATATTTTGATTTTTTCCCTAATTTTCAAATTTGTGAATTATTTTAACCTTAAATCTCTAATCACCCCTCATCGCTGCTCAATTTAATCTCTAATCACCCCTCATCATTCCAAATCATCTAACTTCCGGACGGTCACCCATCCTCTCACTACTCCAGCCTGAGCACACTTAACTTCCGGGTACTATTCTCCCTCGTTTCCAAGATTGCACTTGTTGTTTTCCTGACAATAGTAAGATGTCAATCCTATTAACCTCAGGAATTTAGCTTGAGCATGAAGTCAAACATTTCACTATTTGAGTTGGAAACTATTGTTCCAAAAAAATAGTAACACTAATATTTCTTGAATAATCAGTTTGACCACGTTTTGACCATATTTGACCAAAATTCAAAAAAACTAAAATAATTACTTAGTAACACTAATATTCTAGAATAATTAGTTTGACCAATGTTTGACCACAGTTTGACCACACAGTTTGAATTTTTTTTCGTTTTTTTCCACTCTAGATCTTAAAAGCCCCGTAACTTTTTTTTTGTTTGGTTTTTGAGGATTTTGAAAATGTTTAACGAGGTTCCCCCAGTTAAATTTGGATGTAACTTTTCGAGTAGATGATTTTTCATATAAAAAACTTTTTCATCCGAGTTAGTATGCAAAAGTTATGCCCATTTTTGCAAATTAAGTCAAAATTCATATTTGCAAATTTTCCCAACAACTAGACCACATATCACATGGGAAACTTATTTTCTTTTATTTTTTTGACATTTTCATCATTTTCTTTTATTTTTTTTAAACTGAAAAGGCGATCCACGGGGGGGGGGGGGGTAGAGTTCGAAAATGGGACCTTTAGTACTAGCGCGGTTTTTTACCCCCTCGCTACTACTATGACACCACTTAGTAGTAGCGAGGGATAAAAACCAACTCTACTGCTATCAAACTTAGTAGTACCGAGGTTTTAAAAACCCGCGCTACTACTATGGCATGTCTCTGGGGCACGGTAGAGACCGCTTAGTAGTAGCAAGGGTTAAAAACCCGCGCTACTGCTATAAACTTAGTAGTAGCGAGGTTTAAAAACTTGCGCTACTGGTAAGTAGCAGTAGCGAGGGTTTTTAACCCTCGCTACTAGTAACTTTCTGTGTGTAGGATTTTCCCTAGTAGTGGTAGGACTAACAACAATCATACCTTAGGCTAGATTCTAGGGTTTAGCCTCTCTGATCTCGTGGTAGATCAACTCTTGTACTACCCATATCATCAATATTAATCAAGCAGGAGTAGGGTTTTAGCTCCATCGAGAGGGCCCGAACGTGGGTAATAACATCGTGTCCCTTTTCTCCTGTTACCATCCGCCTAGACGCACAGTTCGGGACCCCCTACCCGAGATCCACCGGTTTTGACACCGACATTGGTGCTTTCATTGAGAGTTCCTCTGTGTCGTCACCTTTAGGCCCGATGGCTTCAACCACGACACGGTCCAGGGTGAGACTTTTCTCCCCGGACAGATCTTCGTATTCGGCGGCTTCGCACTGCGGGCCAACTCGCTTGGCCATCTGGAGCAGATCGGAAGCTACGCCCCTGGCCATCAGGTCAGGTTTGGAAGCTTAAACTACACGGCCGACATCAGCGGGGACTTGATCTTCGATGGAATCGAGCCATGGCCGAGCGTGCCGCACTGTCTCGATGGCCGAGTGTGCCGCACTGTCTCGATGAGCATGCCGCACTTGATCTAGCTCTGCCGCCGGATAGCGTCCAGAGTGCTGCTCAGGTGTCCGCTCTGACCATTAGCTCGGAGCCGACTGCACTAGTCAGGGACAGACAATTGGACGCCGCCCCTGGAGCCGCAATCTCTATGGCGATAGAGCCAAATACCTGCCTAGTCCTTTGCAAGGCCCGTGACTCCAAGGTGCCGGACTCCGTTCCGGACTCCGAATATCCCGCACCCCTTTCGATCGAACCCGATTGGGCTCCGATCATGGAGTTCACCACCGCGGACGTCTTTCAGCACTCGCCCTTTGGCGATATCCTGGATTCACTAAAGTCACTCTCTTTTTCAGGAGAGCCCTGGCCAGACTATTGTCAGCAGGGTTGGGACGCGGACGACAAAGAAATTCGAAACCCACCCACCACCCACTTGGTAGCCACTGTCGACGACCTAACCAACATGCTCGACTACGACTCCGAAGACATCGATGGTATGGACGCCAATGGAGGAAACGACCAAGAACCAGCACCTATAGGGCACTGGAAAGCCACCTCATCATACGATGTATACATGGTCGACACACCTAAAAGAAATGATAACGAGGATCAAAAGGGCGCAACCAGGGATCGCTCCCTCGAAAAACAATCAAAGCGGCGACGTAAGCGCCACGCCAAGCCCCACCTCGACAAAGACCCAACCATAGAGCAGGGCGAATCAACAGAAGACGAACATGCCATCGAGCAACCGTCCAAACAGGGCGGACAATCGGAACAACCAATCTCCGGGAAAGATAATAGTCCGGACGACCTCACGCCAGAGAAATTGCTGGAACATCAGAACCTCCACCAAAGGCTCGTTGCCACTGCACGTAGCCTCAAAAAGCAGAAGCGGAGGCTCAAAACAGCGGAAGATGCACTCAGAATCAGATGGGGCAAAGTACTCAATACCGCACATAAGTACGGCAACAGTCGTCACATAAAGAGCTATCCGAAGCAGAAACTACTACCGGAATTTGATCAAGAGGCCATCAAGCCCCCATAGTCAAAAAATAAGGAAGCCACCAGGTCGAATAGACGACCCCATGATCGGTCTCAAGCGACAAAGGGCGCCGCACTCAATACGACGCGCGATCCGCCTAAGGATTCGCATAAAAAAACTGCCCCAACTAGATCCATATATGGGCCAAGAAAGCAAGCTCTAGCGAGCAATGCAATGCAAAAAATATCCGAACATCGCGGCACACCTACATACAGGGGCGCCGCACATCCCCTATGTTTTACCGATGAGGTGCTGGATCATGAATTTCCAGCGGGATTCAAGCCCGTGCACATAGAAGCATACGACGGAACAACAGACCCCGGAGTCTGCATCGAGGATTATATCCTCCACATACAAATGGCCAGAGGAGATGACCTTCACGCCATAAAATACTTACCCCTTAAGCTCAAAGGGCCAGCCAGGCATTGGCTTAAAAGCCTTCCCGAAAACACCATAGGAAGTTGGGAAGCGCTCGAGGACGCTTTTCGGGCAAATTTTCAAGGGACCTATGTCCGTCCTCCGGATGTAGATGATCTGTGTCATATAACTCAGCAACCCGGAGAGTCAGCCCGGAAACTCTGGAACAGATTCCTTACTAAAATGAATCAGATAGTCGACTGTCCGGACACCGAGGCCCTAGCAGCTTTCAAACATAGCGTCCGAGACGAATGGCTCGCCAGACACCTCAGCCAAGAAAATCCAAGAACAATGGCCGCATTAACAAGCCTCATGACCCGCTTTTGCGCAGGGGAGGATAGCTGGTTGGCAAGAAGCAGCACCAGCGACCCGAGTACATCCGAACTCAGAGATGGAAACGGGAAACCGTGCCGTAACAAAGAACAGCGCCGGATCAAGGATAATAGCCCGATGAGCACGACAGTCAACGCCAGATTCAAAAGCTCTCGGCAAAACCAGAAAAAAGTGCCACCCAAAGATGACAGAGACGAGCTGTCTAACCTCAACAAAATCCTGGACAAAACATGTCAAATCCATAGTACCCCCAGGAGACCTGCAAAACATACCCACAGAGATTGTTGGGTCTTCAAACAGTCTGGTAAACTCAACGCCGAACACAAGGGGCTCGACACACCAAGCGAGGATGACGACGCACCCCACAAGCAGAACACCGGAGAACAAAAGAAGTTCCCACAAGAAGTGAAAACAGTAAATTCACTTCAGATGACAAAAGGGAAAAACAGAACGGCGCTCGCAAAGACACGCGCCACACGGCCAGCCCCAGAGGAGCACCGCCACTCGTTGTTACAACCAATCACCTTTGATTATCAGGATTACTCCAGAGGGGCCCGGAACGCAGGCTGGACTGCCTTGGTCTTGAATCCGGTTATTGACGGACTACAATTTACAAGAGTCCTTGTGGACGGCGGCAGTGACTTAAACCTGTTATATTAGGACACAATCCGCAAACGAGGGGTAAACCGAGCTATAATCCGCCATGGCAACACTTCCATTCAAGGAGTCACGCCGGGCCCAGATACCCAGAGTATGGGTTCCCTTTCGTCAGAACTCACGTTCGGCTCACCCGACAACTTTCGAAGCAAAAAGCTAACCTTCCACATCGCCCCATTCGTAAGTCGCTATCAAGCGCTACTGGGACGTGAAGCTTTCGCCCGCTTTAACGCAATACCGCATTATGCATCCCTTACACTTAAAATGCCCGGCCCACGAGGCATCATCTCATTACAGGGGAATATCAATTGACCCCCAAAGTATGGCTAATGGTGCGGCCGCCTGGACAGCCGCACACTAATTCAGCCCTACTATCCCGGACACAACTCGACGAGTCCGGCGTCAACATACATGGGCTTAATAGCCACATAACCCTGTACAAGGGACTCCGCGTGTTCACGCCAGGAGACAATACGACTCACTTCTTGCTCCAATTATATTTTGTTTATTCTAATATAGATTTCTCGCACGTTAATTTTTATTTATTTATACTAAAGTTCCTCTTTCTCGTAGACAAACACCGTGCTACGCCCGTCCAGGATACGGCACAACGGAGACACAGGCGCAGACGTGCAGTAGGGACCCGTTTCAAGGATTCTTTCCAGATTAAGACCCCGCATAAACCTTTTTTACTGTCTCTTGTTGACAACATCCCCCGGTTTTTGTTATAACCGAGGAGGAGGTTGGCGTCTTGGCATGTGGCCACGCCAGAATTTTGCGCGTACCTGGACACCAGGGGCTTTTTTACCAAGGGCTCTGTTTCGGCCCGTCTTCATAAAGACCGAATACCTTAGGGAGTGTTCGGCGTTGCGAGTTTGGCCTTAGATGCATCAGCTCTGAATCATGTCTTTGGTCAAATGTTGGGTTTGCCCAGCTCCTGTGTTTTGCTGCCTTACATTCCGTTATATCGGCTAACGCGGCACCAGGAGAACTACTACGACTGTGCCCCGGTTCGACCAGCCGAGCACCTCAGTAGAGAAAGCCAAAAACTGACTGTCATGATATAGCGAGAGACTGGTCAACCACTCGATGACTCTCGGAATCTTTAGGATTCCTCCGCATCAACGAAGGACCGCTTCCCGGTCAGGCACACACACGCCCCAAATTCGAGCGAGCGCGGTGCCTCCAGGGGCTATTAAGTATCCCCAATGTCAAACTCCTATGGCTAAGTGAAAGTTATAAAGCATTATAGTCCAATTGCCTAGTTCGCCACGCTATCACCTCCTTTGTAGGACCAAGACGTTGGATTAAGTGTGAAAAGGCGCCTTTTTGCGAACACCCCCGCATTATATGCGTGGGGGCTGAAGCCAACGACTGCCATCTTTTAGGTTATATACACATATACATCAATGGCCGCACAGGAGGTATTATAATTCTTGCAAAGCACAAATACAAAAAGTTTTTATATTCTATCACAATATTCCTTTTACAATAGCACATGCTATTCGAACACAACATCCTTCGAGCGCTGAGCTTCTATTAAACGAGCGCCCGGAAGAACTTCCTCAAAGTAGTGCCTGGAAGGTACCCGGCCTTCGTCCAAATCCTGGGATGCGACAACACTGGCCCTCATATCCTCCCAGTATGTCTTGGCACGGGCAAGAGCCATTTGTGCACCCTCTATGCACGCTGACCTCTTCATCGCATCAACATGTGACACAGAACCAAGGAACTGTTGCACCAATCCAAAATAACTCTTCGGCTCTGGCTCCCCCGGCCACAAACGACTCGCAACATACTTCATGGCGAGTCCGAATAACCTGTTCAGCTCCGCAAAGGCGGCCAAACGGTTGGATACCGAAAGTGGGCGTTCTGGATTGTGGAACTGCGACCAAAAAAGTTCTTCCAATTTATGGTCACCTCGACCTCGGAAGTGTTCGGTTGCGTCTGCTGCACTCGCTGCCACATCCAGATAAGTGTTTTCCGCACTCCACTGCCAGTCTAACGGAGCATACTTAGGATCCCCGAACTTCATCCGCAGCATATAGGGCTTTCCAGCTGTGATATCTCCGGCCTGACGCAGCTCCTCCTTCATAGCTCTCATTGCAGAGCGAGCATCCTTGGCAGTGATCTTCTCAAGGTCCTTCTGAGCCGCCCTTTCTTCTTGTTTGAGAAATTTACAACGGTCGGCAGCATCCTTCAATTTTATAGCCATCTCGGTTATTACCTTCTTACTCTGGCAGTGAGGAGCATGTTCGGCTTTCAGCTCTTCAGCTGCCTTAACGGTAGCCGCATCATTTTTCCTTGCTTGCTTCTTGGCTCGGGCAAGTTCCGCTCGCAGGTTCTCCACGGCACCAGCACTATCTGCAATAAGCACATATATTGTAAGGCACAAGCATCGAACTCTTCTTATCAGATATCTGTGGAGCATACCTTGTGCCTCGTCTAGCCACTTATTTACAAGCGCGATGTCGGCATCCGCCACGTCAAGTTGCCACTTTAGCTCTGCAGATTCATCAGTCCGGCTAGCCACCGAAGGCCTCGCCACCTTCATAAAAAGGTGACATTTTATACCTGGGGTTTTGATCCTCTGTGCGCCATCATTCTTGACGACACACAGAGTCTCAGGGGCTACTATTTATACAGGGCGCATTTTATGCGGCTCTACCAAAAGGTACACCTTTTTGCGTACCTCAAAGCCTGTCAGTAAACTCCTGGCGGCCTCGTACAACCCGCTTTCCGCGAATGAAATCCTTCCTATCACCGTGTTCATCAACATACGGTGTTCTTCTAAGAAGGACGCTCGCCTGAGCAGATCCCTCAGCCTCTCCGACCGCGCACCAGAAGGCACCGGACTAGCCCGACAACCTTTTTCAGGATCCAGACTTGGAGAAACCCATCGGGACGACACCTCGGGGTCGCCTGCCTCATAAGTCGGTGCAGCTAGGGGAGGCGTTTCGCTCTCCATCATTTCCGGACGAAGATCCCCTGAAGACGAGCTCTGCTGAGAAGGGTTGAGGTCCGAACTGCAAGGTAATATTTTGGTTATCTTCCTCAGAAATAAAACAGGGATGCCACTAATTTTTGAACCCCTCTCTTTACTTACGGCTCGGAGGAAAGCTGATCGCCTTGAGGGCGCAATGCGGCCGGGGCAGTCTCTGGCGCCGGACCCTCTGACAAAGATTCTTCCCCCATTTCGAGGTCATCCCCTCCGGGTCTTCAGAGGCACTCCTTTTCTTTCCCAAGTTGGGGGGATTCTCGATTCCTCCCTCCCTGATAGTCTCCTTCGTGGAGGTGGTAGCTCCTTGGTTCCCCTTTTCGCCCTCTGCCAAAAGCGTAATCTCTAGCATCCTGGTTAACACAGGATCCGGCGCGGTCTCGGGCAGGGGGGCTGGACACCTGATAAGCTTTGCCTTCACTATCCACTCCTGTTCAAAGGATAGCTCTGTTAAAGGGCAACTTTATGATGAAAATATGAATGGTGTGTCCAATTACGGGGCTACTTACCTTAGCATCCTGGCGATTGCACCTCAGGCCTGCGTCCTCGGACAAGTCCGGACACCTTGTTTGTGGTCCAAAGAACAATTTGTACATCTCCACGGGCGTCGCGCCCATAAAGTGTTGGAGGACTCACGGTCCCTCCGGATTAAATTCCCATAGGCGAAGAGGGCGATGTTTGTAGGGCAGCGTGCGGCGAATCAGCATAACTTGCGCCAGCACGGTCAAGTTAATATCTATTTCTAGGAGATCTTGAATGCGGTCCTGCAGAAGGGGCACGTCTTTGGACGGTCCCCAGATAAGCCCTTCATTGACCCATGACGCTCGCCGTGGACGGGGACCCGAGCAAAAAGCAGGTGGGGCCACCCATGTGGTGCCCCTGGGGGCTGTGATGTAAAACCAGTCCCGTTGCCATAAGCCGAACTCTTCTTGGAAAGTGCCCTCGGGCCATGGAGCATCGGCTATCTTGCTTATGATAGCTCCTCCGCACTCAGCATGCTGCCCCTCGATCATCTTCGGCTCCACCTTGAAGGTTCTAAGCCACAAACAGAAATGAGGGGTGATATGGAGGAAGGCTTCACACACAAAATGAATGATGAAATTTGGAGGATGGACTCCGGAGCTAGGTCGTGGAATTCCAGCCCGTAAGAGAACATCAGCCCCCTCACAAAGGGATCAATCGGGAAGCCTAGCCCCCGAAGGAAGTGAGATGTGAACACCACGCTCTCACCGGGTTGGGGAGAAGGAATGGCCTGCCCTTGAGCAGGCAGCCTATGCGAGATTTCGCCGGTTAGATACCTGGCATCTCTCAGCTTTCACACGTTTTCTTCCGTAACGGAGGAAGGCACCCACCGGCCTTGAAGGTCGGAACCGGACATCGTCGAAAGTCCGGAGCGCCTAAAACTAGAAGCTTTGAGTGTTGGAACTCGAGGCGAGAGGCGAATTCGATTGGATGGAATGAAAAGGGGGTCGAGCCTTGGTCTCTTCATAAAGGAGTGGAATACCAAGAGCCCTCCCCGTAACCGTTTGGGACTCGCTTTCAATTAGAGAGTCATACCAAAAGGCACGGTTGGGTTACCCACGCCCGTATTGATGAGAATCCCGGAATAAGGGGACACGATCTCTGCTTCGACAAGACGTGCCAAGGAAACCGTCTCGCTAAACACGCTGAGGTGGAACAGTAAAACGATTCAAATAAAGGCTTGACCCTGGCATGATGTCACGCTGCGGAATATGTCATGAGATCAGATTTGTGCGGAAATTATTCTCTCTACGGTGGTATGTGGAACTTATTTTTGCAGAGTCGGACACTATCCTTGTGTTCAACATCTTCTATGAAGTATTCGGAGGAGGAACCCGCCTTGCAATGCCGAAGACAATTTGCACGCCAGACTCGTCGTCGTTGAAGCCAGGTTCAGGGGCTACTGAGGGAGTCCTGGATTAGGGGGTGTCCGGATGGCCGGAATATGACCTTTGGTCGGACTCCCGGACTATGAAGATGCAAGATTGAAGAGTTCGTCCCATGTCCGGATAGGGACTTTCCTTGGCGTGGAAGGCAAACTTGGCGATACGATATGAAGATCTCCTCCCCTTGTAACGGACTCTGTGTAACCCTAGCCCTCTCCGGTGTCTATATAAACCGGAGAGTTTTAGTCCGTAGGACGAACAACAATCATACCATAGGCTAGATTCTAGGGTTTAGCCTCTCTAATCTCGTGGTAGATCAACTCTTGTACTACCCATATCATCAATATTAATCAAGCAGGAGTAGGGTTTTACCTCCATCGAGAGGGCCCAAACGTGGGAAAAAACATCGTGTCCCTTGTCTCCTGTTACCATCCGCCTAGACTCACAGTTCGGGACCCCCTACCCGAGATCCACCGGTTTTGACACCGACAGTGATCATGCCACTCCTCAAAGATGGAGATCAAAGGCGCAAGATGATATTGGCCATATCATGTCACTTCATGATTTGCATGTGATGTTTGTCATGTTTACATCTTATTTGCTTAGAACGACGGTAGCATAAATAAGATGATCCCTCACTAAAATTTCAAGAAAGTGTTCCTCCTAACTGTGCACCGTTGCGGAAGTTCATTGTTTCGAAGCACCACGTGATGATCAGGTGTGATAGATTCTAACGTTCACATACAACGGGTGTAAGCCAAATTTACACATGCAAAACACTTAAGTTGACTTGACGAGCCTAGCATGTACTGACATGGCCTCGGAACACGAGATACCGAAAGGTCGAATATGAGTCATATATGTCACATCCCTAGCTTCTGGTGCTGCCTGGTGTTTGCATCATGTTGAAATTTTGAAAATTGAACTGAGGGAAATTGGAAGCCTCAAAACCCTAAATAAAAGAAGGGCAAAAACCCTAAAAATCTCATTCATTGTTCCAAAATGCTCTTCTTAAATGTTTGATAATTTTTGGCAAGGGTTCTGGTCCCAACCAAAATATTGAACATTTTTAAGGATTTATTTTTGGGACTTTGAATTTAAATCATTAGCTATTTGAATTTGAATTATATTCATATCTGTCAGGACCGCGACTCAATGCCACACCGATCTAGCATGTAACACATCATATCACTTTGCGGCCTCACGCACGGTAATCCCACGGGTGCCACTTACCTGGCCCGGGACCGTTTGTGCCTTTTGGCTCACGTATATGATAGTGTCGCTAGCATCCATATGACAAAGAACCCGGGCTGACATGGTTAGTCGTGAACCCAAAGTGGCACTAACTTACAGGGACAGGCATCCATGACCCAGCATCGAACGTGTTGGTCATCAGCGAGTGAATCCAGGCTGTAGCACTGGGCTAGCAGGACTCCGGTGAACCGGGCTGTAGCGGGCTGACAGGACTCCGATATTCATCGCGTGACATTTCCCCGAAGGGACAGACACAGGAACGAAGAAGGACACATGCCGGCCAGCCTAAGTGTCACGGAGCAGTAGCAAACTACCATGGCTCGGTGGAAACACTAGGAGACATTTCCCGGTAAGAGAGGCTACTAAGGATAAACAACTAGATAGTCAGATCCCACACATACCAAGCATTTCAACAACATACACAGAATATGCTCGATATGTGCAATACAACATGGCATCACAAAATGACTCTACGACTCAAGTAGTTTATTCAATAGGCTCCGAGGAGCGAGATATTACAAACATGGGTCTCATGACCCAACACTCAGAGCATACAAGTCAAAACACAAACGGAAGCTTAACATGTCTGAGTACAGACATTTATAAATGAAAAAGGCTGAGAAGCCTGACTATCTACCAGATCCTGCCGAGGGCACAAGATCGTAGCTGAGGTAACAAGCTAAACGTCGAAGTCCACGCGAAACTACTAGTGAGACTGAAGTCTCTCTGCAAAAACATAAATTAAGCAACGTGAGTACAAATGTACCCAGCAAGACTTACATCAGAACTAACTACATATGCATCATTATCAACAAAGGGGATGGTGGGGTTTAACTGCAGCAAGCCAGCTTTGACTCGGTGGCTAACCTGAACTACGACTGCAAGTAACTCTTTTGAGGTGGCGCACACGAGTCCACATATTCACCATATCAATACACCACTATGGATCCACTCCCGTCTCCCTACGAGAACGCCATCCATAGCACTCACGCTTATCTTGCGTATTTTAGAGTATCCAGTTTCACTTGTCTATGAACTATGCAAGGGGTCCAAGTTTCCATATCCAGGAATCTGGCTATTCGAATAGATAATGATAACCCTGCAGGGGTGTACTTCTTCACACACGCTTTCGCCACTTATCGCCCTGTACACGTCATGTACCTCGGCAACCTTCAAGCGGAAACAAGGCGAGGGAGTCGGCCACGACCTGACTAACCGAACAAGTCTCTAGTCCAGGTTTATCGCCTATTCGGGTTCCATCCGCAAGGAGATCCGGCCGGGGTGTCGCTCACGGCCCCAAACGATGTGAGCAGGGTTCCCAAGCCAACCATCTGGGTGCCACTTGGTACACCGTGCCACTGTGCCTAGTCTGTCCCAAGCCCACCTGTACCGGGTGCCACTTGGTAGACTACTAACACTGCCTACAAACACCAGAAACTAGTTGCAACTCCTGGACAGAGATCATGTTGATTAATAAGTCGAGAGAGTCAATTAAGGATCCCAATGTGTGGTAGTAGCTGTTCATGGATCACAAACACATAACTCAGTTCCTGAAGACGGCTGCAATGAGACAACCCACCATGTACTCCTACATGGCCTCTCATCGCTACCTTTACCAAATCGTGTTCACACACTTAGCTCACACACAGTAGGACATGTTCACACGCCTCTGATTCATCCCCGATGAATCAGACCTGACTCAACTCTAAGCAGTAGCAGGCATGACAAACAAGCATAAATGAGTAGACACATCAGGGCTCAAACAACTCCTACTCATGCTAGTGGGTTTCATCTATTTACTGTGGCAATGACAGCTCATGCAAAGGATAAAGGGGTTCAGCTACCGCAGCAAGTAACAAATATGTCGTTGTTGTCCTAATGCAGTAAAAGAGAGCAGGAGCGAGAGAGTGGGATTTTATCGGAATGAACAAGGGGGTTTTTGCTTGCCTGGCACTTCTGAAGATAACATTGAGTCTTCATCAGTGTCAACGATCACATCATCGGTACAGCGTCTACCGAGGGGGAACAACACCGGCAAACACAGAAGAAACACAATCAATGCAATGCACAATATGATGCATGATCATGACATGGCAAAATGAATGTGTTTTGGGCTAATGCATCTAGCAACAAGTTAAATGGGGTTGGTTTGAATACAAGATTCAAATTCAAACCCCATATGTGATTATTTAAATGCCATTCACTTCATTTGTCCTAAACAGTAGTGATAAGTTGTTCTAACATGCATGGAAATGGTACAGATGGATTCCTTGAATTTTTCTGATAATTTTTCATATATAATTTATTTCATTTGGAGTTACGGTTAATTTTCTATGATTTATTGAAGTTTTAGCTATTTCTGGAATTTTCCTGATTATAATAATTCCAGTAATTCATTATTGCGTCAGCCTGACGTCAGGGTGACGTCAGCAGGTCAAAGGCGTCGACCAGGTCAAACTTGACCAGTGGGTTCCACTAGTCAGTGACCCAGTCAACTAACCAAGTTAGTTAGCCCTAACTGCACGTCAGTGACTCATCTAATTAGCTAAGTTAATTAACACTAACTAACCTAACACTAATCAAGCAGGCGCCTGGGCCCACACGTCAGGGGAGGTCAAACCCCGGGCCGATCAGGTCAAACCTGCCGGCGACTTGTCGCCGGCGACGACAGAAACGGCGGGGCGGCTCGGGATTGCGATACAGGGAACCATTTTGCTCGGGGTTTGCGGCTACAGCGAGCTGGGAGACTCGCGCATCTAGTGGTGGTGGAGGCAGCAGCTGCGGTAGTCGGGATCGACGGCGGCGACCAATTCGGCGGCGGCCGGAGTTCGGGTGCAGGCGGTGGCGATGCTACGGTGCACTAGAGGAGAAACCGGAGGGTGCTACGTGCTCCTGGGGGTTCGCTGAGCATGCTGACGAGCTCCGTTGCGAGCTTGCGCAGCTGTGGCCACGGCGATGCCATGGCCGGCGGCGAGATGCTGCGGTCATGGTAGGGGATCGGGGCTAGAGCACGCGAGGGACGACGGGGAAAGGGGGAATCGGGTTAAAGGCTCACCGCGGAGCTGCAGGGATGGTTTGTGGGCTCGGGGGCGCGCCGGAGTGGCCGAATCGACGGAGAAGGGCGCCGGGCCCGAAGCTTGAAGACGATGACGATGGCGGCTGCTCGGGGCCCTTCTGGTCGCGTGAGACGACGAGGAGGACGAGGGCAGAACAGCGGAGCTCGGGAGCGCGTCGGAGAGGAGAGGGGTGGCGGTGGCCGCGAGGGAGCTCGTCGGCGGCGACAGCTGCGTTCGGGCGAGTGAGAGAGAGGAAGCAGAGGAGAGGGATGAGCTCGAGGGAGTGAGCGAGAGGGACCAGGGGGCTGCGTGGCGTCGCGGGCGGAGTCCAGGGCGACGAGGGGAAGGCGGCAAGCAGGAGGTGGCCGGGGCATCGCCAGCGCTCGCCACCGAGCTGCTTCGGTGCGAGGGAGGAAGACGACAGGAAAAGGGTGGGCTGGGCCGCGCTGGGCCGGTCCTGTTGGGCCACCAGGTGAGTGGCTGGGCTGCTAGTGGCTACCAGGTAAGTCTTCTGCTCTTTTTTAATTTTTCTGTTCTGTTTTATTTTTATTTAATCTTTTGCCACTGTTTTGAATTTAAAATAATTCAAACAATGCCAAAAGCTCCTCTGAATATTTTTTATTTTGCTAGATGGACTTTTCCAAAAGCTCATAAAATATTTCAGGGGTATTTGAAATTATATTCTAATTATATGAATATAATTCAAATTCAAATAGCTAATGATTTAAATTCAAAGTCCCAAAAATAAATCCTTAAAAATGTTCAATATTTTGGTTGGGACCAGAACCCTTGCCAAAAATTATCAAACATTTAAGAAGAGCATTTTGGAACAAAGAATGAGATTTTTAGGGTTTTTCCCTTCTTTTATTTAGGGTTTTGAGGCTTCCAATTTCCCTCAGTTCAAGTTTCAAAATTTAAACATGATGCAAACACCAGGCAGCACCAGAAGCTAGGGATGTGACAACTCACCCCCACTAAACAAGAATCTTGTCTCGAGATTCAAGCGTAGGGTAAGATGAAGGGGGAACGCAAACTAGCACAATCTTCACGAACCAGGTTGCACTTCAATTGAACGTTGATTCGTTCACCATCATTGTCTTGATGTCTTGTTCCGAGAACTCCAACCAACATAACAACGAGAGGAGAAGGGAACTCTAGAAGGATCGATCTTGTCGAAGGTCGAACAACTCATGGAATGAGACATAGAACCATCTCTCGGGTTGAGACACGAGATACACATCAAGAGGGGTGGAAAGAAACGGATGACGAAGGTTCACTAGGTAGACAACAATTCCACACCTAAGAGGATGGTGACGGTTGTCAAATAGCGAGGACTTGAGTTGCCATGATACCATAACGAGACACATTAGGAACCGTGACTCGTAGATATATCCCCTTAAGTGGCAGAAAGAATTACCTTTGATTCAGAGATCATTGATACTCTTCATACCAGCCTAAGGCAATTCACAACGATCGTTTGGCGGGGTGCAAAGGAATGGTACACCCGGACTAGAATGGATGATGTGGACTACCTTGTTGAAGACAACGCAATGGATGATTTTTGCTTATCACCGGAAATGGAAGAGACCCATGGTAGAATGGCACATTGGCGGTGCAAGCTGGGAACAAAATGCAAATGCTGGGAATGATTCTGATAACTGGGAAGGAACCCAATAGTAGAGAGTGAATCCACTGTTTGAAAAGGTCATAGCATTGCCGAGGAAACTGAGAGGAATCCCAGTTAGTGCCGATGATAACACGTAGCGCTTGTGCGTGCTCTCAAGAACTTGAGCATTTCCACGATCATCAAGGTTTTATCAACATCCGTGTCAAGGGTGCTGACAACACAACATACTACCATGATGGCTAATGATGGATGATGCAGATGCAAAGGAAGATAACACCTTCTCAGATTTCACCTTAGCGAGGCCAAGGAAACAAAATCTAGATGATCGACCAAGAGACATTTAGCACTCCGCTTCTAATGTTCTCCTTGATGTGCTAGTGTAACCCATTCATAGAAATGGTCTGGTATCTAGAGCATCAAGTAAAGGTCGGACTTCGGAAACACAAAAATCATAAGGCACGACTAGGGAGTAAATCCTACGAAGTCCTTATGGGAAGGTGGCCAACTTCTTCAAACAAGATACTACAATTATAGGTCTTCCGGCTGGGTGTGTTGGCCACGACATCCACTTTACCGGTTATCGAGGGACTAATATTATAGTTCTTGGGAAATGTTCCAACCATCATATCTGCTTGAGATTGAAATCTGGCTGGTGTCAGGATATTCCAGACTCATCGAGTCTAGGAAGAAAAATGAAAGTTTGCAACACAAATCGACGAGATGACGTTGCAAGATTCTCGGGAAATGAACTAAGATAGCAAGCTCCAAAACATGAGCTGGTTCTGCTACAAACATGTGAACACGTTGTCCCAGACAAGCATGACCACATGGTAGTCTTATAATAAAACACTACCGAGTTCTGGTTGGGAACCATCATCGAGGATATCAAGGTTCTTGATTAAGCCCGGGTTAGCTCTTAAAAAGAACTCCTTCTCCTAGAACAAATCAGTGAGTGGCTTGGTGTGCTACAGAATTCATATGAAACGAAGATGATCAGTCTAACAGACCACAGAATACTTTGCACGTGCATGACTGACTTGGGATGATTCCAGAGGAGCAAAACAAACTTTCTCGAATTCACGACGGCAACTTACATCAAATGCACGTGAATCAAAGGAAGTCACTTCTTTCATCCAAACATATACTTCATGAACTAGCATGAAGAAATGCTTCCAAAAGTTTCCAATACTGGCTTAATGTTCCACAAAATCATGGAGGAGACAAGGATGTTGTCGATGGGCTCAACAACAATTCATCCAGATTCCCATGGAGATGGAATTCCATAACTATGTGAACAAGGTGATAGTATTGGTCAGACCCAAAGAATATAATGGTGTGTGCTCGAGGAAAAACCACGAGTAAAACAACATTACAAACATCATTGGTACTGATTTGATTTGGCGATAGCCCACACTCAAATCAAAGGATTGATGAGACAATAGGTCCAGCAACTAATCACAGGGACCAATCAATGAAGATATCATCTTTCTTCAACACACACTACACAAGAATATCCCTTTGGAACGAACTAAGTCAGGCAAGCTTTTATCTTCCAACTCTCCAAGTTGTTGTCTAGCTTAACCAACTAGCTCAGGGATATCTAACACCGATCTTGGACAGAGGGTGGTTCACAAGAAACCAACTTGATCACGAGCTCAACATAACAGTTAGGGGACAACCTGGTAATACTTCCGAGAAGATATTCGGAAAATCACGAACCACCGGTATGTTACTAAGCTCGAGAGCAATCTTTCTTTTCAGGGCAAGACAATATGATCAAATGTGTGAGGACTTGACAAGATCCTAACTCATCAATCGAAGGGTGCACCGAAATAAGGACTAGGTAGCACAATCAGTCTTAGAATGATGATTCAAAAACCAACACGCTAAGAATGAAATTATTGCCCTTTAACTACCAAGCAACAGGGTTGCTAGGATTATTGATTTCACACATCACGATTCACTTGTCGGCATTCCGGTTCAACAACATGGGGACCGAGAAATGACTAACGATGATGAGAAGTATCACTACCAAGAGTTCATATGATGGTGTGCAATTCCTATAACAATCCCGATATAAAGATGGTAATTCTCCAAGGTAGAGCAGAACAAAAGCTGGATTAGCAATTTGTTCTACGGAGCACAACTTCTTTGACCCAATCCTAGATATGGATGAGGTACTGGAGTTCATTTCTCCTAGTCATCCTGAATAGAATGGCTTAACGGACCACAAGAATAACAAGCATCGGTGAACACGAATGCACGACATCAATTTGACTATCAACTGATAGACAAGGATCAAAAGACAACTAAAGGGGGACAACTCAAAGGAACATACGATTTTCTGAGTTGGGGATGCATGGTTTAGCATGTCGAACGAAGTTCAACATATTTCTTCCGGATAACCCATGCAAAGAGGTAGGACTGGCAGAGTCACGATTTATGAATGGAGAACTCCTCAGGAGTACTCCGATTGTAATCTTTTGATTCAACAAACTACTGCCACAAATGGTTCATAGTATTTGGAAGAAGGAAAATACCATGGACCTCGAGGACTAATGCAAAAGTTACTAATTTCCTAAAGGAACTAGCAACACTATCAACATGAAGTAAGTAGAGTGAATCTCGGGTTCAAAACCCAGGAATAGAATACCTACTACTTAGTAGCATCACTGGATGCTTTCGGGGATAAAGCCAGAGTCATCACACTGGGACACAAATCATATCTAGATTACTAGATGATCCCCTAAGACAACTAGGGTCATAATAATATCTCCAACATAAGTGTCAAGGCAATAGAATACCTCAACTCAACAATTAGTGTGATTGAGCTGGCATAAAGGAACATCGAAATGAGAGGGAAAGGATTTTGCAAATGCATCAGATTATTTAGAAACCTGGGATGACTCGGACAGCATAACGGCTATAAATGCTCAAAAAGATTTGAGACATGCTACAAAAATGGTGGCATAACCACTCAGAAGCACAATATCAAGGTTTTGAGATCATCAGAGACATACCGAAGTAGTAGGAACTGGACTGAGGCTTAAATCCAACAATCCTATAGGTCTACGGATTAGTAACACGTGATCTTAATAGAAGAAGAGATAGCCTAGTTTCTTAACCCCGCAGGGAAGATCAGATGACTCAGATCAGAAGGCATGAGATATAAGGAGTAAAAAGAGCCTTACGTTCCATCCCACAATCAATTCCCTTATATAACTAAAGCATTTCTAGACTCAACTTCGACCAGTTTGGCTTGGTAATCCTACAGGTAGTCAAGCTCTGATACCAAAGCTGTCAGGACCCCGACTCAATGCCACACCGATCTAGCATGTAACACATCATATCACTTTGCGGCCTCACGCACGGTAATCCCACGGGTGCCACCTTACCTGGCCCGGGACCGTTTGCGCCTTTTGTCTCACGTATATGATAGTGTTGCTAGCATCCATATGACAAAGAACCCGGGCTGACATGGCTAGTCGTGAACCCAAAGTGGCACTAACTTACAGGGACAGGCATCCATGACCCAGCATCGAACGTGTCGGTCATCAGCGAGTGAATCCAGGCTGTAGCACTGGGCTAGCAGGACTCCGGTGAACCGGGCTGTAGCGGGCTAACAGGACTCCGGTATTCATCGCGTGACATTTCCCCGAAGGGACAGACACAGGAACGAAGAAGGACACATGCCGGCCAGCCTAAGTGTCCCGGAGCAGTAGCAAACTACCATGGCTCGGTGGAAACACTAGGAGACATTTCCCGGTAAGAGAGGCTACTAAGGATAAACAACTAGATAGTCAGATCCCACACATACCAAGCATTTCAACAACATACACACAATATGCTCGATATGTGCAATACAACATGGCATCACAAAATGACTCTACGACTCAAGTAGTTTATTCAATAGGCTCCGAGGAGCTAGATATTACAAACATGGGTCTCATGACCCAACACTCAGAGCATACAAGTCAAAACACAAACGGAAGCTTAACATGTCTGGGTACAGACATTTATAAATGAAAAAGGCTGAGAAGCCTGACTATCTACCAGATCCTGCCGAGGGCACAAGATCGTAGCTGAGGTAACAAGCTAAATGTCGAATTCCACGCGAAACTACTAGTGAGACTGAAGTCTCTCTGCAAAAACATAAATTAAGCAACGTGAGTACAAATGTACCCAGCAAGACTTACATCAAAACTAACTACATATGCATCATTATCAACAAAGGGGATGGTGGGGTTTAACTGCAGCAAGCCAGCTTTGACTCGGTGGCTAACCTGAACTACGACTGCAAGTAACTCTTTTGAGGTGGCGCACACGAGTCCACATATTCACCATATCAATACACCACTATGGATCCACTCCCGTCTCCCTACGAGAACGCCATCCATAGCACTCACGCTTATCTTGCGTATTTTACAGTATCCACTTTCACTTGTCTATGAACTATGCAAGGGGTCCAAGTTTCCATATCCGAGGAATCCGGCTATTCGAATAGATAATGATAACCCTGCAGGGGTGTACTTCTTCACACACGCTTTCGCCACTTATCGCCCTGTACACGTCATGTACCTCGGCAACCTTCAAGCGGAAGCCGGGCGAGGGAGTCGGCCACGACCTGACTAACCGAACAAGTCTCTAGTCCAGGTTTATCGCCTATTCGGGTTCCATCCGCAAGGAGATCCGGCCGGGGTGTCGCTCACGGCCCCAAATGATGTGAGCAGGGTTCCCAAGCCCACCATCCGGGTGCTACTTGGTACACCGGGCCACTGTGCCTAGTCTGTCCCAAGCCCACCTGTACCGGGTGCCACTTGGTAGACTACTAACACTACCTACAAACACCAGAAACTAGTTGCAACTCCTGGACAGAGATCATGTTGATTAATAAGTCGAGAGAGTCAATTAAGGATCCCAATGTGTGGTAGTAGCTGTTCATGGATCACAAACACAGAACTCAGTTCCTGAGGACGGCTGCAATGAGACAACCCACCATGTACTCCTACATGGCCTCTCACCGCTACCTTTACCAAATCGTGTTCACACACTTAGCTCACACACGGTAGGACATGTGCACACACCTCTGATTCATCCCCGATGAATCAGACCTGACTCAACTCTAAGCAGTAGCAGGCATGACAAACAAGCATGAATGAGTAGGCACATCAGGGCTCAAACAACTCCTACTCATGCTAGTGGGTTTCATCTATTTACTGTGGCAATGACAGGTCATGCAAAGGATAAAGGGGTTCAGCTACCGCAGCAAGTAACAGATGAATCGTTGTTGTCCTAATGCAGTAAAAGAGAGCAGGAGTGAGAGAGTGGGATTTATCGGAATGAACAAGGGGTTTTTTGCTTGCCTGGCACTTCTGAAGATAACATTGAGTCTTCATCAGTGTCAACGATCACATCATCGGTACAGCGTCTACCGAGGGGGAACAACACCGGCAAACACAGAAGAAACACAATCAATGCAATGCACAATATGATGCATGATCATGACATGGCAAAATGAATGTGTTTTGGGCTAATGCATCTAGCAACAAGTTAAATGGGGTTGGTTTGAATACAAGATTCAAATTCAAACCCCATATGTGATTATTTAAATGCCATTCACTTCATTTGTCCTAAACAGTAGTGATAAGCTGTTCTAACATGCATGGAAATGGTACAGATGGATTCCTTGAATTTTTCTGATAATTTTTCATATATAATTTATTTCATTTGGAGTTACGGTTAATTTTCTATGATTTATTGAAGTTTTAGCTATTTCTAGAATTTTCCTGATTATAATAATTCCAGTAATTCATTATTGCGTCAGCCTGACGTCAGGGTGACGTCAGCAGGTCAAAGGCGTCGACCAGGTCAAACCTGACCAGTGGGGTCCACTGGTCAGTGACCCAGTCAACTAACCAAGTTAGTTAGCCCTAACTAACTGGATTGGGCCCACTGGTCAGCGACTAACCTAAATAAGATTAGCCCTAACTAACTTAGTTAGCCGGGCGGGGCCCGCACGTCAGTGACTCATCTAATTAGCTAAGTTAATTAACACTAACTAACCTAACACTAATCAAGCAGGCGCCTGGGCCCACATGTCAGGGGAGGTCAAACCCCGGGCCGATCAGGTCAAACCTGCCGGCGACTTGTCGCCGGCGACGACAGAAACGGCAGGGCGGCTCGGGATTGCGATACAGGGAACCATTTTGCTCGGGGTTTGCGGCTATAGCGAGCTGGGAGACTCGCGCATCTAGTGGTGGTGGAGGCAGCAGCTGCGGTGGTCGGGATCGACGGCGGCGACCAATTCGGCGGCGGCCGGAGTTCGGGTGCAGGCGGTGGCGATGCTACGGTGCACTAGAGGAGAAACCGGAGGGTGCTACGTGCTCCTGGGGGTTCGCTGAGCATGCTGACGAGCTCCGTTGCGAGCTTGCGCGGCTGTGGCCACGGCTATGCCATGGCCGGCGGCGAGATGCTGCGGTCATGGTTGGGGATCGGGGCTAGAGCACGCGAGGGACGACGGGGAAAGGGGGAATCAGGTCAAAGGCTCACCGCGGAGCTGCAGGGATGGTTTGTGGGCTCGGGGGCGCGCCGGAGTGGCCGAATCGACGGAGAAGGGCGCCGGGGCCGAAGCTTGAAGACGATGACGATGGCAGCTGCTCGGGGCCCTTCTGGTCGCGTGAGACGACGAGGAGGATGACGGAGGAACAGCGGAGCTCGGGAGCGCGTCGGAGAGGAGAGGGGGTGGCGGTGGCCGCGAGGGAGCTCGTCGGCGGCGACGGCTGCGTTCGGGCGAGTGAGAGAGAGGAATCAGAGGAGAGGGATGAGCTCGAGGGAGTGAGCGAGAGGGACCAGGGGGCTGCGTGGCGTCGCGGGCGGAGTCCAGGGCGACGAGCGGAAGGCGGCAAGCAGGAGGTGGCCGGGGCATCGCCAGCGCTCGCCACCGAGCTGCTTCGGTGCGAGGGGAGGAAGACGACAGGAAAAGGGTGAGCTGGGCCGCGCTGGGCCGGTCCTGTTGGGCCACCAGGTGAGTGGCTGGGCTGCTAGTGGCTACCAGGTAAGTCTTCTACTCTTTTTTAATTTTTCTGTTCTGTTTTATTTTTATTTAATCTTTTGCCACTGTTTTGAATTTAAAATAATTCAAACAATGCCAAAAGCTCCTCTGAATATTTTTTATTTTGCTAGATGGACTTTTCCAAAAGCTCATAAAATATTTCAGGGGTATTTGAAATTATATTCTAATTATATGAATATAATTCAAATTCAAATAGCTAATGATTTAAATTCAAAGTCCCAAAAATAAATCCTTAAAAATGTTCAATATTTTGGTTGGGACCAGAACCCTTGCCAAAAATTATCAAACATTTAAGAAGAGCATTTTGGAACAATGAATGAGATTTTTAGGGTTTTTGCCCTTCTTTTATTTAGGGTTTTGAGGCTTCCAATTTCCCTCAGTTCAAGTTTCAAAATTTAAACATGATGCAAACACCAGGCAGCACCAGAAGCTAGGGATGTGACAATATAGTAGATACGATCAACATGGAGATGTTCACCGATGATGACTAGTCCGTCTCATGTGATGATCGGACACGGCCTAGTTGACTCGGATCATGTATCACTTAGATGACTAGAGGGATGTCTATCTGAGTGGGAGTTCATTAAATAACTTGATTAGATGAACTTAATTATCATGAACATAGTCTAAAATATCTTTACAATATGTCTTGTAGATCAAATGGCCCACACTAATGTTGCCCTCAGCTTCAACGCGTTCCTAGAGAAAACCAAGCTGAAAGACGATGGTAGCAACTATACGGACTGGGTCCGAAACTTGAGGACCATCCTCATAGCTGCCAAGAAAGCATATGTCCTTGAAGCACCGCTAGGTGATGCACCCATTTTCCTAGCAACTCAAGACATTATGAATGCCTAGCAGTCGCGTAGTGATGATTACTCCCTGGTTCAGTGCGGCATGCTTTACAGCTTAGAACCGGGGCTCCAAAAGCGTTTTGAGCAGCACGAAGCATATGAGATATTCCAAGAGCTAAAAATGGTTTTCCAAGCTCATGCCTGGGTCGAGAGATATGAAGTCTCTGACAAGTTCTACAGTTGTAAGATGGAGGAAAATAGTTGTGTCAATGAGCATATACTCACTATGTCTGGGTTGCACAACCATTTGTCTCAGTTGAGAGTTAATCTTCCAGATGACTCGGTCATTGACAGGATCCTCTAGTCACTCCAGCCTAGCTACAAGAGCTTTGTGATGAACTACAATATGCAAGTGTCGGATGTTGGGTTCCGGCAGACCCTTAAGGTTTGAACTCTGGGGTGCGCACGAAGATCTTCCCCCTACCGATCTACGCCCGATCCCTCATTCGAATCTAAGCTAGACGATGAACAACACAAGGGACACAAGATTTATACTGGTTCGGGCCACCGTTGTGGTGTAATACCCTACTCCAGTGTGTGGTGTGGTGGATTGCCTCAGGGGCTGATGATGAACAGTACAAACGTTGAATAGCCTCGTGCGAGGTGTTCTTGAGCTGGTGCGATGAACTGCTTGGGTGAGTTCGATCGCCTCTTGGTCTAATGAGTACTCAATCCTCCCCTTATCTCTGTGGTGGCTAGTCTTATTTATAGAGGCCCTGGTCCTCTTCCCAAATATTGAGCGGGAAGGGCGCCAACAATGGCCATTTTGAAGGGGAACATCTAGTACAGGTTATCCTGACTAAAGTTGGTATTCGGCTGCCAAAGGCACTGGCGATGACGCCGTCTTGGGCTCCATGGTGACCTCCATCCTACCGCTCTACTGGTCTTGGTCTCGTTGCACTGAAATGGCAACCTTTGACTGATGCCTCGGTACTCCACGTCTGTTCTTGCCCCCTTTGAACCAAAGAGGAAACAAGGACATTGCGTAGGCCGGCGCCCGCCTGGCACGCGCCTGGCGCCCGCCTGGTCTCGATCGTCATGGCTTGTGTAATGAGCACCTCGCGAGGTACCCTGCCTTGATCTCTCTGCCTCCTCGCGAGCCTACCTGGCGAGTCCGTTCCTGAGGAAGTCCAGTGTTGTCCACCCCGCGAGGGTCTTGAGTCTTGCATTGATGAAGATGGGCTGTATTGGGCCACCACTTGAGCCACGCCGTAGGCAGGCAAGTCTAGGGACCCCCATTCCTAGAATGCCGATAGTAGCCCCCGGGCCCAAGGCGCACTCAGACTTGGCTTAGCGGAGAAGCGAAGGGGCAAGTGTGGAGCACCGCGGGCCCCATCAGCCTGCGGCCTTGGGCGCCGCGTGGCAGTTGATGGGACGTGAGCGCCTCCGCTTCGACACGCCCCCTCATTATGCACCTGGCTAGGCGGGCACGAGGCTTGTACACAGTTATCCTCCCCTTGCCGCCTGCGCGCTTCTTGCTCCCTTTTCCTCCTCGAGCCTCTTCTTCCGCCTCTGATCCATCTTGAGTTATCCTTCTTTCCACTGCCATGGCGCCAATGAAAAAGGACAAGGGGAAGAAACCCGCGCCTTCGCCCAGCGCGCCTTCGGCGGCTGCTCCTGTCGTCGACAAGTCACTCATACTCAATTTGGAAGCCCTGGAGAAGGTCTGCTCCGCGCTTGCCTCCAGCTTCAATGAGTGCGGGAAGACGACGGTCTGGCCTGCATCCCATGCCTCCTTCTACAGGATTGTCATGGAGGTCCGATTCTTTGTCGACGCCCTGTGGGCGGGCCTGGTTCCCCCCTTTTCCGCTTTCTTCAATGAGGTGCTCTCCCATTACCAGATCCACATGATGCATCTTGACCCCCAATCCATTGCTCTGCTTGCTGTCTTCACCTTCGTCTGCAAGGCCAAGGTGGGGATTGCTCCTTCTGTTGCCCTTCTGCACCACTTCTTCTCTCTGCGCTTGTCTGACCCTTCCCGGGGTTAGGGATGCGTGAGCTTCCAGGCCGTGCCGGAGACGGCCGCCTCGGGGGTCGTCTTTGGCCTCCCACCTTCTGCGAACGGGTTCCAGGAGCGGTGGCTGTATGTGGACGTTGGGGTGCCTAGCCCCCTGCTTGCGCACCCGACGCTGCCTGCTATTCCCAATCCTGGTTGGGGTCACGAGGAACTTACGAGCCCCCAGCTTGCTTTCACCTAGCATCGCTTCGAGAGGCTGAGGAATCTCGGGGTGATGGCGCCCAAGGTGGTGAAGGAGTTCCTCCGACGCCGCATAGCTCCTTTCTAGCGCCATTCCCGCCCAATGTGGGCTTACTCCGGTCGTCAGGACCATATGAGGCTCCAGGAAGGGGATCTCGCACCTGAGACGCTGAAGAAGGTGCTGCAGGTCCTGACTGGCAACCCCTCTCCTGGCAGCATTGGTCATGGAGGCGCCCTGTTGTACCTCTGCACAAACAGGGTCGAGTTCATGAGGCAAATGCCCCACTTCAACGAATGGGGGCTGCGCCCGACTGGCCTCGCGGGGCCCCGCGAGAACCCGGTTGTTGTAGTCCTTCCCCTAGTCGCCCGTGCCGACCCTGCCTCAGGAGTTGATGCTGGGAGGCAAGCATCTGTAGGAGCTGGGGGGCTGATGTTGAGGTGCTGACACTGTGCGGGGCTCCTGAGGCGTCATCCTCCGGAGCTTGCAGAGCCCCTCTCGAGGTGGTGGCTGATGAGAGGGCGTGGTCTGCGGCTCCCGAGGCCAAAGCCCCCGAGGCCTTGGCAGGCCAACACGAGGCGGCATCTGACCGCTCCTCTCAGGTTGCTGCCCTTGATGTAGGCCGTCTTGATGCCTCGGCTCCTATGTCGCGCGCCGGCCCTCATGCCGCAAGCTTGGGATGGTTCCGCATAGATTTTGAGGCCCTCCGCAAGAGGAAGGAGGCTTCGGGGGGCCTGCGCCCGAGCCATTGAGGAGGTCCAGGAAGCAGATCGTCAACGTGAAGCTGCGGAAGAGCGCGCGTGGGATCTCCAAGACTGGTGCAACTCCCTGGAGCAGCAGGTGGAGTTGCGCCGAGCTGCCCTTGCATCGCTGAAAGGGGCGCCCGCTGAAGAGGAGGAGCTCCGAAGGCGCGAGGAAGCGCTGACATTGGAGGCTGCTGAGCGCAACCTCGATCTTGAGCGGTTGGAGACGAGGGAGCGCCAGGTCACCCAGGCGGAGGACGACGTCGGTGCGCGGAAGGCCCGGATCCAGGAGGATATCAACCGTCACGTGGCGGAGGCTCGCGCAGGCCTCTAGCGCGAGTCCGAAGAGTGGCTGGAGTTGATCAAGATTGAAGCCGCGGGCAGGACTGCTACTCTCAAGACTAGGCTGACTGAAGCCACTCAGCGAGTTGAGGCCACCGCTATCGCACTAAACTCGGCGCGGGCTCAGCTGGCCTCCTCCCGCGCCGAGCTGCTTCTTCTCCAACGACGGGTTGACGATGCTGAGGCCGTTGCGCAGCGGAATGCAGACGAGATCCGCCAGCGGTAGACGTTGGAACACATGCACGGCCCCATGCTCCGGATGCTCAGGGAAAGGGCCAACGCGGCCTTGGGCAACATGTGTGAAGCAGTCGGTGAGGAGCCACGCGTGACCAAACACGCCGGCAATCTTCGGTTCTTCACTGACGTGGTGATGCATCTAGAGAACCGTTTCGAGAGGTCTCGCCAGCTGGTGGAGGAATGGAGCCATGGCCTGCTCGCGCGGGCATTCTCTCGCGTCTTCAGCCATCTCCAGAACATCGACCCCCTCTTCGATTTTGATGCCGCCATCGCCTCGGTGCCTGACCTAGCACGGTGGGTGGAGGACAATGTAGATGCACTCGTCCGGGCCTTCACTTATGATGACGATGGAGTAATCGTTGCTGCCGACGAAGGAGACGCGGTGAACGGTGGTGAAGATGGTGCCAACAACGGTGGTGGGGAGGCGGGCGACGATGAAGGTGGCGCCAGCGACGCCTCAGGGGACGCCCTGGGGGATGCAGCGAGCGAAATGTCCAACTAACTCCGCGCTCCCCCCTGTTGTTTGTCCTGCGCAGGAAGAGACTCGGGCGTGGCCCTAAAAGTCAGGAGAGCATTTTGGGAGGAGAAGCCCCTCATGTAAAAAGATTGTTGCCTACGCATTGTTAAAATCGGCGCCGAACGGGTACCTGCATGATGCCATGATTTTTGCGGTGAGTAGGTAGTCGTGGTTTTACCTTTGTATTGGCGAGCGTTGAGTAGGCTCGCTGTGTCCACCCGAGGGCCTCATGAGGGTCCCGTTTGATCATGCAGCGAGAGCCTGGCTGGGGCGAGCACCGACCGCGCGACGGCGGGTGCTCATGCTGGGCCCTGCCCCTCTCGCGAGGGGCTCGCGAGAGGGGGAAGCTAATGTGAATTCCAATTCGAACAGAAATCGGAGCACGAGAAAGCACATGAATAAGACACAACACCCCTCCCCGCACACGCAAACACAAATTCGACTTCAACTTAGATCTGAAACGAGAAAGCCTCCTCGCATGAAAGGAAGCAAAAAGCAAAAGGCCGCATCCGGCACCTAGTCTAGTCTTCAACGTCTTCTCACCAGCGCGGAGCTAAGTGCTGCCACTGGGCATGGGTGGGAGCCCCTGAGGCCCGAGGGCGGCTCTCCGGAGACTCCGGGGCGTGTACAACCCCAACTCATTATTACGTGAGAGTGTCACGGGCGGCGAGCTTCATAGGCACTGGGCCTTCTTCACAGGTACCGGCCTTGATTCATATCGGCAGATGAGGGCCCCGCCTTGCACCACCCTTGACCACCATCGACGGCGACCGGAAACCAGGACGACGCCAATGGGGAAAAGGGGACGCCAGCGGTTCCCCCGACGACCATGGGTCCTCTGCCGGGGGCAGGCCCTGGGGCACCTCCCCGGCAGAGGGCCTACCTCCGAAGAACGCCTTGCTCCACATGTCGTGGGGAGGAGCCTGGCTCCCAGCACCTCTCCTGCTGCCCCAAGTGCCCTCCTCCCGAGGGGAGGGAGATCGCCGCACTAGAGCAGACATTCGCTGCAGCGACCTGAACCTCCTGCGACCCATGGTTAGCATAAGCTTGCTCGTGAGGAATTAGCGGTACCCGGTAGTTGCTGCCGCCGGCATGGTTGTCGAGGCTTCCGTGAGGCTCCTGAAAGAGCTCGGCCTCTGGCGCCTCTTCCTCCCAGCCTGGCCCGAGGAACGAGTCGTGTTCTTCCTCTAGTGCATACCCTTGATCCACCATGTGGGGCACATTGGCCTCCGGGGTCGCCACCCCAAAGGCCTCGCCGTAGTGCCCTGCACGCCATGCAGTTCGACTTGAAGCTCCATCTTGGGGATGGTAGGGTGGCGGCCCGCTAGGACCATAGGCAGCGATGTGCATGCCCTCGCTTACCAGGGGCGGTGCCGGCGTAGCTTGTTGCCCGGCGTTGATGGCCAGGCCGGTGTTGATGAAGCCTTGAGGTGCGCCCGGGGGCGCGTGGGCACGGATTGGTCTGCCCCGTGATCCGCCCGAGGCCTGGGGTGGAAGCTGGATGCAGAACGGGGGGCCCCTGACGCAGCGGCATCCAGGAGCTCGGCAACGCGCTCCAGCAGCAAGTCGTGGCCGCTTTCTTGCAGTCTGCACGGCAGCAGCTCTCGCGCCACAGTGAGAGCGGCCTTCATGTTCTCCTGCTCCCATCTGGTGTGCGATGCCGTGGCCGCGGCATGGCTTCAGGCCCTGGCTGCCGACCGTACCTGCCGCGGAGTGAGGGCAGGCGACGCCCGCGTCGCCCGCGCCCCGTAGCGCCCTGCGGGGCCCGGGCTGCTTGAGGTGCGGGGTTGAGGTCACCTTGGGCAGGCGGCACGACATGGGCAGGCCATGCCGCCCAGCGGTCGGAGTTGGCCGTCAGGTCGCCAGACATGGAGGCGGTGAAGTGGAGGAACACAGGACAGAAGAAGGAAGATTCCGGCGCACCCCTACCTAGCGCGACAAATGTCGGATGTTGGGTTCCGGCAGACCCTTAAGGTTCGAACTCTGGGGAGCGCACGAAGATCTTCCCCCTACCGATCTACACCCGATCCCTCGTGAGAATCTAAGCTAGACGATGAACAACACAAGGGACACAAGATTTATACTGGTTCGGGCCACCGTTGTGGTGTAATACCCTACTCCAGTGTGTGGTGTGGTGGATTGCATCAGGGGCTGATGATGAATAGTACAAAGGGTGAACAGCCTCGCGAGAGGTGTTCTTGAGGTGGTGCGATGAACTGCTTGGGTGAGTTCGATCGCCTCTTGCGCTAATGAGTACTTGATCCTCCCCTTATCTCTGTGGTAGCTAGTCCTATTTATAGAGGCCCTGGTCCTCTTCCCAAATACTGAGCGGGAAGGGCGCCGTCAACGGCCATTTTGAAGGGGAACATCTAGTACAGGTTATCCTGACTAAAGTTGGTATTCGGCTGCCAAAGGCATTGGCGATGACAGCGTCTTGGGCTCCACGGTGACCTCCATCCTGCCACTCTGCTGGTCTTGGTCTCATTGCACTGAAATGGCAACCTTTGCCTGATGCCTCGGTACTCCACGCCTGTGCTTTCCCCCTTTGCACAAAAGAGGAAACAAGGACACTGCATAGGCCGGCGCCCGCCTGGCGCCCGCCTGGTCTCGATCATCATGGCTTTCTTCATGAGCACCTCGCGAGGTACCCCGCATTGATCTCTCCGCCTCCTCGCAAGCCTGCCTGGCGAGGCCGTTCCCGAGGAAGTCCTATGTCATCCGCCCCGTGAGGCTTGGACCCTCGCGAGGGTCTTGAGTCTTGCGCTGATGAAGATGGGCCGTACTGGGCCACCACTTGAGCCATGCCGCAGGCCGCATGCAGGCAAGTCTAGGGACCCCCGTTCCAAGAACACCAACAGCAAGGGATGGAGAACTCCATTCATGAGTTATATTCAATGCTGAAATTAGCGGAGGTGGAAATAAAAAAGGAACATCAAGTGTTGATGGTGAATAAGACTACTAGTTTCAAGAAAGGCAAGGGTAAAAAGAATTTCAAGAAGGACGGCAAGGCAGTTGCCGCACCCGGTAAATCAGTTGCCGGGAAGAAGCTGAATAATGGACCCAATCCCGAGGCTCAGTGCTTTCATTGCAAGGGAAATGGTCACTGGAAGCGGAACTGCCACAAGTACTTAATGGATAAGAAGGCCGGCAACACCAAAGGTATATGTGATATACATGTTATTGATGTGTACCTTACCAGCGCTCGTAGTAGCTCCTAGGTATTTGATACCGGTGCGGTTTCTCATATTTGTAACTCAAAACAGGAGATGCGGAATAAACTGGAGACTGGCGAAGGACGAGGTGACGATGCGCGTCGGGAATGGATCCAATGTCGATGTGATCGCCGTCGACACGCTACCTCTACATCTACCTATGTGATTAGTTTTAAACCTCAATAATTGTTATTTAGTGCCAGCTTTGAGAATGAACATTGTATCTGGATCTCGTTTAATGCGAGATGGCTACTCATTTAAATCCGAGAATAATGGTTGTTCTATTTATATGAGAGATATGTTTTATGGTCATGCCCTGCTGGTCAATGTTTTATTTTTATTGAATCTCGAACGTGATGTTACACATATTCATAGTGTTAATACCAAAAGATGTAAGGTTGATAATGATAGTCCCACATACTTGTGGCACTGCCGCCTTGGTCACATTGGTGTCAAACGCATGAAGAAACTCCATGCAGATGGACTTTTTGAGTCTCTTGATTATGAATCATTTGACACGTGCGAACCATGCCTCATGGGCAAAATGACCAAGACTCTGTTCTCTGGAAGAATGGAGCGAGCAACCAACTTGTTGGAAATCATACATACTGATGTGTGCGGTCCAATGAGCATTGAGGATCACGATGGTTATCGTTATGTTCTCACCCTCACTGATGACTTAAGTAGATATGGGTATGTCTACTTAATGAAACACAAGTCTGAGACCTTTGAAAAGTTCAAGGAATTTTAGAGTGAGGTAGAGAATCAACGTGACAGGAAAATAAAGTTCTTACAATCAGATCGTGGAGGAGAATATTTGAGTCACAAGTTTGGTACGCACTTAAGGAAATATGGAATTATTTCACAACTCACGCCGCCTGGAACACCTTAGCGTAATGGTGTGTTCGAACGTCGTAATCGCACTCTATTGGATATGGTGTGATCTATGATGTCTCTTACCAATTTACCACTATCATTTTGGGGTTATGCTTTAGAGACAGCCGCATTCACTTTAAATAGGGCACCATCTAAATCCGTTGAGACGACACCGTATGAATTATGGTTTGGGAAGAACCTAAGTTGTCATTTCTAAAAGTTTGGGGATGTGATGCTTATGTCAAGAAACTACAACCTGAAAAGCTCGAACCCAAGTCAGAAAAATGCGTATTCATAGGATACCTAAGGAAACCATTGGGTACACCTTCTACCTCAGATCCAAAGGCAAGATCTTTGTTGCTAAGAATGGATCCTTTCTGGAGAAAGAGTTTCTCTCGAAAGAAGTAAGTGGGAGGAAAGTACAACTTGATGAAGTACTGCCTCTTGAACCGGAAAGTAGCGCAGCTCAGGAAGATGTTTTTGTGGTGCCTGCACCGACTAGAGAGGAAGTTAATGATGATCATCATAAAACTTCAGATCAAGTTACTACTGAACTTCGTAGGTCCACAAGGACACGTTCCACACCAAAATGGTATGGCAACCCTGTCCTAGAAATCATGTTGTTAGACAACGGTGAGCCTTCGAACTATGAAGAAGCGATGGCGGGCCCAAATTCCAAGAAATGGTTTGAATCCATGAAATCTGAGATAGGATCCATGTATGAAAACAAAGTATGGGCTTTGATAGACTTGCCTGATGATCGGCAAGCCATAGAAAATAAATGGATCTTTACGAAGAAGACTAACGCGGATGCTAATTTGACCGTCTATAAGGCTCGGCTTGTCGCCAAGGGTTATTGACAAGTTCAAGGGGTTGACTATGATAAGACCTTCTCACCCGTCGCCAAATCATGTTAGCAGTTGTCGCATTCTATGATTATGAGATATGGCAAATGGACGTCAAAACGGCATTCCTTAAGGAAGAATTGTATATGATGCAGCTAGAAGGTTTTGTTGATCCTAAGAATGCTGACAAGGTGTGCAAGCTCCAGCGCTCCATCTATGGGCTGGTGCAAGCATCTCGGAGATGGAACATTCGCTTTGATGAAATGATCAAAGCGTTTGGGTTTATGCAGACTTATGGAGAAGCATGTGTTTACCAGAAAGTGAGTGGGAGCTCTGTAGCATTTCTCATATTATATGTGGATGACATACTATTTATGGGAAATGATATAGAACTTTTGGAAAGCATAGAGGCCTACTTGAATAAGTGTTTTTCAATGAAGGACCTTGGAGAAGCTGCTTACATATTAGGCATCAAGATCTATAGATATAAATCAAGACGCCTCATCGGTCTTTCACAAAGCACATGCCTTGATAAGATATTGAAGAAGTTCAATATGGATCAGTCCAAGAAGGGGTTCTTGCCTGTATTGCAAGGTGTTAAATTGAGCACGGCTCAATGCCCAACCTCGGCAGAAGATAGAGAAAAGATGAGTGTCATCCCCTATGCCTCAGCCATAGGGTCTATTATGTATGCCATGTTGTGTACCATACTTGATGTGAACCTTTCCGTAAGTTTGGTAGGGAGGTAAAGTAATCCCGGCATGGAACACTGGACAGCGGTCAAGAATATCCTCAACTACCTAAAAAGGACTAAGGATATGTTTCTCGTTTATGGAGGTGACGAAGAGCTCGTCGTAAAGCGTTATGTCGATGCTAGCTTTGACACAGATCTGGATGACTCCAAGTCACAAACCGGATACATGTACATTTTGAATGGTGGGGCAGTCAGCTGGTGCAGTTGCAAGCAAAGCGTCGTGACGGGATCTACAAGTGAAGCGGAGTACAGGGCAGCCTCGGAGGCAGCACATGAAGCAATCTGGATGAAGGAGTTCATTACCGACCTAGGAGATATTCCCAATGCGTCGGGCCCGGTGACTCTCTTCTGTAACAACACTGGAGCTATTGCCTTTGCCAAGGAGCCCAGGTTTCACAAGAAGACCAGGCATATCAAGCATCGCTTCAACTCCATTCGTGAAAATGTTCAAGATGGAGACATAGATATTTGTAAAGTGCATACGGATCTGAATGTCACAAACCTGTTGACTAAACCTCTGCATATGGATCTGAATGTCACAGAACCGTTGAATAAACCTCTTCCACGAGCAAAACATGATCAACACCAGAACTCTATGGGTCCATCAAAAGGACTAAGGATATGTTTCTCATTTATGGAGGTGACGAAGAGCTCGTCGTAAAGGGTTACGTCGATGCTACCTTTGACATAAATTTGGATGACTCCAAGTCACAAACCGGATACGTGTACATTTTGAATGGTGGAGCAGTTAGCTAGTGCAAATGCAAGCAAAGCGTCATGGCAGGATCTACATGTGAAGTGGAGTACATGGCAGCCTCAGAGGCAGCACATGAAGCAATCTGGATGAAGGAGTTCATTACCAACCTAGGAGTTATTCCCAATGCGTCGGGCCCGATGACTCTCTTTTCTGACAACACTAGAGCTATTGTTGTTGCCAAGGAGCCCAGGTTTCACAAAAAGACTAGGCATATCAAGCATCGCTTCAACTCCATTCATGAAAACGATCAAGATGGAGACATAGATATTTGTAAAGTGCATACGGATCTGAATGTCGCAGATCCATTGACTAAACCTCTTCGACGAGCAAAACATGATCAACACAAAAACTCTATGGATGTTCGATTCATCACAATGTAACTAGATTTTTGACTCTAGTGCAAGTGGGAGACTGTTGGAAATATGCCCTAGAGGCAATAATAAAATGGTTATTATTATATTTCCTTGTTCATGATAATCGTGTGTTGTTCATTTTTTAATTGTATTGACCGGAAACTGTAATACATGTGTGAATACATAGACCGTAATATGTCCCTAGTAATCCTCTAGTTGACTAGCTTGTTGATCAATAGATGGTTGTGGTTTCCTGACCATGGACATTGGATGTCGTTGATAACGGGATCACATCATTAGGAGAATGATGTGATGGACAAGACCCAATCCTAAGCGTAGCACAAGATCATGTAGTTCCTTTGCTAAGAGCTTTTCTAATGTCAAGTATCATTTCCTTACACCATGAGATTGTGCAACTCCTGAATACCGTAGGAATTCTTTGGGTGTACCAAACGTCACAACGTAATTGGGTGGCTATAAAGGTGCACTACAAGTATCTCTGAAAGTGTTTGTTGAGTTGGCATGAATCGAGACCGGGATTTGTCACTGCGTATGACAGAGAGGTATCTATGGGCCCACTCGGTAATGCATTATCATAATGAGCACAATGTGACTACAGAGTTAGTCATGTGATCATGCATTATGGAACGAGTAAAGAGACTTGCCGGTAACGAGATTAAACGAGGTATTGGGATACCGACGATCGAATCTCAGGCAAGTAACACATCGATGGACAAGGGGAATTGTATACGGGATTGATTGAATCCCCGACATCGTGGTTCATCCGATGAGATCATCTTGGAACATGTGGGACTCAACATGGGTATCCAGATCCCGGTGTTGGTAATTGGCCGAAGAGATATCTCGGTCATGTCTACATGGTTCCCGAACCCGTAGGGTCTACACACTTAAGGTTTGGTTGTCAGCGTCCTGGATTTGGGGGTCTCCAGTCTTGCCTGCCTGCGGCCCACCGTGTGACTCCATCGATGGCCTGCTACGGCCTAGCTTCAACACCAACACCACAAGACCCTCGCGAGGGGCCAAGCCTCGTGAGGCGGATGACACCAAGACCCCCGAAGGAAGCAGCCTCCTCAGGAGGGCTACTGAGGGGCAGAGAGTTCTATGCGAGCTACCTCATGAGGCTCAGCTGACGTGAGCCATGACGACCAAGGCCAGACGGTAGCCAGGCGGGCGCTAGACGGGCGCGGAGGGCATGTTTCCTCTTTAGTGCAAGGGAGGCAAGCCGTAGGAGCGGAGCCCCGAGGAATCAGCCAAAGGTTGCCATTCTGGTGCAGCGAGACCAGGACCGCCAGGACGGCAGGACGGAGGTCATCGACGAGCCCACCGCAGTGTCACGACCAGAGGCTTTTCGCAGGCGAATACTACTTTTGTCAGGATAGACTGTACTACTTGTCCCCTTTCAAATACCGCCATTGTGGAATCCCTTCCCGCTCATATTTGGGAAGAGGACCAAGGACACTATAAATAGGACTAGCCACCACCATAGGAGGGGGGGTCGAAACCAGAACAAGTAGAACACCATGTTAGCTCAAGAACACCTCTTCTTCGGAGGCTTGGTCATCCATTGTACTTGTTCATCCATAGCCCCTCAAGGCAATCCACCACACCACACTGGATTAGGGTATTACACCACAACGATGGCCTAAACCCGTATAAACCTCTGTGTCTTTGTGTCTCTTTGAGCTCGATGCATTAGGCTAGGGAGGATCGTGAGTAGGCAGGCTTGGCAGGTTGAGATCTCTGCACGCACCCAAGAGTTCAAACCTCTCAAGGGTTGCCGGATCCCGAAATCTGACATTTGGCACGCCAGGCAGGGGTGCATCGGATCCTCTCTTCCGCTGTTCGATCCACCTCCGCTACGACATCTCCATGGCCGACGCGCGCAGGGCTCAGCTGAGTGTCGGGCTGCTATCGCCGCCCGTGTTGCTCAGACGGCTCCGATGGGTGACGGCTGCGCCCACTGTGCTCCTTCTCCGGTGGCTAACACCACCACGGGCCCTACCGGCCATGAGCAGCAGGCTTCATCGCTGCACCCGTCGGTGCGCCGTGATGGCGGCACCGCTACTCCGTCTCTGACCCCAGCAGCCTCGTCATCCCACATGCGTCATGACCAGGTGGGCCCGCAGGCCGTTCTGCTCATGGAGCGGGAGCTTTTGCACTACCTCCCAGTGGGAGATCTCTATGAGGAATGGCTCGAGCGCATCGCCGAGCTCATCAGCGTCGCGCCCGGGGGCTCCGACGGGCCGGCTCACTCGCTGCCTTAGAAACCACCTGCAGCAGGCGACATGGCGCACAGGGCTCCTCCACCACCTCCGCCCCGGGGAGCAATCATCGAGCCAAGGCGTATGGCCCCACGGCGCGACCCACATTGCCCGGCGCCGGCTCGGGATGACGTGAGATGCTAGGTGGTGCAGCGCCCTCAAGGGGAAGCGTGCGTGCTTCCAGCACCCCAGCACCAAGCTCGCGTGCCATCACAGGAGGTGGCGGTGTCGTGGTCCTAAGGCTGACAGTAGAAAGGGGGTAGGTATGGAGAGGCAAGATCTCGGCTATGGTGAAGTTGTACACACAATGTCTACGAGTTTAGGCCCTTCGCGGTGGAAGTAAAATCCCTACGTCTCGGTGCCCGGAGGCGGTCGATTGGATTATATGTGTGTGATGTTACAGGGGGTTGCAAACCCCTTGTCCCAGAGGAGGGGGGTGGCTTATATAGAGTGCGCTAGGACCCCAACTCCCCTCCGTTACAGAGGGTTTAATGTACATAAAGCAGGAGCGTTACTGATAATGCCAGCTTTAAGTGTCATTAATGTCCATGAAGACTATGGAGTGAATGTCCGACCGTTGTAGTTCCATCTGACTCCTGGTCTTCATAGGTCGAGTCGTTTCTTGTATGGTCGAGTGGTCTTCGATAAGTTGGGATGCCCGAGTGATATGATAGGTCGAGTGGATATCACTCGACGTCTTCCTTGGGTACTCCCTGTTATCTCTTGAACTTCTTTGCTTCTAGGGTAGTGACCTTGGGTAGGGTAAGTAGGTCAGGCCTATGACCCTATCCTAGGTCTATATCCTCATCATTAGCCCCGAATGGATTGAGGACCGAGTGGAAAGAAGATTGAAGGGGATTTTGCATCAACCTCCGTGCTTCGTGAGGACCTGCGTTGAACAGGAGGTTCGCATTGGACCTTAAGCTTCAATTCAGTCACCTCGATTGATTCAGAAGTTGCCGAGTAGATTAGTAGTGTCATCTGTCGATTGTTGTCTTCTATTGTGAGATAACTGGCGCGATTGGTTATCACGTATCCCGGATTCGGTGGGATTCGAAATTTCGGGGAAGCGCGCGGGGAGGAGCGT
Source organism: Triticum aestivum (assembly GCF_018294505.1). Lineage (NCBI taxonomy): Eukaryota > Viridiplantae > Streptophyta > Magnoliopsida > Poales > Poaceae > Triticum > Triticum aestivum. The sequence continues at coordinate 532,133,213 of NC_057804.1, read as the reverse complement.
GCTGTGGAAATCGGGACGGATAAGTAGAAATGCCTCGATCTCCGCGCCGCCTTTTTCGCCACGTATCTGGCGTGTGATAGCTGCGGGGATTTGACAGGATCGCCCGGGCCCGCGCGTCAGCCACTCGGAAGGGGCCTTTAAAGGGCGGCGAGTCCAAGGCGTTGTACTATGCGCTCCCAATCTCCGCCTTTCTCCACTGCTTCCCCACCGTGCGCAGCTCCTCCGCTCTTGACGCCGCCACTCCGCTGCAATGGTAAAGGACAGGATGGCGGCACTGGAACGTGCGAAGAAGGCGACGGGGGAGGCGAAGGGCAAGAAGACCCAGCAAGGGTCGTCATCACGGTCGACATTGCCGATGGGTTGTATCCAGGGCGACTGGATCTGATCTTCGCTCCGGCAAAAAGACCTGGACGAGCTAGTTGAACTCGGGCTGATCGCCGACGACGCCGCGAGGCTGTCGGATGGGGAGACGGAGCCGCAGCCGCGACCGGGTGAGTGTTTACTGCTCGCCACCCATGTCGACCGTGGGTTTTCGCTTCCTCCGCACCCCTTTTTCCGGGGTTTTCTGAACTTCTTCGGAGCCCAACTACACCATTTTTCTCCCAACACCATCACCTATCTCGCAGCGTTTGTGTCCATGTGTGAGAATTTCCTTGGCTGTCGACTGTACTGGGGCCTCTTCAAACACATCTTTACCATCCGTTCCCAGTCGGTCAAAAAAGCAAACTCGAGTGACGAGAAAACGCATGTTATCCAAATGTGTGGTCGTTTGGGAATCCAGAAGAGGAAGAGGAGATCCTTCCCTTCCATGACCCTTCCTGAGTCGATCAGGGGCTGGCAGTCGACCTGGTTCTACTGTCAGGACGTCCCCATCCCAGGCCAGTTGACTGGACTTCCCCCTTTCTCCTTCGATTGCGTTCAAACCCTTTCTTCGCTGAAAGTAACTGCTGCGGAGAGGATGGAGACGGATATGATGGTCGAGAGGGTTGTCCAGCTAATTAATCAGGGCGTAACCGGGATGGACTTACTGGAGGTGTTTCTCAGTCAACGCATCCAGCCGCTTCAGGCTCAGGATCACTCGATGTGGATGTACTCCGGTGCCAATGACACCGCTCGGGTTCATCCGGAGGAAGTTTCGACCAAGACGGTGGATGGATGGTTGAAGAGCATCACGGGTAACAAGGATAACCCCACGGGGCCAGGAGGGTCGCTCCCTTCAGCAACAACAATCCACCAGACAAGGTTCGAACTTCTGCCTCCGACTGATTTCTTGTGTATCTTGCACCTATCTCTGGCACCGACTGGATTTCACTCGACTTCTTGTTTTGTAGGTTTATACTAAGATGTATTCCATGCCCAACGGCGAGCAAACCTTGGGACATGACCATGAAGGGGAGGACAGCACGGATGAGAGTGGCAAGTGGCAGTCTTCAGATGGCGACGACGAAGAGTTGAGTGACGAAGCAGATGACGACGAGGAGGTCGACTCGCCGCCACGCTCGGAGCGCCGATCCAAACAGCATCACGATCCAGCAGGCGAGCGGAGCAAGGCCGTGGCTCCTAGTACCCAAACGCAGAAGATGGATGTTCCGGTTGCCGCCGGGTGAGAATTTTATCTTTCTGCGTTCCTTTCTTCCAATTGGCATTTCTGTTGGTTAACGAGTGGATCGTCCGTCTTTCCAGCCCAACCTCTGCTGCGACTGACATGGACATTGACAAGGCCCCAGGAGATGAAGAAACCGACGATGCGGCCACCTCCAGACCTGGTAAGCTCGTTTGATTAGAACTTATTTCGTCGACTGGATTGTCGGTCAGTTGAATCTTTGTTGCTTTTCTTTTCACTGCAGCTCCTCGAGACATCATTGTGCTTCCTGGCGATGAAGAAGAAGAAGTGTCTCTGAAAGAGAGGAGGAGGAGAGGCAAGGGCTCGAGCAGGAGGGGGCTTGAAGTTCAAGCTCCTCAGTCAACGCCAGTGCTTGAGGCGGTGGTCGATCGGTCCGGAGATCCGGTTCGGACCAACGTCACATTCGTCGACCCGTTGATGACTGATCGTCCGTCGGGGTCGACTGCTCCGGCTCCTGCTGCTCTAGTGCAACTCCACGCATCCGGCCCTTCTTTGGAACCATCACTTTTTGTTGTATACCGAATTCGCCAAGTGCTGCCAGGGAGGCTCTTTGCCAGGTGAATCTCGTCATGGAGCAAGTGACGGTGATGCATGAGGCTAGTCAGGTGGCCTACAATGCCAACACCGCTCTGCAGACCAATGTTAAGGTCAGTTATCTCCCGACTGAGCTTTTGAACAATGTCCATGATTGCTATCATAGGTCTATGTTTCATATCCGATCACCCACTGGGGTGTGCCTGCTTTAGATTGTAAGAGATCTTTCGCTCCACTCGACTCATGTTGAGTCGAGTGTTTTTTTGAACTGGTGGGGGCACACAGAGTACACCCACTGGGTCTAGTCCCCGAGACCACGGTCGACTGCTGGCAGTCGGCTGGGGTCTGATATTCTTCCTCTCTCTTTTTTGACTCACGCTGGGCAGACCATGCCGAGTGTTGATCCAAACCAGTGGGGGCATGCTGAGTGCACCCACTGGGTGTAGTCCCCGAGACTACTGTTCAATGTTTGATTCGGCAGTAGTCTTAGAGTAACTTTAACTGTGATTGACTTTTGTTTCTGTCGACTGATATATCTCTCTTGTCGACTTTAGAGGTCTTGTGATCTTGGGGCTCAACTTCCCAAGTTGAACAAGAAGCAAATCAGCCTCAATCTTGATCTTGAACTGGCGAAGAAGAACCTCAAGACTTCTCAAGAAGAAACAACCATTATGGGAGGTAACTGATTGATACTTGTCCATCTTGTGGCTCGCGCCTTTCAGAGTTTTTTCTTTTAGTCTCTTTGAACCGAGTGACTTCACACGAACAGATGTGCGTAGTGAACATCGTCAGCCTCAAGGTCGTCTGAAGAGTGTTGTTTCTTTAGAGAAAATGAAGGAAGCTCTGGAGAAGAAGGATCTGGATCTTGCTGCTTCTTAGAAGGATGCACGAGAGAAGACAGTGCTTGCTGACAAGAAGCTGGCTTCGGTCGGCAAGCTAGAAGAGGAGAACTCGAAGCTGAAGAAGGAGGTTGAGCAATTAAAGAAGGACGAGGAGAACCTGACCAATGAAGTCAGAAGCCTCAAAGCCAAGACGGGCGAGCTGGAGTCCTATCTGGGACAACTTGCTGCAAAGCTGGTCCTGAAGCTTGAAGGTATCATTGTCCGACTGATTTGTTGACGTTGATTGGAATGTCATGTTATACTATCGACTCACCATTTTTCCCGAATGTGCAGAACTTTTCCAGGACTTGGAGGCTGAGACTGGACAGGTTGAGATGGGTCTCGACCCCATCAACTGTCCTGTCAAGGATGACGTTGCGATGAGCTTGACGCGGTTGGAGTCATGCATGGACAACGCAGTTGCTTTTCTGGCTCGACTGAAGGCGGCGATGACCCGGGTTGATGCTGAACTCTGGCCTCAGGCAGAACTTTCACAAGATCTCGAGTCACTGATGACTCGACTGAATCAGATCCCTGGCCGAGTGCAGGACTGGAAGAAATTGTCTGCTTGTTGCGGTGCTGACGTTTTCATGTCATTGGTCCGAGTGCACTACAAAGACGCCGGAGAAGACAAGCTGGTGGCCCACAAGGTTGCAAACACAAAGAAGCACACCTTCAAGTCCTTCATGGACACCTTCCTCGAGGCGGCACTCGCATTGCGGACAGCATTGACCTTGACAGTTTTTGTGATCCAGCCAGCCCCTCTCCTGAAGAGTGACTAAAAACATTATGCCCCTCACTTATTTGCCTTGTGATGACGAATGATCGTGTAATCGTTAAACTTTTTCAGGCCTGATGCCTAAGTACTTTTGTTCGCCGGAGTTCGGAACTTTCGCGAGGTTTATCCGAATTTGGATTTCTTTGAATATCCGTTTCTTAAGTTATTTCTGCCACTCAGAATGTATTTTTGTTCTGCAGCTAAGCCCCCGAGTGGCTGCTGGATGGGTCCTTGGCAGCATTGATCAGCTCATCAGTGAGGCATTCAGCAATGGTCTTGATGTCCCTGAAAGCGGTTCGCCTTGGCAACACGCTCAATCTCGTCCTTCCTCTTGACGGCACAACTTTGAGGAGGAGGTCGTAATCGACCTGCCCCTCGCTGTCCTTGCAGATCAGGATGGAGCGTATGGCTAAGGCTTCAAGCGGGAAGATTGGTTCTCACTCAGGATGTGTTTTTAAACTTAGGCGATTGTTGGACTTCAGCTAAGCCTCCGAGTGAGAGGATTGCTCACCACTCAGTAGGATTTTTCAAACTTAGGCGAGTACTGGACTGCAGCTAGGCCCCCGAGTGAGTGGATTGCTCACCACTCGGTAGGATTTTTCAAACCGAGGCGAGTACTGAACTGCAGCTAAGCCCCCGAGTGAGAGGATTGCTCACCACTCGGTAGGATTTTTCAAACTTAGGTGAGTACTAGACTGCAGCTAAGCCCCCGAGCGAGTGGATAGCTCACCACTCGGTATGATTTTTCAAACTTAGGCGAGTACTGGTGTGGGATTCCTGGATTAGGGGGTGTCCGGATGGCCGGACTATGACCTTTGGCCGGACTCCCGGACTATGAAGATGCAAGATTGAAGACTTCGTCCCATGTCTGGATATTGACTTTCCTTGGCATGGAAGGCAAGCTTGGCGATACGATATGAAGATCTCCTCCCATTGTAACCGACTCTATGTAACCCTAGCCCTCTCCGGTGTCTATATAAACCGGAGAGTTTTAGTCCGTAGGACGAACAACAATCATACCATAGGCTAGCTTCTAGGGTTTAGCCTCTCCGATCTCGTGGTGGATCAACTCTTGTACTACTCATATCATCATTATTAATCAAGCAGGAGTAGGGTTTTACCTCCACCGAGAGGGCCCGAACCTAGGTAAAAACATCGTGTCCCTTGTCTCCTGTTACCATCCGCCTAGACGCACAGTTCGGGACCCCCTACCCGAGATCCACCGGTTTTGACACCAACATTGGTGCTTTCATTGAGAGTTCCTCTATGTCGTCACCTTTAGGCCCGATGGCTTCTTCGATCGTCAACCATGACGCAGTCCAGGGTGAGACTTTTCTCCCCGGACAGATCTTCGTATTCGGCAGCTTCGCACTGCAGGCCAACTCGCTTGCCATCTGGAGCAGATCGGAAGCTACGCCCCTGGCCATCAGGTCAGGTTTGGAAGCTTAAACTACACGGCCGACATCCGCGGGGACATGATCTTCGATGGATTCGAGCCATGGCCGAGCATGCCGCACTGTCTCGATGGGCATGATCTAGCTCTGCCGCCGGACAGTGCCCAGAGTGCCGCTCAGGTGTCCGCTCCGACCATTAGCTCGGAGCCAACTGCGCTAGTCAGGGACGAACGGTTGGACGCCGCCCCTGGAGCCGCAATCTCTACGGCGATAGAGCTGAATACCTACCTAGTCATTTGCAAGGCCCGTGACTCCAAGGTGTCAGACTCCGTTCCGGACTCCGAATATCCCGCACCCCTTCTGATCGAACCCGATTGGGCTCTGATCATGGAGTTCACCGCCGCAGACATCTTTCAGCACTCGCCCTTTGGCGATATCCTAGATTCACTAAAGTCTCTCTCTTTGTCAGGAGAGCCCTGGCCGGACTATGGTCAGCAGGGTTGGGACGCGGACGACGAAGAAATTCGAAACCCACCACCACCCACTTGGTAGCCACTGTCGATGACCTAACCAACATGCTCGACTACGAGTCCGAAGACATCGACGGTATGGACGCCGATGGAGGAGACGACCACGAACCAACACCTATAGAGCACTGGAAAGCCACCTCATAATACGATGTATACATGGTGGACACACCTAAAAGAAATGATAACGAGGATCAAAAGGGCGCAACCAGGGATCACTCCCTCGAAAAACAATCAAAGCAGCAACGTAAGCGCCACGCCAAGCCCCACCTCGACAAAGACCCAGCCATAGAGCAGGGAGAATCAATGGAAGACGAACATGCCATCGAGCAACCGTCCAAACAGGGCAGACAATCCGAACAACCAATCTTCGGGAAAGATAATAGTCCGGACGACCTCACGCCGGACAAATTGCTGGAACATCAGAACCTCCACCAAAGGCTCGTTGGCACTGCACGTAGCCTGAAAAAGCAGAAGCGGAGGCTCAAAACAGCGGAAGATGCACTCAGAATCAGATGGGGCAAAGTACTCAATACCGCACATAAGTACGACAACAGTCGTCACACAAAGAGCTATCTGAAGCGGAAACTACTACCGAAATTTGATCAAGAGGCCATAAAGCCCCCACAGTCAAAAAATAAGGAAGCCACCAGGTCGGATAGATGACCCCACGATCGGTCTCAAGCGACAAAGGGCGCCACACTCAATACGACGCGCGATCCTCCTAAGGATTCGCATAAAAAAACTAGCCCAACTAGATCCATATATGGGCCAAGAAAGCAAGCTCCAGCGAGTAATGCAATGCAAAAAATATCTGAACATCGCGGCACACCTACATACAGGGGCGCCGCACATCCGCTATGTTTTACCGATGAGGTGCTGGATCTTGAATTTCCAGCGGGATTCAAGCCCGTGAACACAGAAGCATACGACAGAACAACAGACCCCGGAGTCTGGATCGAGGATTATATCCTCCACATACACATGGCCAGAGGAGATGACCTTCACGCCATAAAATACTTACCCCTTAAGCTCAAAGGGCCAGCCCGGCATTGGCTTAAAAGCCTTCCCGAAAACACCATAGGAAGTTGGGAAGCGCTCGAGGACGCTTTCCAGGCAAATTTTCAAGGGACCTATGTCCGACCTCCAGATGCAGATGATTTGAGTCATATAACTCAGCAACCCGGAGAGTCACCCCAGAAACTCTGGAACAGATTCCTTACTAAAAAGAATCAGATAGTCGATTGTCCGGACGCCGAAGTCCTAGCAGCTTTCAAACATAGCGTCCGAGACGAATGGCTCGCCAGACACCTCAGCCAAGAAAATCCAAGAACAATGGCCGCATTAACAAGCCTCATGACCCGCTTTTGCGCAGGAGAGGATAGCTAGTTGGCAAGAAGCAGCACCAGCGACCTGAGTACATCCGAACTCAGAGATGGAAACGGGAAACCGCGCCGTAACAAAGAACAGCGCCGGATCAAGGATAATAGCCCGATGAGCACGGCAGTCAACGCCAGATTCAAAAGCTCTCGGCAAAACCAGAAAAAACCGCCACCCAAAGATGACAGGGACGAGCTGTCTAACCTCAACAAAATCCTGGACAAAATATGTCAAATCCACAGTACCCCCGGGAGACCTGCAAACCATACCCACAGAGATTGTTGGGTCTTCAAACAGTCCGGTAAACTCAACGCCGAACACAAGGGGCTCGACACACCAAGCGAGGATGACGACGCACCCCACAAGCAGAACACCGGAGAACAAAAGAAGTTCCCACAAGAAGTCAAAATAGTAAATTCACTTCAGATGACAAAAGGGAAAAACAGAACAGCGCTCACGAAGACACGCGCCATACGGCCAGCCCCAGAGGAGCACCGCCACTGGTTGTTACAACCAATCACCTTTGATTATCAGGATTACTCCAGAGGGGCCCGGAACGCAGGCTGGACTGCCTTGGTCTTGAATCCGGTTATTGACGGACTACAATTTACAAGAGTCCTTATGGACGGCGGCAGTGACTTAAACCTGTTATATCAGGACACAATCCGCAAACTAGGGGTAAACCCAGCTATAATCCGCCATGGCAACACTTCCTTTCAAGGAGTCACGCCGGGCCCAGATACCCAGAGTATGGGTTCCCTTTCGTTAGAAGTCACGTTCGGCTCACCCGACAACTTCCGAAGCGAAAAGCTAACCTTCCACATCGCCCCATTCGTAAGTCGCTATCAAGCGCTACTGGGACGTGAAGCTTTCGCCCGCTTTAACGCAATACCGCATTATGCATCCCTTACACTTAAAATGCCCGGCCCACGAGGCATCATCTCATTACAGGGGAATATCAATTGACCCCCAAAGTACGGGTAATGGTGCGGCCGCCTGGACAGCCGCACACTAATTCAGCCCTACTATCCCGGACACGGCTCGACGAGTCCGGCGTCAACATACATGGGCTTAATAGCCGCATAACCCTGTACAAGGGACTCCGCGTGTTCACGCCAGGAGACAATACGGCTCACTTCTTGCTCCAACTATATTTTGTTTATTCTAATATAGATTTCTCGCACGTTTATTTTTTTACTAAAGTTCCTCTTTCTCGCAGACGAACACCGTGCTACGCCCGTCCAGGATACGGCACAACGGAGACACAGGCGCAGACGTGCAGTAGGGACCCGTTTCAAGGATTCTTTTCAGATTAAGACCCTGCGTAAACCTTTTTTACTGTCTCTTGTTGACAACATCCCCCGGTTTTCGCTATAACCGAGGAGGAGGCTGGCGTCTTGGCATGTGGCCACGCCAGAATTTTGCGCGTACCTGGACACCAGGGGCTTTTTTACCAAGGGCTCTGTTTCGGCCCGTCTTCATAAAGACCGAATACCTTAGGGAGTGTTCGGCGTCGCGAGTTTGGCCTTATATGCATCAGCTCCGAATCATGTCTTTGGTCAAATGTTGGGTTTGCCCGGCTCCTGTGTTTTGCTGCCTTACGTTCCGTTATATCGGCTAACGCGGCACCAGGAGAACTACTGCGATTGTGCCCCGGTTCGGCCAGGCGAGCACCTCAGTAGAGAAAGCCAAAAACTGACTGTCATGATATAGCGAGAGACTGGTCAACCACTCGATGACTCTTGGAATCTTTAGGATTCCTCCGCATCAACGAAGGACCGCTTCCCGGTCAGGCACACACGCGCTCCGAATTCGGGCGAGCGCGATGCCTCCAGGGGCTATTAAGTAGCCCCAATGTCAAACTCCTATGGCTAAGTGAAAGTGATAAAGCATTATAGTCCGGTTGCCTAGTTCGCCGCGCTATCACCTCCTTTGTAGGACCAAGGCGTTGGATTAAGTGTGAAAAGGCGCCTTTTTGCGAACACCCCCGCATTATATGCGTGGGGGCTGAAGCCAATGACTGCCATCTTCCAGGTTATATACACATATACATCAACGGCCGCACAGTAGGTATTATAATTCTTGCAAAGCACAAGTATAAAAAGTTTTTATATTCTATCAAAATATACCTTTTACAATAGCACATGCTATTCGAACACAACATCCTTCGAGCACTGAGCTTCTATTAAACGAGCGTCCGGAAGAATTTCCTCAAAGTAGTGTCTGGCAGGTACCCGGCCTTCGTCCAAATCCCGGGATGCGACAACACTGGCCTTCATATCTGCACAGTATGTCTTGACATAGGCAAGAGCCATTTGTGCACCCTCTATGCATGCCGACCTCTTCATCGCATCAACATGCGGCACAGAACCAAGGAACTGCTGCACCAATCCAAAATAATTCTTCAGCTCTGGCTCCCCCGGCCACAAACGACTCGCAACATACTTCATGGCGAGTCTGGATAACCTGTTCAGCTCCGCAAAGGCAGCCAAACGGTTGGATACTGAAAGTGGGCGTTCTGGATTGTGGAACTACGACCAAAAAAGTTCTTCCAATTTATGGTCACCTCGACCTCGGAAGTGTTCGGTTGCGTCTGCTGCACTCGCTGCCACATCCAGATAAGTGTTTTCCGCACTCCACTGCCGGTCTAATGGAGCATACCTAGGATCCCCGAACTTCATCCGCAGCATATAGGGCTTTCCAGCCGTGATATCTCCGGCCTGACGCAGTTCCTCCTTCATAGCTCTCATTGCAGAGCGAGCATCCTTGGCCTCGGCAGTGATCTTCCCAAGGTCCTTCTGAGCTGCCCTTTCTTCTTGTTCGAGAAATTTACAGCGGTCGGCAGCATCCTTCAATTTTATAGCCATCTCGGTTATTACCTTCTTACTCTGGCAGTGAGCAGCATGTTCGGCTTTCAGCTCTTCAGTCGCCTTAACGGCAGCCGCATCACTTTTCCTTGCTTGCTCCTTGGCTCAGGCAAGTTCCGCCCGCAGGTTCTCCACGGCAGCAGCACTATCTGCAATAAGCACATATATTGTAAGGCACAAGCATCGAACTCCTCTTATCAGAACTCTATGGAGCATACCTTGTGCCTCATCTAGCCGCTTATTTACAAGCGCGATGTCGGCATCCCCCACGTCAAGTTGCCGCTTTAGCTCGGCAGATTCATTATTCCGGCTAGCCACCGAACGCCTCGCCACCTTCATAAAAAGGTGACATTTTATACCTGGGGTTTTGATCCTCTGTGCGCCATCATTCTTGACGACACACAAAGTCTCAGGGGCTACTATTTATACAGGGCACATTTTATGCGGCTCTACCAAAAGGTACACCTTTTTGCGTACATCAAAGCCTGTCAGTAAACTCCTGGCGGCCTTGTACAACCCGCTTTCCGCGGATGAAATCCTTCCTATCACCATGTTCATCAACATACGGTGTTCTTCTGAGACGGACGCTTGCCCGAGCAGATCCCTCAGCCTCTCCGACCATGCACCAGAAGGCACCAGACTAGCCCGAGGACCTTTTTCAGGATCCGGACTTGGAGAAACCCGCTGGGACAACATCTCGGGGTCGCATGCCTCGTAAGTCGGTGCAGCTAGAGGAGGCGTTTCGCTCTCCATCATTTCCGGAGGAAGATCCCATGAAAACGAGCTCTGCTGAGAAGGGTTGAGGTCCGAACTGCAAGGTAATATTTTGGTTATCTTCCTCAGAAATAAAACAGGGATGCCACTAATTTTTGAACCCCTCTCCTTACTTATGGCTCGGAGGAAAGCTGATCCCCTTGAGGGCGCAATGCGGCCGGGGCAGTCTCCGGCGCCGGACCCTCGGACAAAGATTTCTTCCCCCGTTTCGAGGTCATCCCATCTGGGTCTTCAGAGGTACTCCTTCTCTTTCCCAGGTTGGGGGCATTCTCGATTCCTCCCTCCCTGATAGTCTCCTTCATGGAGGCGGTAGCTCCTTGGTTCGCCTCTTCGCCCTCTGCCGAAAGCGTAATCTCCAGCATCATGGTTAACACAGGATCCGGCGCGGTCTCGGGCAGGGGGGCTGGACACATGATAAGCTTTGCCTTCGCTATCCACTCCTGTTCAAAGGATAGCTCTGTTAAAGGGCAACTTTATGATGAAAATATGAATGGTGTGTCCAATTACGGGGCTACTTACCTTAGCATCCTGGCGATTGCAGCTCAGGCCTGCATCCTCGGACAAGTCCGGACACCTTGCTTGTGGTCCGAAGAACAATTTGTACATCTCCATGGGCGTCGCGCCCATAAAGTGTTGGAGGACTCGTGGTCCCTCCGGATTAAATTCCCACAGGCGAAGAGGGTGACGTTTGCAGGGCAGCGTGCGGCGAATCAACATAACTTGCGCCACCATGGTCAAGTTAATATCTCTTTCTAGGAGATCTCGAATGCGGTCCTGCAGAAGGGGCACGTCTTTGGACGACCCCCAGATAAGCCCTTCATTGACCCATGACACTCGCCGTGGAGGGGGACCCGAGCGAAAAGCAGGTGGCGCCACCCATGTGGTGCCCCTAGGAGCTGTGATGTAAAACCAGTCCCGTTGCCATAAGCCGAACTCTTCTTGGAAAGTGCCCTTGGGCATGGAGCACCGGCTATCTTGCTTATGATAGCTCCTCCGAACTCAGCGTGCTGCCCCTCGATCATCTTCGGCTCCACCTTGAAGGTTCTAAGCCACAATCCGAAGTGAGGGGTGATATGGAGGAAGGCTTCACACACAACAATGAATGATGAAATTTGGAGGATGGACTCCGGAGCTAGGTCGTGGAATTCCAGCCCATAATAGAACATCAGCCCCCTCACGAAGGGATCAATCGGGAAGCCTAGCCCCCGAAGGAAGTGAGATGTGAACACCACGCTCTCACCGGGCTAGGGAGAAGGAATGGCCTGCCCTTGAGAAGGCAGCCTATGCAAGATTTCGCCGGTTAGATACCTGGGATCTCTCAGCTTTCGCACGTTTTCTTCCGTAACGGAGGAAGGCACCCACCGGCCTCGAAGGTCGGAACCGGACATTGTCGACAGTCCGAAGCGCCTAAAACTAGAAGCTTTGGGTGTTGGAACTCGAGGCGAGAGGCGGATTCAATTGGATTGAAAGAAAAGGGGGTCGAGCCTTGGTCTCTTTATAAAGGAGTTGAATACCAAGAGCCCTCCCCGTAACCGTTTGGGACTCGCTTTCAATTAGAGAGTCATACCAAAAGGCACGGTTGGGTTACCCACACCCGTATTGATGAGAATCTCGGAATAAGGGGACAAGATCTTTGCTTCGACAAGACGTGCCAAGGAAACCGCCTCGCTAAACACGCTTGTCGGTGTTCTGGGAACGGGGGTCCACAGACTTGCCTGCCTGCGGCCTGCGACGTGGCTCAAAGGGGGCCCAGCACGGCCCATCCTCATCAACACAAGCTCAAGACCCTCGCGAGGGGCCGAGCCTCGCGGGGTGGACGACAGGGAGCTTCCTCAGGCATGGCCTCATCAGGTTGGATCACGAGGAGGCGGAGAGTTCAAGTCATGGTACCTTGCGAGGTGCCCATGACGCAAGCCATGACGACCAAGGGCGCCAGTCGGGCCAGCCTACGCAGTGTCCTCCTTTCCTCTTTGGTGCAAGGGGAACAAGTGCAGGCGAGAGCATCAAGCAAAGGCATCCATTTCGGTGCAACAAGACCAAGACCAGTCCAATGGCAGGATGAAGGTCACCGTGGAGCCCAAGCCGGCGTCACCACCAGAGCCTTTGACAGGCGAGGACCAACTTTAGTCAGGATAAGTGTACCCGCTGTTCCCCTTCAAAATGGCCAATTGTTGGCGCCCTTCCCACTCAATATTTGGGAAGAGGCCCAGGGCCTTTGCCTATAAATAGGACTAGCCACCCCCAGGGTAGGGGGATCATCATCTGGTATCCGGCATACATCTTGAATAGAAAGAGAGAGAGAGAGAGAGAGATAGGGTGACTGAACTCCTCCAAGCAGTTCATCGCACCTGTCAAGAATAGACCCTCGCGAGGCTGTTCTTCCTTGTATTGTTCATCATCATCCCAAGAGGCAATCCACCACACCACACACTGGAGTAGGGTATTACACCACAATGGTGGCCCGAACCAGTATAAACCCTGTGTCTCTTGTGTTGATCTTTTCGTAGTTTAGGTCCTAGCGATTCGGTGAGGAGCAGGTAGACAGAGGGCATAATCTCCGTGCGCACACCAGTGTTAGAACCTCAAGGGTCTGCCGGAACCCGAAATCTGACATTTGCCGCGCCAGGTAGGGGTGCGCCGGAATTCACCTCCCGTCGCCCTGTTCTTCTCCGACCATCGCGTCCATGTCAGGCGCTCGTCGGGCCCGCGCCGAGCGCCGAGCCACCCTCGCTTCCCGCGTCGCCCAGACAGCCCCCGTCGGCGGCCGCCCCCGTCGTTCCCCGTCACCCGCCGTCAATACCGCCACCGGCCCGGCAGGGAACGAGCAGCAAGCATCGTCCCAGCACCCATCCATGAGGCGAGACGGCCGCACTGCTACACCCTCGCTCACCCCTGCTGGTTCTTCGTCTCGCGCGCCCCGCGCGGCCATGGAGGCTCGAGCTGCGCTCATCGATGCAAACGAGCTCCTGCGCTACCGCCCAATCGATGACGTCTACGGGGAGTGGCTCGACCGACTCGTCGAGCTCGTCCGCGCCGCTGGCGGCTCCCCCGCGCCGTCCTTCTCGCTGCACCGCGCCCCTCCCTGCGCGGGCAATGAAGCTCCCGGGGCGCCTCAGCCGCCTCCTCCTTGAGAAGGCGCCCTGGCTCTGAGGCGCGTGACCCCTGAGCGGAACCCGCCCCATCACGCGCCGACGCGGCAGGAGCAGAGCTGCCAAGATGTCCCACGCCCTCGAGAAGCTGCTCGAGCGCTCCCTGCTCCAGCACGCCAAGACCCCGCGCTGCTCCCAGCTGCAGCGCATGGGGACCCGCAGGACCAAGCTCTTCGTCGCCCAAGGCCCCCTGTGGCCACAGCGGGCTGCCTCACCTTCACCCCCGAGCTACGTAGCGTCGCGTGGCCCGGCAAGTTCAAGCCGGACCTGCCTCCCTGCTACGACGGCACGGCTGACCCTGCAGAGTTCCTCCAGCTCTACGAGCTGGGCATCGAGGCCGCCAACGGAGACGAGAATGTCATGGCGAACTGGTTTCCCATGGCGCTCAAGGACGGGGCCCGCACCTGGCTCCTGAATCTGGCACCAGGCACGATCTCCTCCTGGGACGAGATGCGCACCCGCTTCATCGCCAACTTCCAGGGTACTCACGACCGGCCACCCGCCGTGAGCGACATGCGCCGTATCAAGCAGCAGCTAGGGGAAACCCTGCAGAAGTACATCCAGCGCTTCAACAACGCGCGCCTCAAATCCCCAAGGTGACCGAGGAGGCCATCATATCAGCCTTCTCCGACGGCGTGCGCGACGTCAAGATGAAGGAGGAGCTGGCGATGCATGAAGACATGTGCACTTCCTTGGAGCTGTTCAACTTGGCGACCAAGTGCACCAGGGCTGAGGAAGGGTGCCTCTCCCTCCTCGAGCTGCCTGCCATAGCCCCAGAAGAGAAGAATCCCAAAGCCAAGGACGTGAAGCGCAAGGGGGCTGCCGTGCTCGCGGCAGAGCCAGACACCAAGCGGGGCAGAGATCAGCTCGAACCCTCCAAGGGCAGTCGGTACTGCGTGTACCATGACCTCCACACCCATAACACCAATGAATGCCAAGAGCTCTGGGCCGTGCGTGAAGGAAGGTTCGGCCAACGTCCCGACCGCAACGACCGGGGTTATGGCCGGGGAGGAGGAAGGAACACAGGACACTGGGAAGACCGCGGCCCACGCCAGGGGTGGCGCAACCAACCTCGCGAGGATCACTGGCAGGACCCGCCTCGCGAGGGAGGCTGGACGGATCAGCCTCGCGAGGATCGCCCACAAGGGAACGCAGGCCTCCCTCCGCTGCCGCCGCAGCCAAGAAGAAACGAGGACCGTCATCGGGACGAGGGGGCTGGGGGCTTCCAGGAGCCACGCGCGATCGCCTGCATCCTGGGCGGAGCTCAAGCCCCAGCCTCTCAGCGCATCTTCAAGCAGTTCACCCGCGAAGTAAATGCAGCCCTTCCCAAGCTCGTGGCCACACGCTCTCTCAGGTGGTTGGCATGCACCATCACGTTCAGCTCTGCGGATCAGCTCAAGTGCGCGGCTACAGCCGGAGTCCTCCCGATGCTTTGTTCCCCAATCATCAACAACGTGCTAGTCACCAAGACCCTCATCGATGGCGGGGCATGACTCAACATCCTGTCTGTGGAAACGTTCAACAATCTCCAAGTGCCCTACAATCAGCTTCAGCCAACCAAGCCTTTCTCTGGAGTCACCGACGGCTCCACGGTCCCGATCGGGCAGGTTCGCCTCCCTGTCACCTTCGGGGCACGCGACAACTACCGCACCGAGCTCATTGACTTCGACGTCGCCCACATTCGCCTTCCATACAACGCCATCCTCGGGTACCCAGTGCTGGACAAGTTCATGGCCGTGACCCACCATGGCTACAACGCCCTCAAAATGCCAGGAAGTGGCGGAGTCATCACGGTGCCCTGCGAAGAGAGAGACGCAGTGTGCTCCTTGGAGCGAGCCTTTCAGGCCGCGTCACTGGAAGACCCGGACCGCGGAAGCAGGAGGCTTCCCGAGGTCAGGCCCAAGAAGAAGAAGACATCATCCAGCGCGGCCCCTCAGGAGGCAAGCCCCTCAGGGCCCGCTCCTGCTTAGGGGGAACCTCCTTCTATCACATAGGGAGGCCCCCTCAGGCAGGGCTCGGGGGCTCTCCTCTGGAGGGACGCCGACCTCGCCAAGGTCATGAGGGTGGCGCTTGGGCACCACGTGGAGGCGTGTTTCGAGGCACGTTTCCCTCAAGAAGGAGCAAGGCAAGGAGGGCCAAACCCTCAGGAGTTTGTCAGCAAGGCCATTTAGGAGCTACAGGAGTCAAGAGTCATGAGAGGCGGCCGCCGCCTACCCGCTGTGGCCCCCCATCCAGGCAAGGATGGTGGGATGCGCGTCTGCATTGACATACCAGGGCTCAACCGAGCCGCATCTCAGGAGTGTCTCTGGCCTTCGCAAGTGGGACGCTGCGAGGGTCCGCCCCACAGCTATGTTCGCATGCCTTATGGCTTGCCGAACGCGGCTGCCGCGTACCAGCGCCTCATGAGGGCCGTCCTGGGGGCTCGAGAGGTCAGGCGCACCGCAGCCCTGGTGGAGATGGAGATGGTCCACGAGGAGCCACCAGCGCCTCCGGAGCCTCCCGAGGCCCCAGGGCCTGGGGGGCTCGTGAGGATCGGCTCCCGCAGCCCACCGGGTCTGCTACATCGACAACCCTCCATCTTCGCCATCATCAGGTGACATTTTTCAAGTTTCATCTCCAGCTGGGAGCGCCCTCAGGGCCGCATTATTCCCAGGCCACATGGGTCTGTCCCTGCGGCGTGTATACCTTTTATTTCATGTTCTTAGCTTACTCTGCTGGGGGCGCCCCTCGGGATGCATTATCCCCAAGCCGCTCGGGTCAGACCCCGTGGCATGTACCCCTTTTGCATTTATCTTAGGGCCATGCTTTCGACCCATCATGCTTGTTATTTGGTGCCTGTTCACGGTACCTATTCTTCTTGGATGTCGAAAGCTTGCGCGTTAAAGGGGGGGGGGTGCCTGAGCATCACGACTCAGGGCTCCTACCGGCTCTCCGGCCCTTACCCTCTGGTCTTGTCCACGACATCGCGACCTGGCATACCAGCGACGGCTGAGACCAGCCCGAGAGCCGGGACCCGAGGACGTAGAGTTTCGACGTCTAACCTAGCTTGCGCGTTAAAGGGGGGTGCCTAAGCATCGCGACTCAGGGCTCCTACCAGCTCTCCGGCCCTCACCATCTGGTCTTGTCCACGGCATTGCGACCTGGCATACTAGCGACGGCTGAGACCAGCCCGAGAGCCGGGACCCGAGGACGTAGAGTTTCGACATCTAACCCAGCTTGCGCGTTAAAGGGGGGGTGCCTGAGCATCGCGACTCAGGGCTCCTACCGGCCCTCCGGCCCTCACTCTCTGGTCTTGTCCACGACATCGTGACCTGGTATACCAGCGACGGCTGAGACCAGCCCGAGAGCCGGGACCCGAGGACGTAGAGTTCCGACGTCTAACCCATCTTGCGCGTTAAAGGGGGGGTGCCTGAGCATCGCGACTCAGGGCTCCTACCGGCTCTTCGGCCCTCACCCTCTGGTCTTGTCCACGGCATCGCGACCTGGCATACCAACGACGGCTGAGACCAGCCCGAGAGCCCGGACCTGAGGACGTAGAGCACCGGCGTCTAGCCAAATTTGCAGGAACACACTCCAAGATAAGGCCCAGAGCCAGGCGCAACCCGCCTTGAGGTAGGGCCCCGTGAGTCCCGCGCTGGCTCACGGGTGCCCAGATACACCTCGTGAAGCCCTACCGTGCCGGCCACGTGTCAGGGCGGGGCTGTATACGCCCCGGGGGCTCCTCCCGGAGGGGAGCCCCCACCCACGCACCAGTAGAAGCACCATGCTCCGCGCTGGCTGACGACACTGCCGAGGAGCGGCTTTGCCCGTACACATACAGAAGCGCTATGCTCCGCGCTGGTGATAAACAACTAAGGTGGCCCCCGGGCCGCATCAACCTTAGGGAGCCCAGAGCTCAGTGCCTAGCCTCATCGCAACGCCTCCCCACGGGAGTGCCGCGCGAGGGGGCTGGGCACGGGGGCTATGCCTGGGTCACGCCCAGACGCACGCCACCCAGCCAGGCCCCCGGGCCTGGTTCATCGCGCGTCCCTCCCTGAGCGGAGCCAAGGTACGAAGGCGGTTTGAGCGTCAAGGGGGACTCCTGAGCATCGTGACTCAGGAGCCTAACTGGTCACGTAGCCCCTCACTCCTTAGTTCCGAAAGGCTAATGGCGGTTGAGGTATGCGCGGGGCCGGGCTCTGCAGACGTAGAACGGTAGATCCACCCGCATCTCACCTACCTAAGGAGTCACCCCCACATCTCACCTCCCTACTTGTTGTTCGAGCGCCAAGGGGGACTCCTGAGCATCGCGACTCAGGAGCCTAACTTTTCACGTAGCCCCTCACTCCTTGGTCCCGTCCTGGTTTCCGGTCGGGGCTAACGACGGCTGAGGTATGCGCGGGGCCGGGCTCTGTCGGCGTAGGAAATAAGCAAGTAGGAAGGAAATAGCACAAATTTCAAGGAATTCAAAAGCAAATGTTACACTCCATACTGTTATCGCAGCACCAAATGCAAGTTTTAATGCCTCCCCGAGGCATGATACATGTGCAGAAACTAAAAGCAGGACGGGAGCCACAACGGAGTCACTTGCCGGCGGTGGAGCTGCGCAGAGCGGGTTCGCCTTGTGGAGCTGCAGGGTCGGCAGCTCTCCGCTTCGGCCTGGTGCTTAAGGCCCGGAACTTCCCCAGCAGAGCCTCAGCATGACCCTTCACAGCCTCAGCAGCGGCAGCGGCGTGCTCGCCGCTCGCTGGCTCCAGTAGGCTGTCAAGGTCGACGTTGGGGTCGCGAAGATAGATGTGGGTGAAGACCCGCGTCAGCGCCTCGGAAGACAAGACGCATGCCTTGGCCTCAGCCGTAGGGCCAAGGCCAAGGGTGACATCTTCAAGATCACGAACCATGAAGGGAAGCAGCTTGGCGGGGCCGTCCTCCTTGCCGGCCAGCGGGCTCTCCTGGCCGCTCTCATAAAGCGTCTTCAGTGAAGCGCGAGCCTTCTCCTCCATCTCCGCAAAGGCCATGCGATCCTCGGCAAGAACCCGTGCCTTGCCGTCCAGCTCAACCTTCCTTTCCTCCAGCTCTTGCTCCAGTGCGCCTAGGCGGTCACGGTGCTTCTTGAGCTTGGCGTCCCGGTCCTTGACGGCCGCCTCGCGAGCCTTCATGCCTTCCTCCTGCTCTTGACAAAGGCGGGTCTCCTCAGCGAGCCGGTCCTTCAGGCCCTTCAGCTCGCTCTCCAGCACCTCGCAGCGACCTCGGACATTAGCCACCTCCCCCAAGGCGGCGTCGCGGGCAACCTTCGCCCCAAGGACAGCTTGCTTCTCCTCGTCGCAGGTTGTCGAAGCCTGAACCAGCGTCGCCCGAATTGAAGCATCGGAGCGAATCTAGCCAGAAACTAGCTCCAAGCGCCCGACCACTAAACGAGGGTCGGCGCTCAGAAGATCCTGCCGCAGACGGTCCAGTTCGGCAACAGCGCGATCCAGAACAGTGGTCGGAGAAGCAGCAGTCGGAGGAGTAAGAGGAGAAGACGGCAGCGTGACCACAGTATCCTGAGGTGGAGCCTGCTGCGCCCCAACGACTGTGGTGGCGGCATCAGGCATGGGCACCTCGGGAGTCGCTTGGGCCATGGGGGCTGAGCTCGCCCCAACCGGCTCAGCCAGGCCTCGCGAGGGCGCTCAGGCAGGAGAGGCCCGTGCGTCACGCTCATCTTCTTTCGCGGGCAGAGGCGCTGCCACGGATGGAACCTCAGGAGCCCCCTTCGGCTTCTTTGCAGAGGGCGCCAGCCTAGCCGGGAGATACGAGCGTCAAGCCTCAGCAACAAAATAGTAAACAAGACAGGAATCAAGCACTTACAAGTCATCGCTTGCGGGCTCGAGCAGCCTCCGGCCGTACTTGAAGCCCGAGAGCCGGCTGCAAGGGTCGGCCTCAAGGAGCCCGGGAGCAGGAGATGCGCCTGCGGATCGCTTCGGGGCTGGGGCGGACCCGCGGGGGATCATCACGGTCCGGTCCTTCTTCGGGATCGGGGGCAGGCTCCCACCGCCCTGCTCGTCATCATCCTCGTCGTCATCGCTCAGAGAGAGGTGGAGGGCGCGGGACCTGCACCGGAGGGGGGGAGCCCTTGACTCTGCCTCGGAGTCAGCCCCCTCTTCCCGCTCCCCTCCTTCCTTCTCTTCGCTGGAGTCGCCAGAGGACACGTCCACTGGGTCCTCGGGAGCCTCCGCGGGCACGGGCCCATCCCCATTGAAGGCGGGCATGGGCCCCACCACTTGCTCCCAGTCCTCACGGAGGAACAAGGGCGTAGGACTGCCCTCCAACCTCGCCACGTCACCCCCAACCAAAGATTGGAGAACCGCAGCCAGATCCTCATCGGCCAAGACTGCGGGGCTTGGGTGAGGCCTCCACATCGGAAGCGAGTACTGGCGGAGCGGAGCCAGCTGGTGCTCCAAGACCTCAGCAGTGATGCACCAGTCAGCCTCGCCGCTGCCATGCTTGCCCGCCTCAGATCCACGTCCATCTTCTCCAACACCGGCTTCGCACGAGGATCCACAAGCTCCACTCGGGACCAGTCATCAGAGCTCACGGGGTGCCCCGAGGGCAGGATCAGCCGAGGGTGGATGCGCCCAGCATCCACCAAGAACCACTTGCTCCTAAAGCCCTCGATCCTTTTCCCAGGATTCGAAATGGCGATGGAGCTGCCGTACGCGACGAAGCTCGCACACGCAGAGACGGAACCACGAGAGGTCCGGAGGGAGAAGTAGTGGCGCAGTAAGGCCATTAAGGGATTCACCCCTACGTGAGCCTCACAATAATAGGCGAAGATTGCCAGAAGAAGGACGGAGTTGGGATGGAGGTGCAGAGCTTGAAGGTTGTAGTGGCGGAGGACAGAGAAGAAGAACTCAGAAAAGGGAGGCACCAGACCAGCGAAGATGGCGCTCACGAAGAGCGGATAGAAGGTGCTCCCTTGGCCTTCAGGGAGGGCAGAGCCGACCTTGAACACATTCGCCCCGTCGATGCCCTGCGCCGCCGCCATCTGGCGCACCCGGGCAAGGCTCGCCTCCGACACGTTCGGTGGGTCCAAGGCGGACGAGCACCAAGCTCCGGCCGGGGCTTGGCGAGGCGCCATGTCTGGCTAGGGCGCACGGACGGAGTAGATCTGAAGATTTCGAAGGTGGGGAGGAGAGGCGCAAGAAAGGGGATCTGAGCAGCAACTGGAGAAAGCAAAGAAGGCAAGGGGCAGATGTCGCTCCTTTATCAACTCGCGCTGTTGCAGAGGCGCCCACATCCAATCAACCACCACGTGGCGCCCAAGACCGCAGGTTGTTAGGGCTCGCGACGCTTCACACTTTCCCTTTCGCCTCTCTGCTCGGCCAAGTCTGGGCATGCCATGGGCCCGGGGGCTACTGTCGGCGTTCTGGGAACGGGGGTCCCCAGACATGCCTGCTTGCGGCCTGCGGCGTGGCTCAAAGGGGGCCCAGCACGGCCCATCTTCATCAACACAAGCTCAAGACCCTCGCGACGGGCCGAGCCTCGCGGGGCGGACGACAGGGAGCTTCCTCAGGCACGGCCTCATCAGGTTGGCTCACGAGGAGGCGGAGAGTTCAAGGCAGGGTACCTCGCGAGGTGCCCATGACGCAAGCCATGACGACCAAGGGCGCCAGTCGGGCGCCAGCCCGCGCAGTGTCCTCCTTTCCTCTTTGGTGCAAGGGGAGCAAGCGCAGGCGAGAGCATCAAGCAAAGGCATCCATTTCGGTGAAACAAGACCAAGAGCAGTCCAACGGCAGGATGGAGGTCACCGTGGAGCCCAAGCCGGCGTCACCACCAGAGCCTTTGACAGGCGAGGACCAACTTTAGTCAGGATAAGTGTACCGGCTGTTCCCCTTCAAAATGGCCAATTGTTGGCGCCCTTCCCGCTCAATATTTGGGAAGAGGCCCAGGGCCTTTGCCTATAAATAGGACTAGCCACCCCTAGGGTAGGGGGATCACCATCTAGTATCCGGCATACATCTAGAATAGAAAGAGAGAGATAGATAGGGCGACTGAACTCCTCCAAGCAGTTCATCGCACCTGTCAAGAATAGACCCTCGCGAGGCTATTCTTCCTTGTATTGTTCATTATCAGCCCAAGAGGCAATCCACCACACCACACACTGGAGTAGGGTATTACACCACAATGGTGGCTCGAACCAGTATAAACCCTGTGTCTCTTGTGTTGATCTTTTCATAGTTTAGGTCCTAGCAATTCGGTGAGGAGCAGGTAGACAGACGGCGTAATCTCCGCGTGCACCCCAGTGTTTGAACCTCAAGGGTCTGCCAGAACCTGAAATCCGACAACGCTGAGGTGGAACAGTAAAACGATTCGAATAAAGGCTTGACTGTGGCATGATGTCACGCTGCGGAATACATCAGCAGATTAGATTTGTGGGGAAATAATTCTCTCGACGGTGGTATGTGGAACTTATTTTTGCAGAGCCGGACACTATCCTTGTGTAAACATCTTCTATGAAGTATTCGGAGGAGGAACCCGCCTTGCAATGCCGAAGACAATTTGCACGCCGGACTCGTCGTCATTGAAGCCAGGTTCAGGGGCTACTGAGGGCGTCCTGGATTAGGGGTGTCCGGATGGCCAGACTATGACCTTTGGCTGGACTCCCGAACTATGAAGATGCAATATTGAAGACTTCGTCCCGTGTCCGGATAGGGACTTTCCTTGGCGTGGAAGGCAAGCTTGGCGATACGATATGAAGATCTCCTCCCGCTGTAACCGACTCTGTGTAACCCTAGCCCTCTCCGGTGTCTATATAAACCGGAGAGTTTTAGTCCGTAGGACGAACAACAATCATACCATAGGCTAACTTCTAGGGTTTAGCCTCTCCGATCTCGTGGTGGATCAACTCTTGTACTACTCATATCATCAATATTAATCAAGCAGGAGTAGGGTTTTACCTCCACCGAGTGAAAGGATTGCTTACCACTCGGTAGGATTTTTCAAACTTAGGCGAGTACTGGACTGCAGCTAAGCCCCCAAGTGAGTGGATTGCTCACCACTCGGTAGGATTTTTCAAACTTAGGCGAGTACTGAACTGCAGCTAAGCCACCGAGTGATAGGATTGCTCATCACTCGGTAGGATTTTTCAAACTTAGGCGAGTACTGGACTGCAGCTAAGCCTCTATATGAGAGGATTGCTCACCACTCGGTAGGATTTTTCAAACATAGGCGAGTACTGGACTGCAGCTAAGCCCCCGAGTGAGTGGATTGCTCACCACTCAGTAGGACTTTTCAAACTTAGGTGAGTACTGGACTGCAGCTAAGCCTCCGA
Organism: Triticum aestivum; assembly: GCF_018294505.1. Taxonomy (NCBI): domain Eukaryota; kingdom Viridiplantae; phylum Streptophyta; class Magnoliopsida; order Poales; family Poaceae; genus Triticum; species Triticum aestivum. Next base: position 532,110,019 of record NC_057804.1, on the reverse strand, counting down.
GTGAGAGGATTGCTCACCGCTCGGTAGGATTTTTCAAACTTAGGTGAGTACTGGACTGCAGCTAAGCCAATTGCTCACCACTCGGTAGGATTTTTCAAATTTGGCGAGTACTGGACTGCAGCTAAGCCTCCGAGTGAGAGGATTGCTCACCACTCGGTAGGATTTTTCAAACTTAGGCGAGTACTGGACTGCAGCTAAGCCCCCGAGTGAGAGGATTTCTCACCACTCGGTATGATTTTTTAAACTTAGGCGAAATGGATTCGCAGCTAAGCCCCCGAGTGAGAGCCTTGCTCACCACTTGGTAGGATTTTTCTAAACTTAGGCGAAACGGATTTGCAGCTAAGACACCCACTGGGGGATTCAAAACATGTAAAAAGGAACAACAATCATTCAGGAGGCTGTAAAATCTTTTATGATCAAACTAGAAGGTATCTCTTATTACATCTTAGCAGTCTGAATGCTTAAGTGTAAAAAGCGGAGCAGCTCCGCATTCCAAGCACGTGGCTCGTCTTTATTGTGCTCGACGTTGTAAAGATGTATGCTCTGTTGTGGAGTACTTTGGTGACAACGAAGGGGCCTTCCCAAGAAGGAGCGAGTTTGTGTGGTCCACCCGAAGGACCAAGTCTCCCTCCTGAAATGCTCAACCCCTCACATTTCTGGCATGGAATAGACGCAGGTCTTGCTGATAAATGGTCGACCAGATCAAAGCCGTCTCTCTTTCCTCTTCCAGGAGATCAACTGCATCTTGCTGAGCCTGTTCTGCTTCATCTTCTAAGAAAATATCGATTTGGGGTGCATTGTGAAGCAAATCACTCAGGAGTACGGCTTCAGCTCCATGGACTAAGAAAAAGGGAGTTCGATCAGTCGACCGATTAGGAGTCATCCTCAATCCAAGTATTGATGGGAGTTCATCGACCCAGGCGCCTGCTGCATGCTTGAGGTCACGCATCAATCTGGGTTTTAGTCCTTTGAGAATCAATCCACTTGCTCTTTCAGCCTGTCCATTCGACTAAGGATGGGCGATAGACGCATAGTCGACCCTAGTGCCTTGGGAAGCACAAAAATCTCTGAACTCGTCAGAATCGAAGTTTGACCCATTATCAATGATGATGCTGTGCGGAACACCATATCTAAATGTTAATTCTCTGATGAAACTAATAGTTGTACTCGCTTCAAGGTTTTTGATGGGCTTGGCTTCAATCCATTTGGTGAACTTGTCGACTGCAGCGAGCACATGGGTAAAGCCACTCCTGCCAGTCCTCAAAGGTCCAACCATATCCAACCCCCAGACAGCAAAAGGCCAGACGAGTGGAATAGTCTTCAGAGCTGACGCGGGTTTATGGGACATGTTGGAGTAAAACTGACAGCCTTCGCATTTATCTACTATTTGTTTCACCATCTCGTTGGCATGTGGCCAGTAAAATCTGGCTCGGTATGCTTTGGCCACGATGGTCCGAGAGGATGCATGGTGACCACAGGTCCCTGATACGTCTCCAACGTATCTATAATTTATGAAGCATCCATGCTATATTATTATATGTTTTGAATGATTACGGGCTTTATTATACACTTTTATATTACTTTTGGGACTAACATATGAAATGGAGGCCCAACCCATATTGCTGTTTTATTGCATGTTAGTATTTCAAAGAAAAGGAATATCAAATGGAGTCCAAATGGAATGAAACCTTCGGGCAGCGTGATTTTTGGAAGAATATGACACTAGAGACTTGGTGTTCACGTCAGAAGATCCTCGAGGAGGCCAGGAGATAGGGGACACCCCCACCCTACTGGCGCGCCCCCTGTCTCGTGGGCCCCTCGAGCACCCCCCGACCAACTTCTTTCGCCTATATAGTCCCACGTACCCTAAAAACATCCACGGAGAAGATAGATCAGGAGTTCCGCCGTCGCAAGCCTCTGTAGCCACCAAAACCTCTCGGGAGCCCATTCCGGCACCCTGCCGGAGGGGGAACCCATCACTGGTGGCCATCTTCATCATCCCGGCGCTATCCATGACGAGGAGGATTAGTCCACCTGCGGGGCTGAGGGTATGTACCAGTAGCTATGTGTTTGATCTCTCTCTCTCTCTCTCGTGTTCTCTCTATGGCACGATCTTGATGTATCGCGAGCTTTGTTATTATAGTTGGATCTTATGATGTTTCTCCCCCTCTACTCTCTTGTGATGAATTGAGTTTCCCTCTTGAAGTTATCTTATCACATTGAGTCTTTGATTTGAGAACATTTGATGTATGTCTTGCCGTGTTTATCTGTGGTGACAATGGGATATCACGTGCCACTTGATGTATGTTTTGGTGACCAACTTGCGGGTTCCGCCCATGAACCTATGCATAGGGTTTGGCACACGTTTTCTTGACTCTCCGGTTGAAACTTTGGGGCACTCTTTGAAGTACTTTGTGTTGGTAGGATGAATCTGAGATTGTGTGATGCATATCATATAATCATGCCCACGGATACTTGAGGTGACAATGGAGTATCTAGGTGACATTAGGGTTTTGGTTGATTTGTGTCTTAAGGTGTTATTCTAGTATGAACTCTTGAATAGATTGATCCGAAAGAATAACTTTGAGGTGGTTTCGTACCCTACCATAATCTCTATGTTTGCTCTCCGCTATTAGTGGCTTTGGAGTGACTCTTTGTTGCATGTTGAGGGATTGTTATATGATCTATCTATGTTATTATTGTTGAGAGAACTTGCACTAGTGAAAGTATGAACCTTAGGCCTTGTTTCCTACCATTGCAATACCGTTTATGCTCACTTTTATCACTTGTTACCTTGCTGTTTCAGATTACAAATACCTTTATCTACTATCCATATTGCACTTGTGTCACCATCTCTTCGCCGAACTAGTGCACCTATACAATTTACCATTGTATTGGGTGTGTTGGGGACACCAGAAACTCTTTGTTATTTGGTTGCAGGGTTGCTTGAGAGAGACCATCTTCATCCTATGCCTCCCACAGATTGATAAACCTTAGGTCATCCACTTGAGGGAAATTTGCTACTGTCCTACAAACCTGTGCACTTGCATGCCCAACAACGTCTACAAGAAGAAGGTTGTGTAGTAGACATCAAGCTCTTTTCTGGCACCGTTGCCGGGGAGGTGAGTGCTTGAAGGTATATCTTTAGATCTTGCAATCGAATCTTTTTGTTTCTTGTTTTATCACTAGTTTAGTTTATAATAGAAAACTACAAAAAAATGGAGTTAAGTTTGTCTCATACGCTTCACCTTTTTAATATCTTTCGTGAGTATGATGAAAAGGAAAATTGTGCTCAAGTGCTAGAAGAAGAAATCTATAGAATGTTTGGCACTAAATCTTTGAATGATGAGCATGATTGCAATGTTGTTAGTATGAACTCCTTGAATATCCATAGTACTAATGATGATTGCTCTAGTCATGATGAAAATATCTCTTATAAGCATGTCAACTTTTGTGGAGTGCATGTTTGCATGAACACACCAAATAGAGAAGATATATATTGCAAGAGGCATAAGCATTTAGAAACTAAATTATTGCAAGAAAAGTTAAATGGGAGTGCTGAAAATTTACACTTCCTTTGTCGTACTTATGAACTATGCAATGAACGTGGTCATCTACATCTCCTATGCAAATTATTTCATGATCGAATCGTGTCCAAAAATTGTGATTATTTGATTTCCCTTGCACATTACAATGAACTTAGTTTACTTTTGGGTTATGAAGAATTGAAACATTTAATTAAGGACATTCCAGAATTTGCCCATAAGAAATTCCTTGATATTGATCTAGTGAAGATTTAATTGCATTGAAAATCCTTATATTGACAATTACATAAAGAAAAGAAAGCAAATAGAAGATGATGAAAATAGTAATGAAAGGGAAGAGACTTCCCAATACCCTCCTATTATTTCTTATGATGAATCAGGGTAACGAGGAGGAGCTTTCTATTCAACCAATCTCATCTATAAGGAGCTCAAAGAAGAAGGTTGAACCCACACATAATGTGAAAAAGAAAAGGAAAAGAAGGGGCAACAAAGGTAAAAAGGTATCCCTCCCAAATGATGTTACTCCTACTACTCATTGTGATGATGATAATTGCTATACTATTGGTGCTATCCATATTTTTAATGATGAGAGTGATTATGCTTATGATATGAAAGGGGCCAAGCTTGGTGAAGATATGTTTGATGAGGATGAAATATTTGAGAATATGTTTGCTGAAATTAATGTTTGTCCCAAGCTTGGGGAAGCTATGTTTAATGAAGATGATATTTTTAGCATCCCAAGTTTTGATATGCAAAGTTGTTATGATGATAGCATGTCTCTTACCTATGATGATTATACTGATGAAAGTGGGTTTGGAAGAGTGTCAACTTTAGGAAGTAGTGATCCCACTATTTTGGAGGATGTTGAATCTTATTGTGATGAACAAGAAAGTGGATTTGGAGGAGTGTCAACTTTATTTAGTGATGATTCCACTATTTCGGAAGAGGTTCCAATTGAGTATGAGAACAAAGTTGCTATCTATGATGATTATTGTGATGACTTGTATGTCATTAGGAATAATGATAACTGACGGTGTCCTGGACTAGGGGGTACTCACCACGTCATCTCCCGATCTGTTAGATTGGGTCGAGGACCCCCATGGCCATATACTCATGGGCCAGTCCGGACAGCTGTCGCATACAAGGAAGATTCCGCAAGACTTGGCGACCAAGACAAGGACTCCTCCCCCACCGGCGTATTCGGCTAGGACTCTTGTTATCCTAGGCCTCTGGTGCATTATATAAACCGAGGCCAGACTAGTCGATAGAGATATACAACAATCATACCATAGGCTAGCTTCTAGGGTTTAGCCTCTTTGATCTCGTGGTAGATCTACTCTTTTACTACCCATCATCAATATTAATCAAGCAGGAGTAGGGTTTTACCTCCATTGAGAGGGCGCGAACCTGGGTAAAAACATTGTGTCCCTTGTCTCCTGTTACCATCCGCCTACACGCACAGTTCGTGACCCGCTACCCGAGATCCACCTGTTTTGACACCGACATTGGTGCTTTCATTGAGAGTTCCGCTGTGTGTTCGGCAAAGGGTCGATGGCCCGCCTGCAGATCAACTGCGACTTCGGCATCTTCGTCACCAGCTCGACTGGTCACCTTGGTTCGACCAAGGACTGCTCCTTGCCCCCGACCGTCATGTTCGAATGAGGGCCTTCATCAACATCAACTCCGATCTCTATCAAGATCATGGAGGAATCATCTAGGGAGCCCGGGGGCTCGACGTCAACATTGCCCTTGGGAGACCGTGCTATTTTTCTAGACAGCGAACTTGTGTCCGCCGTCACCGCCTCCTCGAGCGTCGGTTCGACGATTGCTTCGGCGGAATAGTGCGGAATTGAATCTACAACAACCCTGGAAAATTTTGTCGAGTTCCGATGGAGGAATCTCTGGCAATCCGCGACATACCGGAGCCTTGTCAAATCTGAACGAGGATCTGGACGAGTTTAGGACGTGGTGTCCAGCTTCTAGCTCGGGCGGCCTTTGGAAGATCCAACCGTTGATCGGCTGCGGAATTCCTATATCTACCACCTCCCAAAATTTCAGCTCGATCCGACCGTCCAAACTCCGGGAACCTTCCGATTAGTGCATCGATTTTCGGATCTGTTTTCTGCGCGAAAACGAATCCGACCCGAGTTCGTGTTTTTTATGAACGAGAATTCGGACATCCTTTTTGAAGGAAGTTCTGTATGGGGTATCGTGTTTTGTTCCTGAACACATCCTGCTAACCTTAAAATCTTTTGAACATGACCTTCAACATCATGCTGGTGTCAAACCAGTCCGGCCATATTGCTCCACGGTTGTGTGACACTCCAAAAATTTTCATTTTTGGTCCTTAGCAAAATTTCTTGTTTGATTTGAAGGAGGCTATTTAAAATCTTTTAAAAAGACTCTTCCCCTCAAATATTTTCTTTCTTGATAAAATCTCTTTGGGTGTATCCTCAACCTTGATGGTTGTCTTTGAAGGTTCTTCTTTGGTGTTAACTCACCACAATTATTGTTGAAAGTTTTTCATTTAAAAAGAAATCCTATGGGCTTTGGATTTATTCCTTTTTATTTCCAACCATCACCTTTCACCATGTCTCATATTAAAATTTTCCCCAAAACACCTCCCTTCACTTTGGGTCAAGTCAAGTAGTCAATCCCAGCAAGTTCAACTCATTTTCGAATTTTATTCCATTTATTTTTCCCCAAAACTATTTCTGTTTTTATTTTTGGACCTAGGTGGTTTACAAAGGGAGTATCTATTTCCCTTTGAGGTTTGATCTCAAACCAACTCCTCTAGCTAGTCCTTAGCACCCACAACCTAGATCCATCAAGATCCATCATCCACAATTCAATTTTTTCAAGTTTGACTCACTGCAAGTTTGGACCAGATTCATCATTTTTGGTGAAATTCATATTTTCTCTTCTCCAAAAATTCTACCAAAAATCAGGCAGCCCCCAGGTGCATTGACAAGCCACCTCACCAAAGATCAACTCCAGATAAATTTCCCATATGCCAAAATCATTTCATCGAACACCTTGCCTGCACTGTTACTGTACACGTTCAGAAAATTGAGTGATTCAGGCGACCGTCAGTGTCGTTTTCTTCAGAGTCGTGGCGTCGATCTCACCAGTGCACACTCTGGCGCCTTGCGCACTGCTTCTCCTTCTTATCCAGAGCGCCACACGCTCTCTTGGACAGGCGCAGGTGTCGGTGGCGGCGTGCCTCGCCGATGCCGGCAGCTTCTGCGGTGGCAGAGCCACCCGTGGCGGCCAGCGAGAGCCAGCGCCAGCTTTCTGCGCCGTCCAGCACCGCCCAAAGCACCCGAGGCCTCCGCGTGGCCGTCTACTTGCCAGCGCACGCCGCAGCATCGTCCCCGTGGCCTGCCGAGCACAGGGCGCGCTCTCTGCCGCCGACGGGCCCGCGAGGCGCCGTTCCGTTGAAACCGCAGAACAAACCAAATAAAACAATGGTTAGCTGCTGATTGAAACTAGTGGATCTCCACGTTGATGCCCAGCCAACTAAACCAACCGTCTGGCCACTACAACGCCATAATCGCCGCCGGAGTTATCCCGTTCGCGGGAACCACCTCGGGCCGGCTATAAATAGCCATCCCGAGCTCGCTTTCGACCAGCACTACTCCCTCCACCTCACCAGAGCCCTGCCAAGACACCAGGAGGACCCCGAGGAGGCCTTCTCCTCCGTCTCCGGCCGCCCCGTTCCTCCTCGGGCTCCAGCTCGATCCACTCAGGTGAGGCCACCCCCGCCTCCCAAACCATGTCAGTAGCCCTCTTGTGCACCCAGTACTCTAACCCGAGCTTCAATTCCACCTCCGTAGCTCTCCCCGACGAGATCCAGCAACGCCCGAACCAACGTCCGCCGGAGTTGAGACCGTCGCTGCCATGGTGCTCGCCGACGACCAACTCCAGCACCCTCAGGTGAGGAAGAACCCAAGGGACCCGTAGGTACCACCCACTCTTCCTAACTCGTCGTGGATCACCGACGACGACCACCGCAGCCGTCAAGCGCCGGCGCGCTCTGTTTTCTCCCTCCAAATTTCAAACCTGACGAGTGGGACCCCCTCGTCAGCCTCTCATTTATATTCGAACCGTTTTCTCTGGAAAGCGCCTTCGGGCAAAATACGCTTTCGATTTGAAGCGTTTTTCTGGCTTTTTCTGTCCAGCCCCCTGGAAAGTTTCTGTTTCATTACACACAAGTCCCTGGGCTAAAACTTTAATATCTTTTAAAACGAAGACGATTTTTGATTGATTCTTTTCCTGTCACCTTTATTTTTCTGTCTAGTGTTTTATCATATTTATTTGAAAAATATTTGGAGCACTTTTTGTGCACACACGGTATTTATGTTAGAACATATTTTTCTGTATACCGTAGATACCGGAGTAGGTGACGGAACCGCGAACTTCACCGAGCTAGACTCCGACTACTCCAAACCAGGCAAGCATGTTTGAAACTTTGATATGATGAGTGTTTTGCATGTTTGCTTTGAGTAGCTAGTTTATGGCATGTTCATATATATAGCAGTAAGTGTTGTATTACATGCAAAGCTGATACAAGTGAGCTTCGACACTCCATATGCTTCTTGATGTGAGTTTACATGATCATGTGGTGACATGAGAGGTGGTAAGATGGCGGTGTTGTAGCATGCCAGTCTTATGCCAAACCATTTAACTCCAGTGTTAACGTGGATCAAGTCACGTTATCATCCATTCCTTCCTTTTGAGCTACCACATGTTTTCTGCGAAGAATATGGTTTAGTAAGTTGCAAACCACTTTCCTCGTACACACCAGATAGAGAGGCCGTGATGAGCGTTCCATGGCCTTGGATTAAAGTCAGTCATCCGGTCAGGGGGCATGGGTGTTTTCGGTTGGGACCGAGAGGGGGCACCACTTAGAGCGCGCGTATATAAATTTGATCCCATGCTATTCGAGGTTGTAGCCTCCCCGTCTCAAAGTTTTTCTTGACCGTTGCCTAGGTGATTCCTGGCATCGTGAGGTGGAAATGGGTGTGTACTGGTTAGATGTGTTTCTACTGAAATACCGTAAACGGAACTAGTCCTTCGTGACTACTGAAATCCGTTGGCTGTGGTTAAATAGTACAAACTCTGCAGAGTCAGAATCATTCAAGTAATCATATCTTGATCGACGACTGTGTTCAACCTATCTTGTCAGTATCAGTCTCACTGACAAAACTCCGGTGAACAAACATGAGTGTTACGTCCGGTTAATGGTTTAATCATGTGGTTGGACTAACCCGTTTATTATCTTGTGCTGAGTATTTCCTGTGAGCGATATATCTTCATGAATTTATTGAATATAAATGATGAAACATAAGCCCTTTCTGTGATGTCGCTCAGATGTCTGAAAGTGGCATCTCTGTTATTTATTTTCATTATAAGCCCTTTTTGAGATGTCGCTCAGATGTCCGACTGTGGCATCACTGTTATTTATTTTCATTATAAGCCCTTTTCGAGATGTCGCTCAGATGTCCGACTATGGCATCACTGTTATTTACTTTCATTATAAGCCCTTTTCGAGATGTCGCATAGACGTCCGACTGTGGCACGCACTGTCATTTACTTTTCAATATAAGCCCTTTATGTGGTGTCGCCCAGACGCCCGACTGCGGCATGATAATTTATTTATTTCACCTTTCGTTGCGTCGCTTCAGACACCCGATCGGTTTTCATTTATTTTTGTTGGGATTTCGGGAGGACTACCGCCTAACTTCCTTTTATTTTTTCATGCCATACAAATTTATTATTTGAATGTGCATTGCTAACTGCTCATCGTGCATCGTGTTGCATTTGTTATATCTTATGTTCGAACTGTCTTGCGAGTACATTCAAAGTACTCACCTGGCTTGTTGATTTGGCCAGATGTTGACGAAGGCGATCTCATGGATGAAGAGTACGGTAGCGAGTCTGACGCCTAGAGGAGTCCTAGTCAGTCCCACGTGATCCTGGATTTGGTCACTTGTATTATATTCGCTTCCGCTACCCGAATAAATTCATCGAGCCTCACTCCGATGCTCGATGAGCTGCAAGACTAGGAGTCTTGTTACCCACTCCACCATGACATATCCACCACCACTTTTATATCGAGCCAGTAGTATGCCACCATACCCTTGTGTTATATCCGCCCTTATTTAAAATATTGGCGTGCTTGTAATAAATTGTTGAGAAACCTCAGCTCAACCATGTATAATATTTAATACTACTGGATTTCTGTATCAAAGATTTGTCTACCAGTAAGGAGGATTTTCCTATACTGGTCTGCATAAAGGTCGGTTGTTCAATAAGCCTTTTATTGAAAAACCGGTCGTGACAAACTTGGTACTAGAGCCAGGCTGACTATAGGAAGCCACTAGGTGCGATCGCTAATTGGTTATTAGCGTAATTAATGCTATTTTAATATTTTGCAAATGTAGTCATTTTCTGACAGTCAGCGTAAATTTATGATCTGACCATTCAGAATTTTCGCCTACTTTTGTAGATGGCTGGCAACGACTGTGAGTCGCAGGTGTTCGCCAACGTTCCTGAGGGGTTCGTCAAGCTCCTCACCTCCATCGTCAAAATCGCGATCGGGCCATCGACTCATCGGGAGTTCACACTCTACCAGCACAAGATCAACGACGGTCTATCCATGCACCAGGTCGCAGTGCAATTCAAGGGAGGGCGTGTTGAATTTCGCCGCTTCCGGTTTGTGGGAAGAGCCATGCCTACGGAGAGGCATGCTATGCAGATGGCTGCCCATGAGGCGATAGCTCGTCTTCGGGATGTTCTTCCTTCAATGAAGACTCGTCGCTACCGCTACCTCCCCTGCCATGTGCCATACACCTGTCACTACGCATTTGCTTGCCCTAGAGGAGAAAGGGATGAGGCCATTGAGATGATGGTTGACTATCTCAAGGCGCTTGAGGCTGCTTTTGATAACCTTGTGGACGACCTCGTGGCTGCTCGCATGTCCGTCGTGCACAGCTGTTCCGCCAACAGGAGGGAGCTTCTCCATACAGCTCCACCACTGACTTACGTCTCGTCCTCGGCATCTCACACACCTTCTACACTCGCCACTGCTCGCCGCCTACCTACTCCTGAAGAATTTGGCCAAGTCATCGCTCCTACCCCAGTCAGAGCTGCACCACCTACCGCACCCATCCCAGCTCCACAGCTTAGTGCTTCACATCTGGAGCCTATTATTGAGGAAGAGGTTGAGTTTCCAACTCCACTGGGCCTTACCCTTGGCAGGCCAAGGGAAGTCCTCACCATCTCCGACTAAGTGCGCCCAGCATGCCGTGCAGAGTGTCAGCATGTATGATATGTTTATATGTTCATAGGTTGTGAGAAGTAGTTTGTATACGCATCATGTAGGAACTGGAGAAGTGCACTAGCCTAAATAACATGTCAGGATTGTGTACGCACATCCTGAGTGACGTATTGTATAATTATGCTTGCGTGTAAGATATGTACTAAGCGGTCCTTCTCCATGCGCAATCAAGTATTTCCTTGAAAAATATTGGAGTTCTTAATTTTTTCGTTTTGAAAAATTATTTTTGTCTCATAGCTTTTCTCACAAATTTTTACAAAAAATACCCTAGGGTGGAAAATGCCTCACCCTTGGACTCGCTCCATGCCAAGTCCGCCAGAAGAGAATTATGGTACGCAGACAAGCAACATCTTCACACAGGGACAAACAAGTCAGCAGCGCAGTGATGCCGCATTTTCTCAAGTATGCCGCCTTTATGAACAGAGTCAGCAACAACACCAAGAAATGATGAACCAAGTCATCAATATGGGAAATCACTGTGGTCCGTATCAATAGCAATCCAAATTATCAGAACTACAGAAGACGCGTCCCCCAACATTTTCTCATACTGACAAACCTCTTGAGGCCGACGACTGGCTTCAAGACATGGAGAGAAAGTTAATTATTGCACAGTGTTCAGATCGTGAGAAAGTACTATATGCACCGCACTATCTCACTGAAGCGACTGCATCATGGTGGGAGAATTTTGTACACATGCACCCCAGTGAAAATGATATAACCTGGGAGGAATTCAAGGAAGGTTTTCATGGGGCGCACATCCCCAGAAGTATTATGAAGATCAAGAAGAGGGAGTTTGATGACCTCAAGAAAAGGACCATGACGGTGGCTGAATACAACAGTCAGTTTACACTATTGTCTCGCTACGCCAACGAAGAACGTATGACTGAAAACAAGAAGATGGAAAAATTCTTGGACGGTCTGGCACCAGCGCTTAAATGCCAGCTGGTCATACACACCTTCCCAGATTTCAAAACACTGGTGGATAAGGCTATTACCTTGGAAAATGAGCGACATAGCTTGGAGGATTTTCACAAGTGCAAAAGGGACCAGACTACACTTGCTCGCAACCAACGGAGCAAGACTGATTTTCAGAAAGGTGGAGCACACAAACCCACGACCAATGTTTCACGTCCAATCCAGAATTTCCATACAAGGGACAAGGAGTTCACATATCGCCCAGGCGTTACTTGCTACGCTTGTGGAGAAGAAGGACACTATGCCAAGCAGTGTCCCAGGCCAAGGAACTCGGCCCCAAAGCCGAATAATGGTGGCAATAGTTCAACGCCCAAGCGAAACAATTTCAACCCCAGTAACAACCACAAGAAGGGTCACTTGAACCACGTGACCAGAGAGGAAGCTCAGAACGCCCCGGATATCATACTCGGTACATTCCCTGTCAACACAATACGTGCCATGGTTTTGTTTGATTTTGGAGCTTCTCACTCATTCATTTCAAAGAGATTTGCTTTGCAAAATGATTTTTCGATGCTTCCCTTGGAAAAATCCATGATCATCAAGTCCCCTGGGATTAAGCAAGTTACTCAGAATTACTGCCAAGGTGTGGTTATTGAGCTTGAAGGACTAAAGTTTCATGCAAACCTCATTGTATTGGAAAATAAGGGACTGGATGTTATCCTAGGAATGGACTGGTTAACCACCAACAAAGGATTTATTGACTGCTTCAATCGGACTGTGATTCTTACCCACCATCACGGGAAGACAATAAAGATTTCAGCTCAGGAAAGACAGATATCACGGCAACCAAGGTTGAACAAGGTGGATATCTCAGAGTTAAGCAAAGTCCCAGTGGTATGTGAGTTTCCCGACGTATTTCCGGAGGAACTACCAGGCATGTCGCCAGACCGGGAAATTGAATTCATCATTGAGCTAGCACCTGGAACCATGCCCATTTACAAGAAGCCCTATAGAATGGCACCCTCCGAGTTGGTAGAATTAAAAAAAGCAAATAAAGGAATTACTGGACAAAGGATTTATTCGAGCCAGCTCCTCATCTTGGGGTTCACCAGTATTATTTGCCAAGAAAAAGGATGGGACACTAAGATTGTGCATAGACTATCGAGCGCTCAACATGGTCACCATCAAAAACAAGTATCCTATGCTAAGGATAAATGACTTATTTGACCAGCTCGCACAAGCCAAAGTATTCTCGAAAATTGATTTGAGGTCGGGATATCATCAATTAAAAGTACGGAAAGAGGATATTCCCAAGACAACATTTACCTCAAGATACGGATTATACGAGTTTACAGTAATGCCGTTTGGACTGACAAACGCCCCTGCATATTTTGTCCACCTCATGAACAAAGTATTTATGAAATTTATGGACAAATTTGTTGTGGTATTCATTGATGATATTCTGGTATACTCCAAGACACCAGAAGAGCATGCTGAACATCTCAGGATCGTACTGGGAGAACTAAGGAAACATCAATTGTACGCCAAATTCAGCAAATGTGAATTTTGGTTAAGACAGGTCGGTTTTCTAGGACACGTGCTAACCCAAGAAGGTGTTGTCGTAGATCCGGAAAAGGTCAAGGCCGTACTTAGCTGGAAACCACCAGCCAGCGTAACGGATGTACGAAGTTTCCTAGGAATGGCAGGATATTATCGAAGATTTATTGAAGGGTTCTCCACCATAGCAAAACCAATGACCCAGTTGCTCAAGAAGAATAAAAAGTTTGTATGGACCGAAGCATGCGAGAAAAGTCTCCAAGAACTCAAAAGGAAACTGACAACAACACTAGTATTGGTTGTGCCCGACATACACAAAAGCTTTGATGTATATTGTGACGCATCCCGAAAGGGCCTCAGATGCGTATTAATGCAAGAATGCAAGGTAGTCACCTACGCTTCCAGCAAACTACGAAAGCATGAAGAGAATTACCCCACTCATGACCTGGAATTGGCAGCAGTCATCCATGCACTCAAGGAGTGGCGACACTTTTTTCTTGGAAACCGCTATGAAATATATACGGACCATAAAAGCCTCAAGTATATTTTTACACAACCAAAACTCAATTTGCGGCAACGACGCTGGTTGGAATTAGTGAAAGATTATGATGTTGGCATTCACTATCATCCAGGAAAAGCAAATGTAGTGGCTGACGCCCTTAGTCGAAACCCCAGTCCGAGCAACGACAGTATACCAAATTTTAGACCAGAATTTCAGCAGGAATTTGCCAAACTCAACTTAATAATGGTCACCGAAGGCAGTGTGTCAAATTTGGAAATACAACCTACCCTGATGGAAAGGATTAAGGAGGCTCAGCATGGACACCCTAGCATTGAAGGCATGAAAAGAAAAGTGAGTTTGGGCAAGGCCTCAAAATTCGTCATAGACGAGCAGGGAATATTGTGGTACGAGATAGGCTTTGCGTACCAAATATCGAGGACCTCAAATAGCAAATTCTAGGTGAAGGCCACACCGCCCCATATTCAATCCATCCTGGAGGAACAAAAATGTACAAGGACCTTCAGGAAAAATGTTGGTGGCACGGTATGAAAAGGTACATAGCCACGTTCATTGCTTGTTGTGATTCATGTCAACGCATCAAGGCCGAGCACCAGAAACCAGCCGAACTATTACAGCCAAACAAGATACCCGAGTGGAAATGGGACGAGATTTGAATGGATTTTATTGTTGGACTACCTCGGCCACGACACGGAAATGATGCCATATGGGTCATCACAGATCGACCGACTAAGGTGGCACACTTCATCCCGGTGAAGACAACCCACACCACTCAGAAGCTTGCCAGGCTTTATCTTGCCCGTATCGTCTGCTTGCATGGAGTCCCAAAGACTATAATATCTAACAGAGGCACCCAGTTCGTCTCTAGATTTTGGGATCACCTACAACAGGCACTGGGAACTCAACTAGCATTCAGTACAGCATACCACCCTCAGACAGATGGTCAAACTGAACGGGTAAACCAAATTCTAGAAGACATGCTGAGGGCATGTGTCCTCACCTATGGAACCAGTTGGGAGGAAAGCTTGCCATATGCAGAGTTTGCATACAACAACAGTTACCAAGCCAGCCTACAAATGGCACCCTTTGAAGCCTTGTACGGGCGGAGATGTCGTACCCCACTAAATTGGTCAGAGACCGGAGACAGTCGTATCTTCGGCCCAGACATGCTCAAAGAAGCTCAGGAGAAAGTCAAGCTAATTAGAGACCGACTCAAGACAACTCAAAGCACACAAAAGAGTTATTACGATCGAAAACATCGGGGAGTCAATTTTGAACCCGGTGAGTATGTGTACCTACGAGTATCTCCTATGAGGGGCCTGCAATGATTCAAGGTTAAGGGAAAGCTAGCACCAAGATTCATCGGACCATTCTTTGTAGTTGCACGAAGAGGCACAGTAGCCTACCAACTAGACCTACCCGAAGAATTGTCAGACGTCCACGACATGTTCCACGTATCACAGTTGAGAAAGTGCATAAGCAACCCAGAGAAGCATGTATCGCATGAAGACATTGAAGTGCAACCAGACCTCACCTACCGAGAACGTCCAATAAAAATATTGGAGGAGTCAGAAAGGAGGACCCGTCAGAAAATGATCAAGTTTTTCAAAGTTTAGTGGAGCAATCACACCGAGAATGAAGCAACATGGGAAAGAGAAGATTTCCTTCGGACAGAGCACCCACATCTATTTGAGGATCAGCTGAAATCTCGGGGACGAGATTTTTCCTAAGGGGGTAGGTGTTGTGACACTCCAAAAAATTTCATTTTTGGTCTTCAGCAAAATTTCTTGTTTGATTTGAAGGAGGCTATTTAAAATCTTTTAAAAAGACTCTTCCCCTCAAATATTTTCTTTTTTGATAAAATCTCTTTGGGGTTATCCTCAACCTTGATGGTTTTCTTTGAAGGTTCTCCTTTGGTGTTAACTCACCACAATTATTGTTGAAAGTTTTTCATTTAAAAAGAAATCCTATGGGCTTTGGATTTATTCCTTTTTATTTCCAACCATCACCTTTCACCATGTCTCATATTAAAATTTTCCCCAAAACACCTCCCTTCACTTTGGGTCAAGTCAATTAGTCAGTCCCAGCAAGTTCAACTCATTTTTGAATTTTATTCCATTTATTTTTCCCCAAAACTATTTCTGTTTTTATTTTTGGACCTAGGTGGTTTACAAAGGGAGTATCTATTTCCCTCTGAGTTTTGATCTCAAACCAACTCCTCTGGCTAGTCCTTAGCACCCACAACCTAGATCATCAAGATCCACTCCTCCACAATTCACTTTTTTCAACCTTCACTCACTGCAAGTTTGGACCAGATTCATCATTTTTGGTGAAATTCATATTTTCTCTTCTCCAAAAATTTACCAAAAATCAGGCAACCCCCAGGTGCATTGAGAAGCCACCTCACCAAAGATCAACTCCAGATAAATTGCCCATATGCCAAAATCATTTCATTGAACACCTTGCCTGCACTGTTACTGTACACGTTCAGAAAATCCAGTGATTCAGGCGACCGTCAGTGTTGTTTTCTTCAGAGTCGTGGCGTCGATCTCACCAGTGCACACTCTGGCGCCTTGCGCACTGCTTCTCCTTCTTATCCAGAGCGCCGCACGCTCTCTTGGATAGGCGCAGGTGTCGGGGGCGGCGTGCCTCGCCGACGCCGGCAGCTTCTACGGTGGCAGAGCCACCCGTGGCGGCCAGCGAGAGCCAGCGCCAGCTTTCTGCGCCGTCCAGCACCGCCCAAAGCACCCGAGGCTTCCGCGTGGCCGTCTACTTGCCAGCGCATGCCGCAGCACCGTTGCCGTGGCCTGGCGAGCATAGGGCACGCTCTCTGCCGCCGACGGGCCCGCGAGGCGCCGTTCCATTGAAATCGCAGAACAAGCCAAATCAAACCAAGGTTAGCTGTTGATTGAAACCAGTGGATCTCCACGTTGATGCCCAGCCACCTAACCAACCGTCCGGCCACTGCAACACTGTAATCGCCGCCAGAGTTATCCCGTTCGCGGGAACCACCTCGGGCCGGCTATAAATAGCCATCCCGAGCTCGCTTTCGACCAGCACTACTCCCTTCACCTCACTAGAGCCCTGCCAAGACACCAGGAGGACCCCGAGGAGGCCTTCTCCTCCGTCTCCGGCTGCCCCGTTCCGCCTCAAGCTCCAGCTCGATCCACTTAGGTGAGTCCACCCCCGCCTCCCAAACCTCGTCAGTAGCCCTCTTGTGCACCCAGTACTCTAACCCGAGCTTCAATTCCACCTCCGTAGCTCTCCCCAACGAGATCCAGCAACGCCCGAACCACCGTCCATCGGAGTTGAGACCGCCGCCAACATGGTGCTCGCCAATGACCAACTCCACCACCCTCAGGTGCGGAAGAACCCAAGGGACCCGTAGGTACCACCCACTCTTCCTAACTCGCCGTGGATCACTGCCGGCGACCATCGCAGCCTTCGGGCGCCGGCGCGCTCTGTTTTCTCCCTCCAAAATTCAAACCTGACGAGTGGGACCCCCTCATCAGCCTCTCATTTCTATTCGAACTGTTTTCTCTGGAAAGCGCCTTCGGGCAAAATACGCTTTCGATCTGAAGCGTTTTTCTGGCTTTTTCTGTCCAGCCCCCTGGAAAGTTTCTGTTTCATTACAAACAAGTCCCTGGGCTAAAAGTTTAATATCTTTTAAACCAAAGATGATTTTTGATTGATTCTTTTTCTGTCACCTTTATTTTTCTGTCTAGTTTTTTATCATATTTATTTGAAAAAAAATTGGAGCACTTTTTGTGCACACGCGGTATTTACTTTAGAACGTATTTTTCTGTATACCGTAGATACGGGAGGAGGTGACGGAACCGCGAACTTCACCGAGCTAGACTCCGACTACTCCGAACCAGGCAAGCATGTTTGAAACTTTGATATGATGAGTGTTTTGCATGTTTTCTTTGGGTAGCTAGTTTATGGCATGTTCATATATATAGCAGTAAGTGTTGTATTGCATGCAAAGCTGATACGAGTGAGCTTCGACACTCCATATGCTTCTTGATGTGAGTTTACATGATCATGTGGTGACATGAGAGGTGGTAAGATGGCGGTGTTGTAGCATGCCAGTCTTATGCCAAACCATTTAACTCCAGTGTTAACGTGGATCAAGTAACGTTATCATCCATTCCTTCCTTTTGTGCTACCACATGTTTTCTGCAAAGAATATGGTTTAGTAAGTTGCAAACCACTTTCCTCGTACACACCAGATAGAGAGGCCGTGATGAGGGTTCCATGGCCCTAGATTAAAGCCAGTCATCCGGTCAGGGGGCATGGGTGTTTCCGGTTGGGAATGAGAGGGGGCACCCCTTAGAGCGCGCATATATAAATTTGATCCCATGCTATTCGAGGTTGTAGCCTCCCCGTCTCAAAGTTTTTCTTGAATTTTGCCTAGGGTGATTCCTGGCATCGTGAGGTGGAAATGGGTGTGTACTGGTTAGATGTGTTTCTACTGAAATACTGTAAACGGAACTAGTCCTTCGTGACTACTGAAATCCGTTGGCTGTGGTTAAATAGTACAAACTCTACAGAGTCAGAATCATTCAAGTAATCATATCTTGATCAACGACTGTATTCAACCTATCTTGTCAGTATCAGTCTCAGTGACAAAACTCCGGTGAACAAACATGAGTGTTTCGTCCGGTTAATGGTTTAATCATGTGGTTGGACTAACCCATTTATTATCTTGTGCTGAGTATTTCCTGTGAGCGATATATCTTCATGAATTTATTGAATATAAATGATGAAACATAAGCCCTTTCTATGATGTCACTCAGATGTCTGAAAGTGGCATCTCTATTATTTATTTTCATTATAAGCCCTTTTCGAGATGTCGCTCAGACGTCCGACTATGGCATCACTGTTATTTATTTTCATTATAAGCCCTTTTCGAGATGTCGCTCAGACGTCCAACTGTGGCATCACTATTATTTACTTTCATTATAAGCCCTTTTCGAGATGTCGCATAGACGTCCGACTGTGGCACGCACTGTCATTTACTTTTCAATATAAGCCCTTTATGTGGTGTCGCCCAGACGCCCGACTGCGGCATGATAATTTATTTATTTCACCTTTCGAGGCGTCGCTTCAGACACCCGATCAGTTTTCATTTATTTTTATTGGGATTTCAGGAGGACTACCGCCTGACTTCCTTTTATTTTTACATGCCATACAAATTTATTATTTGAATGTGCATTGCTAACTGCTCATGGTGCATCGTGTTGCATTTGTTATATCTTATGTCCGAACTGTCTTGCGAGTACATTCAAAGTACTCACCTGGCTTGTTGATTTGGCCAGATGTTGACGAAGGCGATCTCATGGATGAAGAGTACGATAGCGAGTCTGACGCCTAGAGGAGTCCCAGTCAGTCCCACGCAATCCTGGATTTGGTCACTTGTATTATATTCGCTTCTGCTACCCGAATAAATTCATCGAGCCTCACTCCGATGCTCGATGAGCTGCAAGACTAGGAGTCTTGTTACCCACTCCACCGTGACATATCCACCACCACTTTTATATCGAGCCAGTAGTATGCCACCATACCCTTGTGTTATATCTGGCCTTATGTAAAATATTGGCGTGCTTGTAATAAATTGTTGAGCAACCTCAGCTCAACCCTGTATAATATTTAATACTACTAGATTTCTGTATCAAAGATTTGTCTACCAGTAAGGAGGATTTTCCTATACTGGTCTGCATAAAGGTCGGTTGTTCAATAAGCCTTTTATTGAAAAACCAGTCGTGACAGGCTGCTGACCTGTGCAAGACACGTCGTCACTTTGTTGAGCCGCGCTCAACTTCTTTGGATCATCATCTCGGCAAGCCAAACAAGAGTCCGACATAGCGAAGGATAAATCATCACCAACATCGCCGCCCCACGGATTACACGGAGCGGGCACACCTGCATCACCGCACGGTCACTTCATCAAGCCGGCATCGACCACGTCACAACCTGCATCGGTAGGGCCGCACTGTTGCTTTTTCAAGCTGGTGTCTATCATGCCGACCTACTTCAACTCATCGGCTGACACCGAAGCTTCATCATGTTAGTTGGACCGGGGGCTTCATCATCTCTTCATCAACCTACTCCGAAGACTTCGGCGTCGCTGGACGACCAGCTCCATCACATTAGCTGGACTGAGGGCTTTGCCTCGGCGAGCCAACCTTTGCCAGCATTGCCATGCCGTTGCTTTATCACCCATCAGGCGATAGGTGTGCGGATCGAGTCCCAATTTTGCGAATCACCTTTCTTCGGATTGCTACAACTAATAAGCCAGGTGCTATTAATCCTAGTTTTTTTTGCTTGTTTGGGTTCATTTTTTCCAACGAATTATTACTCTAGTTTGTCCATCATATGTACGCAGGTCTATCAAATGGTGGTCGCATTAACGATGGTCGCATGGTGGTTCGGTCAGTTTCCGTACATAGTCCAGCGAACGCCGCATCTGGAACTCGAACCGACCTGTGAATTCAGGCCTTGCCATGCCTTTACTGTATCACGCCACCGCCCTGCATCGACATTGACTTCGGCCCCAGGCCATATTTCTTTTATTACTCACTTTGCATAAATTATTTTTTATGCAACAATTTTTTTTATTATTACTATTATCTCCGATTTGCACTGTTTTTTGTGCACAGGAAAATGGTCCAGCCGAACTATATCCTTTGGCGTCACCTCCACTGGACGGGGGGCTTCGTCAACACTTCATTACCCTATGCCGGGGACTTCAGCATCACCCTGCCGTCCTGCATTGATCGTGCTATGTCACCACTTCGGAGTGTCGAGCTCTTTGCTCCGCCACCTCGGGACCGGCTTGGGGGATGGAACCTTGTCCCGCATCAAGCTCGGACCGCGTCATAAATACCGAACACATTAACCAGCTAAGTTGCCTTCATGCTCAAAGTTTTAAATTTTTAACTTGTGTTCGGCTTGACCAAGCATTATACTTTTTTGAAAAAAAGTTGCTTGTAAAATTCCCCTTGTCCAAACTTTGTTTGTGACGCGCAAATTCAAATACCTCATTTACTTGGGGGCTTCCTTCATGAAGCTTTTACCTCTTGCATATGATTATACTTATACGGCTTCGTTCCTTGTTCGTGTATTACGCCACAATATGCACCATATTGACTTAAGCGATTTGCAAGCTGGGTTACCTGGCTCCTGTGCTTACCCCTACATTCCCGATTGTTCGGCTAGGGAGTAAAGGGAGCACCTCTGCGATTGTCACGATCGGGTCACCCGAGCTGGACCTCAGACTGGGTGAAGCCGAAAGCTAGCGCTCTTATTGTTTTCAATCATGGTCGGCACACAACGGAACTCATGAGTACAAAAAATCTATTGCACAAAGTCTCATAGTAATAATGAGCACCGAAGAAAGTTATTGGTGGGGGTACTATTTTCTTCGAAGATGCTTCTTACACTTTGTTAGTAATATAGCATAAGTTCCGTGAGCGCGCTTTATCTGTTACAGCCTTATGGCCTGATTGCCTGGTTATCGGAAACACCGTCGATATTCTCGACAGGTGGAGTACATAACACTTTTCGGCCCTTGCCAAAGAGGGAGAAGCCGACGGTCGGTTAAGACGTGTATAAAGTTCGGGTGAACATAGATATGATACAAGTACTTTGGTACATAAAATCATTCTTTTACCCAAGTCACTTAGGGGCTCTTATGTTTATTTTAGTCATTTTATAATAAGTGTTTTTCTTCTTAGTCGTTGCAAAGTTTTTAGTATTATTTATCACTCCTTTTTTTCGACACAAGTGTGCGGTCACTAGCCGGGGAGCCTAATTTCTCTCTCAAAGCCGCTAGGGTTTTAGTTTGCTAAACTGGCCTAGTAAGAAGTACTCCGCCTTCGCGATAGGAGGTTGAAGCCGTAGGCTGACCCGCTTGAAGTTTTGAGACAGGATGTGTCATGTTAAAGCACGACAGAAGCACCTTTTTTTCTAAAGTCCAATTTTCGGATTGGCACCAAACACTTGATCTAGTTCGGACATTAACCTTTTGAATAAGTTTTTTGGCTTTTCGAGCCCATGGCACTTTTAAACTATTTGTGTGTTTTCAGCATAAGTCTCGCAGTGCAACGCCGGACACCTTTAGGGATTCGGCAAAAACATTCTCGGATATTGCTCTATATGCATCGGTTTCAAATTGTGTCTTCAGTCAATAGTTGGGTTGCCCGGATCCTGCGCTTGCCCCCTATGTTCCGCTTTGTTCGGCTAGGTGTGCAAAGGGAGAACCACTGCGATTGTGCTTCCAGCTCACATGGTTAAGCACCTCAGTGGAGAAAGCCAAAAACTGACTGTCACAATAAGCAAAAACTGGACAGCGATCCGATGTCGGTGTTAAACGACGGGCCATTCATAACAATGGCCGAAGTGTTTACGGCTTGACCTCGACTGTCGCCGAACACTACCGGGGGCTATTAACTGGCCTCCCAAACTATATCCTCGATATTTTGCTCTTAGATTGGAGCTGAGGTTTCATGATCACGCTTAGCATGACAACCCAAAGAAAGGAACCGATAGCAGGAATATTTTCTTTGGAAGAAATTTCTTCTGTTAAACAGTAATATAACATATCTCTCCGCGTACCTTTGTTTATAAAACCGTATGGCCAGATTGCCTTGTTTGCTATAAATCTTTGCCCTCATAAAGGCTTTATAAAGTAGGACAAACACTCCTCGTCTATTGGCCGAGGAGGTGGAAGCCGATGATCTGTCAACAAAGTTTTCTACAATGCGGATCCGAGCATTAATGACGTAAAGTACATGGATACATAGAGTCATTACACATAATTTGTGATTTTACTATGGATATCGATCCTTAATTCGGCCTCCCATGCCCGCATTAAGGCTCCGGGCTACTGGGATTCGGGCTTATTGTTTACAAATATTAAAGGGGCACATGATCCCCTGATCTGGTGTTGCCACCCGACTAGTGTCTCGGGGGCTACTGCATTGCCTGTCCAATGCAGAAAATTTTAAGTGCAATACAGTCTCCGAGGAGATTTTGATCCTCAGGTTGGTCGGCCGCACCCAACCTGAGTCTTGAGGACTGAGCACGCCGCTTTTTGTGTCCCGAAGTATTCTGCCAAGCTACGACTTGATCCTCAGACCAATTTTGCAAATCAACCTGAGTCTCAGTAGCTACGGGGATCAGCGGTCTTATGTCATCCTTCATCGGCATCTCGGGTTTTAGACCGATACCCACCTTGAGAGCTACTGGCTATGTATCTCGGCAGAGAATAAATTGCACCAATCAAAAATATTGACAAAAATCGGCCCACATTCGGGGTGCTGCACCACCTCGGAAGCAGTCCGGCATAAAGCTCAGGCACTAGTGGTTGGCTCCATAGAGGGCATTTCCGGCATTAAGCTCGGGTAAACTCCTTCAAACTTCTTTGAACCAAGGTGATTTAGGACACCTCAGATACAGTCCGGCATTGGAGCTTGGATACATAGTCCAGCGTTGGAGCTCAGATACAGTCCGGCAATGGAGCTCAGATACATTGTCCGGCGTTAGAGCTCGGAAGCAGTCCGACATTGGTGCTCGGCTGCAAAAGATACCTCGAATGCAGTCTGGCGTTGGAGCTCGGACGCAAGAGGACGTTGCCGCCCGGGAGCAACTTCAAACCCGAGGTGTGGCATAAAAATAACAAGGCATTGATAAAGGCCGGAAACTTAAAGGGGCTCCTCGGATACCCGACATGTAAACTTGTCGAATGCATTTCACCGATCCTCAGGATCGAAGATGAGAAGATTTGTTGAACCAGTTTTCAAGACCGACCACTGAAGATGAAGAACGGTTCGGAAGAATCGAGGAGCGTCCCTAAACTTGAAGACCGGTTCAGGGGGCTACTGATGGTGTCCTGGACTAGGGGGTACTCACCACGTCATCTCCCGATCTGTTAGATTGGGCCGAGGACCCCCATGGCCGTATACTCATGGGCCAGTCCGGACAGCTCCCGCATACAAGGAAGATTCCGCAAGACTTGGCGATCAAGACAAGGAATCCTCCCCCACCGGCGTATTCAGCTAGGACTCTTGTTATCCTAGGCCTCTGGTGCATTATATAAACCGAGGCCAGGCTAGTCGATAGAAATATACAACATTCATACCATAGGCTAGCTTCTAGGGTTTAGCCTCTTTGATCTCGTGGTAGATCTACTCTTGTACTACCCATATCATCAATATTAATCAAGCAGGAGTAGGGTTTTACCTCCATCGAGAGGGCCCGAACCTGGATAAAAACATCGTGTCCCTTGTCTCCTATTACCATCCGCCTAGACGCACAGTTCGGGACCCCCTACCCAAGATCCGCCGGTTTTGACACCGACAATAACCATGAAACTTGTCATCATGATTTTAGTTTTCAATTGGATTATGCCTCACATGATAATTATTTTGTTGAGTTTGCTCCCACTACTATTCATGATAAGAAATTTGCTTATGTGGAGAGTAGTAAATTTTCTATCCTTGTAGAGCATTGTCGGTGTCAAAACCGGCGGATCTCGGGTAGGGGGTCCCGAACTGTGCGTCTAGGCGGATGGTAACAGGAGACAAGGGACACGATGTATGTTCTTACCAAGGTTCGGGCCCTCTCGATGGAGGTAAAACCCTACTCCTGCTTGATTAATATTGATGATATGGGTAGTACAAGAGTAGATCTGCGACGAGATCAAAGAGTCTAAACCCTAGAAGCTAGCCTATGGTATGATTGTTGTTCATCCTACGGACTAAAACCCTCTAGTTTATATAGACACCGGAGAGGGTTAGGGTTACACAGAGTCGGTTACAATGGTAGGAAATCTACATATCTGTATCGCCAAGCTTGCCTTCCATGCCAAGGAAAGTCCCATCCGGACACAGGACGAAGTCTTCAATCCTGATTCTTTATAGTCCGGGAGTCCGGCCAACGGTGATAGTTCGGCTATCCGGACACCCCCTAATCTAGGACTCCCTCAGTAACCCCTGAACCAGGCTTCAATGACGACGAGTCCGGCGCGCATATTGTCTTCGGCATTGCAAGGCGGGTTCCTCCTCTGAATACTTCATAGAAGATTTTGAACACAAGGATAGTGTCCGGCTCTGCGAAATAAGTTCCACATACCACCGTAGAGAGAATAATCTTTACACAAATTCAATCTACTGACGTATTCTGCGGCGTGACGTGACACCACGGCCAAGCCTTTATTGGAATCGTTTTTACTGTCCCACCTCAGCGTCTTTAGCGAGGCGGTTTCCTTGGCACGTCTTATCAAAGCAGAGATTGCGTCCCCTTATTTCGGGATTCTCATTAATACGGGTGTGGGTAACCCAATCGTGCCTGTTGGCACGCCTCCTCTGTCGAAGGCGAATCCCGAATGGTCACGGGGAGGGCTCTTGGTATTCAACCTCTTTATAACGAGACCAAGGCCTGCTCCTTTCTTTCAATATCAATTGAACCCGCCCCTCGCCTCGAGTTCCAACACCCAAAGCTCTAGATTCAGGCACTTTGGACCTCCGAGGATGTCCGGCTCCGACCTGCAAGGCCAGTGGATGCCTTCCTCCGTCACGGAAGAAGACGTGCTAAAGCTGAGAGACGTCCGGTATCTTACCGGCGAAATTTCGCACAGGCTGCCTGCCCAAGGGAAGGTTATTCCCACTCCCAATCCTGGTGAGAGCGTGGTGTTCGTGCCTCACTTCCTTCAGGGGTTTGGCTTCCCGATGGACCCTTTCGTGAGGGGGCCCATGTTTTATTATGGGCTGGAATTTCATGACTTGGATCCGGAGTCCATCCTCCACATCTCATCGTTCATTGTCGTATGTGAAGCCTTCCTCCGCATTACCCCTCACTTTGGGTTGTGGCTCAAAACCTTCAAAGTGGAACCGAAGATGATCAAGGGGCAGCAGGCAGAGTGCGGAGGGGCTGTTATAAGCAAGAATGTTGACGCTCCATGGCCCAAGGGCTCTTTTCAAGAGGAGCTCAGTCTATGGCAACAAGAGTGGTTTTATATCACAGCTCCCAAGGGCACCAAATGGGTGGCGCCACCTGCCTTTCGCTCGGGTCCTCCCCCGCGGCTGGCGTCATGGGTCAATAAAGGGCTCGACTGGGGGCCGTCCAAGGACGCGCCCTTGTTGCAGGGCCGTATTCGAGTCCTCCTAGAGAGAGAGAGAGATCTGGTCGTAGTAGCGTAGGTCATGCTGATTCGTCGCACCCTGCCCTGCAAACTTCGCCCCCTCCGCCTGTGGGAGTTCAATCCGGAGGGACCACAAGCTCTCCAACATTTTATGGGCATAACGCCCGTGGAGATGTACCAACTGTTCTTCGGATCACGAGCAATGTGTCCGGACTTGACCGAGGACGCAGGTCTGAGCTGCAATCGCCCGGATACTCAAGTAAGTAGTCCTGTACCCGGACATGCTATCCGTATATCTATCATAAACTTGCCTTTAAAAGAGTTGTCGCTTGAACAAGAGTGGATAGCGAAAGCAAAACTGATCCGGTGTCCGGCCCCCCTCCCTGAGACCACGCCGGATCCTGTGTTAACCAGGATGCTAGAGGCTGCGCCTTTTGAAGAAGGCGAAGGGGGGAACAAGGGAGCTGCTGCCTCCGCGAAGGAGTTTATCAAGAAAGGAGGGATCGAGAATCCCTCCCTCCAAGGGGAGAAGAGGACCGCTTCTGAAGATCTGGAGACCAAGGCCTCGAAGCGGGGGAAGAAATCCTCGCCAGAGGGTCCTGCGCCGGGAGATGCCCCGGCCGCACTATTTCCCCAAGGAGATCAGCCCTCCAGCGAGCCGTAAGTAAAGAGGGGCGTTTTCTTAAAATGAGAGACATCCCTGTTTTATTTCTGAAGATAACCGGAAATTTTCCTTGTAGTTCGGATCTCAGCCCTTCTCAGCAGAGCTCGTCTTCAGGGAATCTTGATCCGGAGATGATGGCAGTGAAACGCCTCCACCTGCCGTACCGTCATGTGAGGCGGACGACCCTGAGGTGTCGTCGCCGAGGGTTTCTCTGAATCCGGTGGGGCCCGAAGGCAGTCGTATGTCCCCTCAAAGCCCTTCGCGTCCGGCCTTCGAAGAAGGCCATCGAACGAGTCCGGCCCCGACTGGTGTACGGTCGGAGGAGCTGAAAGATCTGCTCGGGCGAGGATCTATCTCGGAAGATCACCGTGCGCTAATGGGTACGGTGATTGAAAGGATTTCATCCGCTGAAAGTGGATTGCATGACACCGTCATAAGTTTACTGACGGGTTTTGAGGTACGCAAAATGATGTACCTTCTCACAGTTTTGCATATAGAATGCGCCCTGTATAGATAGTAGCTCCTGAGACTCAGTGCGTTGTCAAAAATGACAGCGCGCCGAGGATCATAATCCCAGGTATAATATGCGCTCTTCCGATGTAGGTGGCGAAGCGTCCGGTGGCAAGCCGGACTGATGAATTTGCTGAACTAAAGCGGCAACTTGACGTGGCGGATTCTGACATCGCACTTGTCAATAAGTGGCTTGAGGAGTCACAAGGTATGCAGCTTCTCCGTGGACACCCGGTAAGGTAGCTTAATGTCTATGCCTTACAACATGTATGCTTGACACAGATGGTGCCGCTGCCATGGAGAACCTTCGGGCGGAACTTGCTCGAGCCAAGGAGCAAGCCCAAAAAAGTGATGCGGCTGCCTTAACAGCGGCCGAAGAGCTGAGAGCCGAACAGGCTGCTCACTGCCGAAGCAAGAAAGAAATGGCCGAGATGGCCGTAAAGTTGAAGAATGCTATTGACCATTGCGAGCTTCTTGAAAAAGAAGGTCGAGCGGAACAAGAGGACCTGAAAAAGGCCGCTACTGAGGCCAAGGATGCTCGCTCTATGATGAGAGCTATGAAAGAGGAGCTACGTCAGGCCAAAGATATTGCGGCTGGAAAGCCTTTTCTGCTGTGGAGGAAATTCATGGCTCCCAAGTATGCTCAGTTGGGCCAGCTATGGGTGCGGAGGATGCTTATCTGGACTTGGCGGCGAGTGCCTCAGACGCGGCCGAACACTTCCAAGGCCAAAAGGATCACAAAATGGAAGAGCTTTTTTGGTCGCAGTTCCATAGTCCAGAGCGTCCGCTTCCATTGACCGATCGTTTGGCTGAATGGGCTGAAATGAATAGGTTGTCCGGACTTGCCATGAAGGATGTCGTGACTCATTTTTGGCCAAACAGGCCCGAGCCGAAGAGTTATTTTGGCTTGGTGCAGCAGTTCCTTGGTGCGGTGCCGCATATTGGTGCGATGAAGCGGTCAGCATGCATAGAGGGTGCGCGGATGGCTCTTGCCCGTGTAAAGACATACTGGGAGGAGATGAAGGCCACCGATGTTGCATCCTAGGAATCGGATAAAAGCTGAGTACCTGCTGAGCACTATTTTGTGGAAGTCCTGCAGGGCGCTCGTTTAATAGAGACACAGTACTCGAAGGATATTATGTTCTAATGACATGTCTGATTTGTGAAACAATGTTTCAATATAATATAAGGGCTTTTTATACTTGTGCGTTCAAGTATTAATGTACCTCCTGTGCGGTCGTTAATGTATATGTGTATATAACCTAAAAGATGGCAGTCTTCGGCTTCAGCCCCCACGCACATAGTGCGGGGGTGTTTGCAAAAAAGGTGCATTTTCACACTTAATCCAATGTCTTGGTCCTGTAAAGGAGGTGATAGCGTAGCAAACTAGGCAACCGGACTATAATGCTTTATCACTTTCACTTAGCCATAGGAGTTCGATGGTGGGGCTACTATATAGCCCCTAGGGGCACCGCGCTCTCCCGAATTCGGGGCGCGTATGTGCCTGACCGAGAAACAGTCCTTCGTTAATGCAAAGGAATTCTAAACATTCCGGTGGGTCGTCGAGTGGTTGACCAGTCTCAAGCTATATCATGACAGTCAGTTTTCGGCTTTCTCTACTGAGGTGCTCACCAGGCCGAACCGGGGCACAATCGCAGTAGTTCTACTGGTGTCGTGTTAGCCGATAGAACGGAATGTAAGGCAGCAAAACACAGGAGCCGGGCAAACCCAACATTTGACCAAAGACATGATTCGGAGCTGATGCATATAAGGCCTAACTCGAGACGCCGAACACTCCCTAAGGTATTTGGTCTTTATGAAAACGGGCAGAACAATGCCATAAGCCCCTAGTGTCCAGGTACGTGCAAAAAATTCTGACGCGGCCGATGCCAAAACACCAGCCTCCTCCTCGGTTATAGCAAGAAACCAGGGGATGTGTATCAACAAGAGACAGTAAAAAAGGTTTAAGCAGGGTCTTAATCCGAAAAGAATCCTTGCAACGGGTCCCTACTGCACGTCTGCGCCTGTGTCTCCGTTGTGCCGTATCCTGGGTGGGTGTAGCACGGTGTTCATCTATAAAAGAGAAGAACTTAGTTGAAGAAATATCATGCGAAAAATGTACTTTATATTAAATAAACGGAGTACGATTCAAAAAGCGAATAAAATTGAGCTTTGTTGTCTCTTGTTGTACATGCATGCAGCCCCTTGTACGGGGGTGCGCGGCTAGTAGGCCTTCATATGTTTACGTCGGACTCGTTTAGCCGTGTCCGGGGTCCGAATGACCTATTCAGGTGCTTGGTTTAGCGGAGCCGGATTAGTGTGTGACTGTCCAGGCAGTCTCACGTTCTTCCGTGCTCGAGTAACACTTGATATTTCCCTTTAATGAGATGATGCCGCGTGGACCGGGCATTTTAAGTGTAAGAGATCCATAATGTGGTATTGCGTTAAAGCGGGCGAAAGCTTCACGTCCCAATAGTGCTTGATAGCTACTTTTGAATGGGGCGATATGGAAGGTTAACTTTTTGCGGCGGAAGTTGTCGGATGAGCCGAACACAACTTCTAGCGGTAGGGAGCCCGTACAATGGGCATATAGGCCTGGCATTACCCCCTTGAAGGAGGTGTTATTGTGGAGAATTTTGGTTGGGTCTATCCCTATTTTGCGGATTGTGTCCTGATATAGCAGGTTTAGATCACTACCGCCGTCCATTAGGACTTCTGTGAATTGGAGTCCGTCGATTATAGGTATCAGCGCAGTCCATCCCGCGTTCCGGATACTTCCGAAGTAATCCTGATGATCAAAGGTGATTGGTTTTGACAACCAATGTCGGGACTCCGCTGGGATAGGCCGTGTGGCGCGTATTTCTATGGGCGCCGCTCTGATTTTCCCTTTTGTCACTTGAAGTGAGTTTACTGTTTTGACTTCTTGTGGGAAATTCTTTTGTTTTCCGGTGCTCTGCTTGTGGGGTTCGTCATCGTCCTCGCTTGGTGTGTCAAGCCCCTTGTGTTCGGCACTGAGTTTGCCAGACTGCTTGAAGATCCAACAATCTCTATGGGTATGGTTTGCAGGCTTCCCGGGGGTACTGTGGATTTGGCATATATTGTCCAAGATTTTGTTTAAGTTGGATAGCTCGTGGCTGTTATCCTTGAGGGGCAGTTTTTTTATGATTCTGTCGAGAGCTTTTGAATCCAGCGTTGACTGCCGTGCTCTTCGGGCTGTTTCCCCTTGTCCGGCGCTGGACCTTGCTGCGTCGTGGTTTCCCGTTTCCATCTCTGACTTCGGATGTACTTGGGTCGCTGGTAATACATCTTGCCAGCCAACTATCCTCTCCCGTGCAAAAGCGAGTCATGAGGCTTGTTAGTGCGGCCATTGTTCTTGGCTTTTCCTGGCCAAGGTGCCTGGCGAGCCATTCATCTCGGACGTTGTGTTTGAAAGCTTCTAAGGCTTCGGTGTCCGGACAGTCGACTATTTGGTTCTTTTTGGTGAGGAACCTGTTCCAGAATTTGCGGGCTGACTCTCCGGGTTGTTGAGTTATGTGACTTAAATCATCTGCATCCGGAGGGCGGACATAAGTCCCTTGAAAATTTGCCCGAAAAGCATCCTCGAGCTCTTCCCAACTTCCAATGGTATTTTCAGGGAGGCTTTTAAGCCAGTGCCGTGCTGGCCCTTTGAGATTGAGGGGTAAGTATTTTATGGCGTGGAGATCATCTCCTCTAGCCATGTGTATGTGGAGGATGTAATCCTCAATCCAGACTCCCGGGTCTGTTGTTCCGTCGTATGCCTCTATGTTTACGGGTTTAAATCCCACTGGGAATTCGTGATCCAGCACCTCATCGGTGAAACATAGGGGGTGTGGGGCACCCCTATATTTCGGTGTGCCGTGATGTCTAGATATTTGGCGTGTTGCATTGCTTAGAAGAGCTTGCTTTCTTGGCCCGTAGATGGACCTAACTGGGCCATCCTTTTGATTCGAATCCTTATGCGGATCGCGTGCCGGCTTGTGTGCGGCGCCGCTGCTGCTCTATGCTTTTCATGTGGTCGTCTATCCGACCGGGCGACCTCTTTGTTCTTTGATTGCGGGGGCTCTAAGGCCTCCTCATCGAATTCGAGAAGTAGTTTGCACT
This sequence comes from Triticum aestivum, assembly GCF_018294505.1. Classification (NCBI taxonomy): domain Eukaryota; kingdom Viridiplantae; phylum Streptophyta; class Magnoliopsida; order Poales; family Poaceae; genus Triticum; species Triticum aestivum. Next base: position 532,078,699 of record NC_057804.1, on the reverse strand, counting down.
TTAGGTAGCTATTTGTTTGGCAACTGTCGTCGTATTTGTCTGCGGTGTTGAGTACTTTGCTCCATCTGATTCTGAGTGCATCTTCCTCTATTTTGAGCTTCCGCTTCTGCTTTTTCAGGCTACGCATAGTGGCGACGAGCCTTTTGTGGAGGTTCTTCTGCTCCAACAACTTGTCCGATGTGAGATCGTCCACACTGTTATTTTCCCCGGGGACGGGTTGTTTATCCAAGTTGTCCTGCTTAGATGGTTGTTCAATGGTATGTTCGTCGTCCATCGGTTCGACCTGCTCTATGGCTGGGTCTGTATGGCCGCCGTCTTTGTCGAGGCGGGACTTTGTGCGGCACTTTGATCGCCGTCTTGACTGCTTTTCAAGGGATTTATCCTTCATAGCGTCCCGTTGTTCCTCATCGTCACTTCCTTTAGGTGTATCCAACATGTATACATCGTGAGATGGGATGGCTATCTAGTACCCTGTAGGTGCTGGTTCGCGGTTATCTCCTACATCGTCGTCCATACCGTCGATGTCTTCGGAGTCGAAGTCGAGCATGTCGGTTAAATCATCGACAATGGCTACAAAGTGGGTGGTGGGTGGGCGTTGAATTTCTTCGTCGTCCGTACCCCAACCTTCCCGACCATAGTCCGGCCAGGGCTCTCCTGATAAAGAGAGAGACTTTAGTGAATTTCGGATATCGCCACAGGGCGAGTGCTCAAAGATGTCTGCGACAGTGAACTCCATAACCGGCGCCCAATCGGATTTGATTGGCAGGGGCGCGGGAGGTTCGGAGTCCAGAGAGGAGTCCGGCACCTCGGAGTCATGGGCTTTGCAAAGGACAGGGATGGTGTTCGGCTCAATTGTCGTAGAGATTGTAGCCCCCGAGGCGGTGTCCAGCCACTCGTCCTCGATCGGCGAAGTCGGCTCCGAGCTAAGGGTCGGAGCGGATGCTGGTGTGGCCTCCAGGGCACTATTCGGCGGCAGAGCTAGATCGTGCCCATCAAAACAGTGCGGCGCGCTTGGCTGTGGCTCGAACCCGTCGGAGATCAAGTCTCCGCAAATGTCGGCCGTGTAGTTCAAACTCCCAAATCTGACCTGATGGCCAGGGGCATAGCTTTCGATCTGCTCCAGATGACCAAGTGAATTGGCCCGCAGTGCAAAGCCACCGAATACGAAGAACTGTCCGGGGAGAAAAGTCTCACCCTGGACCGCGTCGTTGTTGATGATCAAAGGAGCCATCGGGCCTAAAGGTGACGACACAGAGGAACTCTCAATGAAAGCAGCAATGTCGGTGTCAAAACCGGCAAATCTTGGGTAGGGGGTCCCGAACTGTGCGTCTAGGTGGATGGTAACAGGAGACAAGGGACAGGATGTTTTTACCCAGGTTCGGGCCCTCGCGATGGAGGTAAAACCCTACTCCTGCTTGATTAATATTGATGATATGGGTAGTACAAGAGTAGATCTACCACGAGATCAAAGAGGCTAAACCCTAGAAGCTAGCCTATGGTATGATTGTTGTTCGTCCAACGGACTAAAACCCTCTGGTTTATATAGACACCGGAGAGGGTTAGGGTTACACAGAGTCTGTTACAATGGTAGGAGATCTACATATCCGTATCGCCAAGCTTGCCTTCCACGCCAAGGAAAGTCCCATCCGGACACAGGACGAAGTCTTCAATCTTGATTCTTCATAGTCCGGGAGTTCGGCCAACGGTGATAGTTTGGCTATCCGGACACCCCCTAATCCAGGACTCCCTCAATCATGAAAAGAATGCTTTAGGTGCTGGTTATATTGTAGAATTCATTCATGATGCTACTGGAAATTATTATGAGGGGGGAAGAAATGCTTGTAGGAATTGCAATAATGTCAAGTTTCCTCTCTATGTGCTTAAAATCTTGAAGCTATGCTTGTTTTACCTTCCTATACTAGTTGATTATTGTTCCCATAAGTTGTTTTCTCACAAAATCCCTATACATAGGAAGTAGGTTAAGCTTAAATGTGCTAGTCATATGCTTTATGATGCTCCCATTATGTTTCAATTCTTATCTTTTATGTGAGCATCATTGCCATCATCATGCCTAGCTAAAAAGGCATTAAAGAAAAGCGCTTGTTGGGAGACAACACAATATTTACCCTTACTGTTTTTGTGTATTCACATGATTATGCTACTGTAATAATCATGTTTTATAGCTTTTGTTTCAATAAAGTTCCAAGTAGAACCTTTGGGAAGACGTGGGTGAAGTTTATGTGATCTTGCTGTAAAAAATAGAAACTTTTGCGCTCACGAGATTAGATGCCATTTTTTTACTGGAGAGTGCTTTTAGGTTGATTATTTTTGCAGATGATTAATAGACAAATTCCTCAGTACCAGAAATTTATTTCAGAGTTTTTTGAGTTCCATAAGTATAGGTTTAATCAGATTACTACAGACTGTTCTGTTTTTGACAGATTCTGTTTTCATTGTGTTGTTTGCTTATTTTGATGAATCTATGAGTAGTAACGGAGGGTATGAACCATAGAGAAGTTAGAATACAGTAGATATTAAACCAATATGAATTTAGAATGAGTTCATTACATTACCTAAGTGGTGGTTTTATTCTCTTATACTAACGGAGCTTACAAGTTTTGTGTTGAGTTTTGTGTGGTTGAAGTTTTCAAGTTTTGGGTAAAGATTCGATGGACTATGGAATAAGGACTGGCAAGAGCCTAAGCTTGGGGACTCCCAAGGCACCCCAAGGTAATATTCAAGGACAACAAAGAGCCTAAGCTTGGGGATGCCCCGGAAGGCATCCCCTCTTTCGTCTTCGTTCATCAGTAACTTTACATGGAGCTATATTTTTATTCACCACATGATATGTGTTTTGCTTGGAGCGTCATTTTCTTTTGTTAGTATTTTATTGCTGTTATTTGGAATAATGTATTGCATCTTTAGTTTCAATAAAAATGTCAAGGATAGCCTTTACCATGCTTATTTTGCTAGTATACATGTTTCTGTTTGAAAACAGAAAGTTTACCGCTGTTGCAAAAATTCCCTAGAAAAGTCAGGGAATGGTATAATGTTGAATCTTCTTTCATATTGAGGTATGATAAATCTTCTACAGCATACTATTTTTATTATAATTTTTGGAGTTAGGGAAGTATGATGAATCTTGCATTCTTTACAGACTATACTGTTTTGGCAGATTTCTGTTATGGTTGCAATGTTTGCATATGTTTGCTTGTTTAATGATTCTATTTGAGGATAGGAGTATTAAATATGCAGATGCATTTAGTATGCAATTTTGAATAATAATTTTAGTGATTTGTTACAGTAGAAAATGATAAGGTTTTGCACTGGTTTATACTAACCTATCTCACGAGTTCTTGTTGAGTTTGGTGTGGATGAAGCTTTTGATAAAAAGAGAAACCATGATATGAGAGGAATTAAGGAGACACAAAAGTTCAAGATTGGGGATGCCCAAGGCACCCCAAGATAATATTTCAAGAAGTCTCAAGCATCTACGTTTGGGGATGCCCTGGTAGGCATCCCACCTTTCTTCTCCAACAACTATCGGTTAGTATCGGTTGAGCCTAAGTTTTTGCTTCTTCACATGAGTTGTGCTATCCTTGCAATGTAATTTTATTTTACTTTGCTTTCTGTTTGAATAAAATACCAAGATCTGAAACTCTTTAATGAGAGAGATTCTTCACATAGTTACATAATTATTTAGCTACTCATTGATCTTCACTTATATCTTGTTGGAGTAGCTTGTCATTTACTCGTGTGCTTCACCTATGAGTAAACGGTTGAATGAGTTGAATGTCATAAATCTGAAATTATATATGTTTCATTTGCTTATCCCATGGGGAGTAATGACTTCACATCTAAGAAGTAGAGGTTTATTGAAGGTTAGCAAGCATTGTATTGGTCATTTAAACAATTCATGAAAGAATATTGAAGGAAGAGAGATTCCACATATAAATATACTATCCTGGACATCTTTTATAGTTGTGAGCACTCATTAAGTATGACATGCTAAAGAGTTGATGTTGGACAAGGAAGACAATGTAATGGGTTATGTTTTCTCACATCTCAGTTAAAGTATATTGTCATGGATCATTCAAACATGTTGAGCTTGCCTTTCTCCCTCATGCTAGCCCAAAATTCCTTGCACCAAGTAGAGATACTACTTGTGCTTCCAAATATCCTTAAACCCAGTTTTTGCCATGAGTGTCCACCATACCTACCTATATGCGGTATTTACCTGCCGTTCCAAGTAAATTTGCATGTGCCAAACTCTAAACCTTCAAATAATTATCAGTTTTGTATGCCTTAATCGCTCATGCAGCGACTGGTGGCTGTCAGTATCATCCATGCTAGGTGGGTTATTCTCAAGATGAGTGGACTCTGCTCATCATTCACGAGAAAAATGGTTGGTAACCGGGATGCCCAGTCCCATGATCAAAAGATCAAAATCAAATCAAAAATAATTGCAAACAAAACTCCCCCAGGTTTGATGTTAGTTGGAGGCACTCGTTGTTTCGGGCAAGCCATGGATTGATGATTGTTGGTGGAGGGGGAGTAAAAACTTTTACCATTCCGTTTGGGAAGTGCCTATAATGTATGTAGTATGGAAGATATTGGGAGCTCTTGGTTGTTATGTTGACAATGAGATCATACCTCTCAAAATTATTTACCTCTATTTAAAAATTGAGTTGTGGCACCTCTGCAAATCCCTGCTTCCCTCTGCGAAGGGCCTATCTTTTACTTTATGTCTTTTACTTTTATGCAAGAGTCAAGGTGATCTTCACCTTTCCCTTTTTTTCATTTTATCCTTTGGCAAGCACCTCATGTTGGGAAGATCCTGATATATATATATATCCAATTGGATGTAAGTTAGCATGAACTATTATTGTTGACATCACCCAAAGGTGAATACGTTGGGAGGCAACACTATAAGCCCCTATCTTTCTCAGTGTCCGATTGAAACTCCATAACCATTAGTATTGCGTGAGCGCTAGCAATTGTAGAAGACTATATGATGGTTGAGTGTGTGGAGTTTGCTAAATCAAAGCTTTGACATAGACCCTTCCTGAAAATAGGATGAATTGTAATTGTTTGATGACTGAGAATGAAGTCTGCTAGTTTTTGGTCTATGCTTTAACTTGTGAATTTCTTGTTACTTGTTCGTGAGAAGTTTTATGAGATGAACTACTGTTATGACATATAATCATGCTAGAAAAGGTGATTGAAATTATCATTGATCAAAGTTGTGCACCGTCTAGCATTCACACTTCATAAATTCTTTCTTTATCATTTACCTACTCGAGGACGAGTAGGAATTAAGCTTGGGGATGCTGATACGTCTCCAATGTATCTATAATTTATGAAGCATTCATGCTATTTTATTATATGTTTTGAATGATTATGGGCTTTATTATACACTTTTATATTACTTTTGGGACTAACCTATTAACCGGAGATCCAGCCCATATTGTTGTTTTATTGCCTGTTTTAGTATTTCGAAGAAAAGGAATATCAAACGGAGTCCAAACGGAATGAAACCTTCGGGAGCATGAGTTTTGGGAAGAATATGATCCAGGAGACTTGGAGTTCACGTCAGAAGAGCCTCGAGGAGGCCAGAAGATAGGCGGGAGCCCCTGTCTCCTAGGCCCCTCGAGCACCCCCCCCCCGACCGACTTCCTTCACCTACATAATCCCATATACCCTAAAAACTTCGATAACAAAGATAGATCGGGAGTTCCACCGCCGCAAGCCTCTGTAGCCACCAAAATCCTCTCGGGAGCCCGTTCTGGCACCCTGCCAGAGGGGGAACCCATCACCGGTGGCCATCTTCATCATCCCGGCGCTCTCCATGACGAGGAGGGAGTAGTTCACCCTCCAGGATGAGGGTATGTACCAGTAGCTATGTGTTTGATCTCTCTCTCTCTCTCTCTCGTGTTCTCTCTATGGCATGGTCTTGATGTATCATGAGCTTTGCTATTATAGTTGGATCTTATAATGTTTCTCCCCCTCTACTCTCTTGTGATGAATTGAGTTTTCCCTTTGAATTTATCTTATCGGATTGAGTCTTTAATGATTTGAGAACACTTGATGTATGTATGGCCGTGCTTATCTGTGGTGATAATGGGATATCATGTGCCACTTGATGTATGTTTTGGTGATCAACTTGTGGGTTCCGCCCATGAACCTATGCATAGGGGTTGGCACACGTTTTCGTTTTGACTCTTCGGTAGAAACTTTGGGGCACTCTTTGAAGTACTTTTGTGTTGGTTGAATAGATGAATCTGAGATTGTGTGATGCATATCGTATAATCATGCCCACGGATACTTGAGGTGATAATGGAGTATCTAGGTGACATTAGGGTTTTGGTTGATTTGTGTAGGTGTTATTCTAGTATGAACACTATGATAGATTGAGTGGAAAGAATAGCTTCATGTTATTTTAGTATGAACTCTTGAATAGATAGAACAGAAAGGATAACTGTCGGTATCAAAACCGGCGGATCTCGGGTAGGGGGTCCCAAACTATGCGTCTAGGCGGATGGTAACAGGAGACAAGGGACACGATGTTTTTACCCAGATTCGGGCCCTCTCGATGGAGGTAAAACCCTACTCCTGCTTGATTAATATTGATGATATGGGTAGTACAAGAGTAGATCTACCACGAGATCAAAGAGGCTAAACCCTAGAAGCTAGCCTATGGTATGATTGTTGTATATGTCTATCGACTAGCCTGGCCTCGGTTTATATAATGCACCAGAGGCCTAGGATAACAAGAGTCCTAGCCGAATACGCCGGTGGGGGAGGAGTCCTTGTCTTGATTGCCAAGTCTTGCGGAATCTTCCTTGTATGTGGCAGCTGTCCGGACTGGCCCATGAGTATACGGCCATGGGGGTCCTCGGCCCAATCTAACAGATCGGGAGATGACGTGGTGAGCACCCCCTAGTCCAGGACACCGTCAGTAGCCCCCTGAACCGGTCTTCAAGTTTAGGGACGCTCCTTGATTCTTCGGAACCATTCTTCATCTTCAGTCGTCGGTCTTGAAAACTAGTTCAACAAATCTTCTCATATTTGATCTTGAGGATCGCTGAAATGCATTCGACGAGTTTACATGTCGGGTATTCGAGGAGCCCCTTTAAGTTTCTGGCCTTTATCAATGCCTTGTTATTTTTATGCCACACCTCGGGTTTGAAGTTGTTACCGTGCGGCAGCGTCCTCTTGCCTCCGAGCTCCAACGCCGGACTGCATTCGAGGTATCTTTTGCAGCGGAGCACCAACGTCGGACCGCTTCCCAGCTCTAACGCCGGATTGTATCTGAGCTCCAACGCTGGACTATGTATCTGAGCTCCAATGCTGGACTGTATCCGAGCTCCAACGTCGGACCGTGTCCGAGCTCCAACGCTGGACAATGTATCCGAGCTCCAACGCTGGACTGTATCCGAGGTGTCCACCTTGGTTCAAAGAAGTTTGAAGGAGTTTAGCCGAGCTTAATGCCGGAAATGCCCTCTATGGAGCCAGCCACTAGCGCCCGAGCTTTATGCCGGACTGCTTCCAAGGTGGAGCACCACCCCGAATGTGGGCCGATTTTTGTCAATAGTTTTGATTAGGGCAATTTATTCTCTGCCGAGATACATAGCCAGTAGCCCTCAAGGTGGGTATCAGTCTAAAACCCGAGATGCCCATGAAGGATGACATAAGACCGTTGATACCGTAGTTGCTGAGACTCAGGTGGATTTGCAAAATTGGTCTGAGGATCAAGTCCTAGATCGGCAGAATACTTCGAGACACAAAAAGCGGCGTGCTCAGTCCTCAAGACTCAGGTTGGGTGCGGCCGACCAACCTGAGGATCAAAATCTCCTCTGAGACTGTATTACACTTAAAATTTTCTGCATTGAACAGGCAATGCAGTAGCCCCCGAGACACTGGTCGGGTGGCAACACCAGATCAGGGGATCGATGTGCCCCTTTAATATTTGTAAATAATAAGCCCGAAGCCCAGTAGCCCCCGAGCCTTAATGCGGGCACGGGAGGCCGAATTAAGGATCGATATCCATAGTAAAATCACAAATTATGTGTAATGACTCTATGTATCCAAGTACTTTACGTCATTAATGCTCGGATCCGCATTGTAGAAAACTTTGTTGACCAATCATCGGCTTCCACCTCCTCGGCCAATAGCTGAGGAGTGTTTGTCCTACTTTATAAATCCTTTATCAGGGCAAAGATTTACAACAAACAAGGCAATCTGGCCATATGGTTTTATAAACAAAGGTACGCAGAGAGATATGTTATATTACTATTTAACAGAAGAAATGTCTTCCAAAGAAAATAGTCCCGCTATCGGTTCCTTTCTTTGGGTTGTCATGCTAAGCATGATCATGAAACCTCAGCTCCAATGTAAGAGCAAAATATCGAGGATTTAGTTTGGGAGGCCAGTTAATAGCCCCCGGTAGTGTTCGGCGACAGTCGAGGTCAAGCCGTAAACACTTCGGCCATTGTTATGAATGGCCCGTCGTTTAACACCGTCATCGGATCGCTGACCAGTTTTCGCTTATTGTGACAGTCAGTTTTCGGCTTTCTCCACTGAGGTGCTTAACCATGTGAGCTGGAAGCACAATCGCAATGGTTCTCCATTTGCACACCTAGCCGAACAAAGCGGAACGTAGGAGGCAAGCACAGGAGTCGGGCAACGCAACTATTGACCGAAGACACTATTCGAAACCGATGCATATATAGCAATATTCGAGAATGTTTTTGCCGAATCTCTAAAGGTGTCTGGCGTTGCACTGCGAGACTTGTGCTGAAAACACACAAATAGTTTAAAAAGTGCCATAAGCTTGGAAAACCAAAAAACGTTAGTAAAAGCTTGACGTCCGAACGAGATCAAGTGTTCGGTGCCAATCCGAAAATTGGCCTTAGCAAAAGAAGTGCTTCTGTCGTGCTTTAACATGATACATCCTATCTCAAGACTTCAAGCAGGTCAGCCTACGGCTTCAACCTCCTATCCCGAGGGCGGAGTACTTCTCATTAGGCCAGTTTAGCAAATTAAACTCTAACGGCTTTGAGAGAAAAATTAGGCTCCCCGGCTAGTGACCACACGCTCGTGTCGAAAAAAGGAGTGATAGATAATAATAATAATAATAATAATAATAATAATAATAATAATAATAATAATAATCATAATAATAATAATAATCATAATAATAATAAAGATTTGCAATGACTAAGAAGAAGAACACTTATCATAAAACGGCTCATATAAATTTAAGAGCCCCAAGTGACTTGGGTAAAAGAATGATTGCATGTACCGAAGTACTTATATCATATCTATGTTCAACCGAACTTTAAACGCGTCTTAACCGACCGTCAGCTTCTCCCTCTTTGGTCAAGGACCGAAAAGTGTTATGTACTCCATCTGCCGAGAATATCGACGGTGTTTCCAATAACCAGGCAATCAGGCCATAAGGCTGTAACAGACAAAGCGCGCTCAGGGAACTTATGCTATATTACTGCAAAGTGTAAGAAGCATCTTCGAAGAAAATAGTACCCCCACCGATACCTTTCTTCGATGCTCATTGTTATTATGAGACTTGTGCAATAGATTTTTTGTACTCATGAGTTCCGTTGTGTGCCGACCATCATTGAAAACTATAAGAGCGCTAGCTTTCGGCTTCACCCAGTCTGAGGTCCGGCTCGGATGACCCGATCGTGACAATCGCAGAGGTGCTCCCTTTACTCCCTAGCCGAACAATCGGGAGCGTAGGGGTAAACACAGGAGCGAGGCAACCCAGCTTGCAAATCGCTTAAGTCAATATGGTGCATATTGTGGCGTAATACACGAACAAGGAACGAAGCCGTACAAGTATAATCATATGCAAGAGGAAAAGCTTCATGAAGGAAGCCCCCAAATGAATTGGGTATTTGAATTTATGCGTCACAAACAAAGTTTGGACAAGAAATTTTTTTACAAGCAACATTTTTCCAAAAAGGTATAATGCTTGGTCGAACCGAACACAAGTTAGAAATTAAAGCTTTGAGCATGAAAGCGACTTAGCTGGTTAATGTGTTCGGTATTGATGACGTGGTCTGAGCTTGATACGGGACAAGGTTCCATCCCCCAAGCCGGTCCTGAGGTGGCGGAGAGGAGAGCTCGACACGCCGAAGTGGTGACATAGCACGGTCAATGCAGTCCAGCAGAGTGACACCGAAGTCCCCGGATCATTTTCCTATGCACAAAAAATGGTGCAAACCGGAGATAATAGTAATAATGATAAAAAAATTGTTGCATAATAAATAATTTATGCAAAGTGAGTAATAAAAGAAATATGGTCTGGCGCCAAAGTCAATGTCGATGCAGGGCGTCGGCGTGATGCGGTAAAGGCGCGACAAAGCCTGAATTCACAGGTTGGTCTGAGCTCCGGACGCGGCATTCGCCGGACTATGTATGGAAACTGACCGAACCACCATGCGACTGTCGTTAATGCGGCCACCATTTGATATACCTGTGTACATATGATGGACAAACCAGAGTAATAATTCCTTGAAAAAAACGAACCCAAACAAGAAAAAAATACTGGGATTAATAGTACCTGGTTTATTTGTTGTAGCAATCCGAAGGAAGGTGATTCCCAAAATTGGGACTCCATCCGCGCACCCATTGCCTGATGGGCGATAAAACGACAGCATGGGAATGCCGGCAAAGGTTGGCTCGCCGAGGCAAAGCCCTCGGTCCAGCTAACGTGACGGAGCTGGTCGGCTAGTGATGCCGAAGTGTCTGGAGTAGGTTGATTTCGAAGCCCCCGGTCCAGCCGAGATGTCGAAGTAGGTCGGCGCGATGGACACCAGCTTGAAATAGTGCGGCCCTACCGATGTAGGTCGTGACGTGGTCGATGCCGGCTTGATGAAGCGACCGTGCGGCGATGCCGGTATGCCCGCTCCGTGTAATCCGTGGGGCGGCGATGTTGGTGATGATTTATCCTTCGCGATGCCGGACTCTTGTTCGGCTTGCCGAGATGATGATCCAAAAAAGTTGAGCTTGGCTCAACAAAGTGACGACGTGTCTAGCGCAGGTCGGCAGTCGTGGAGCAATATTACCGGACTGGTTTGATACCAGTATGATGTTAAAGATCATGTTCAAAAGATTTTGAAGTTAGTGGGATGTGTTCGCAAAACACAATACCCCATACAAAACTTCCTTCAAAAAGGATGTCCGAAATCCCGTTCACAAAAAAGACGAACTCGGGTCAGATTCGTTTTCGCGCAGAAAATAGATCCGAAAAGTGATGCACTAATCGGAAGGTTCCCGGAGTTCGGACAGTCGGATCGAGCTGAAATTTTCAGGGGTGGTAGATATAGGAATCCCGCAGCCGATCAACGGTTGGATCTTCCAAAGGATGTCCGAGCTAGAAGCTGGACACCACGACCTAAACTCGTCCAGATTCCCGTCCAGATTTGACATGGCTCCGGTACTCGTGCTTGATTAATATTGATGATATGGGTAGTACAAGAGTAGATCTACCACAAGATCAAAGAGGCTAAACCCTAGAAGCTAGCCTATGGTATGATTGTTGTATATGTCTATCGACTAGCCTGGCCTCGGTTTATATAATGCACAAGAGGCCTAGGATAACAAGAGTCCTAGCCGAATACGCCGGTGGGGGAGGAGTCCTTGTCTTGATTGCCAAGTCTTGCGGAATCTTCCTTGTATGTGGCAGCTGTCATGACTGGCCCATGAGTATACGGCCATGGGGGTCCTCGGCCCAATCTAATAGATCGGGAGATGACGTGGTGAGTACCCCCTAGTCCAGGACACCGTCACTAACTTTGAGGTGGTTTCGTACCCTACCATATGCCTCCACATTCCGACTGATTTGAGTGAGCAGGCACTTCTGAATCATCCTCATGAATGTGGCGCTAGAATTTTTTAGACCAAATGGCATGGTGATATAGCAAAAGCACCTAAATGGTGTCATGAAAGCCGTTTTTATTTCATCGATGCTACGTCTTCAGCTTGCGTTGGTTTTCCTTGAAGACGAAAGGGTGATGCAGCAATAGTAGCGTAAGTATTTCCCTCAGTTTTTGAGAACCAAGGTATCAATCCAGTAGGAGGATCCTCAAAAGTCCCACGCACCTACACAAACAAACAAAGAACTCACAACCAACGCAATAAAGGGGTTGTCAATCCCTTCACGGCCACTTGCGAAAGTGAGATCTGATAGAGATAGTATGATAAGATAAATATATTTTATAGATGCAAAAAGTAAAGATGCAAATAAAAGTAGATTGAAAGCTAATATGATAAAAGATAGACCCGGGGGCCATAGGTTTCACTAGAGGCTTCTCTCAAGATAGCATAAGTATTACGGTGGGTGAACAAATTACTGTCTAGCAATTGATAGAAAAGCGAATAATTATGAGATTATCTAGGCATGATCATGTATATAGGCATCATGTCCGCGACAAGTAGACCGACTCCTGCCTGCATCTACTACTATTACTCCACACATCGACCGCTATCCAGCATGCATCTAGAGTATTAAGTTCATAAGAATAGAGTAACGCATTAAGAAGATGACATGATGTAGAGGCATAAACTTAAGCAATATGAGATAAACCCCATCTTTTTATCCTCGATGGAAACAATACAATACGTGCCTTGCAACCCTTTCTGTCACTGGGTAAGGACACCGCAAGATTGAACCCAAAACTAAGCACTTCTCCCATGGCAAGCAAGATCAATCTAGTAGGCCAAACCAAACTAATAATTCAAAGAGACTTGCAAAGATAACTCAATCATACATAAAAGAATTTAGAGAAGATTCAAATATTTCTCATAGATAAACTTGATCATAAACCCACAATTCATCGGATCTCGACAAACATACCGCAAAAAGAGTTTACATCGAATAGATCTCCACAAGAGAGGGGGAGAACATTGTATTGAGATCCAAAAAGAGATAAGAAGCCATCTAACTAATAACTATGGACCCAAAGGTCTGTGGTAAGCTACTCACAACTCATCGGAAGGGCTATGGTGTTGATGTAGAAGCCCTCCATGGTCGATTCCCCCTCCGGCGGAGCGCCGGTGAAGGCTCCAAGATGGGATGTCGCGGATACAGAAGGTTACGGCGGTGGAAATTGTGTTTTGGTGGCTCCCTGGATGTTTTCGGGGTACATAGGTATATATAGGAGGAAGAAGTACGTCGGTGGCCGCTCGTGGGGCCCAGGAGACAGGGGGCGCGCCTAGGAGGGGTGGGCGCGCCCTCCTATCTCCTGTCCACCTCGATTGCTTCTTGACTTGCACTCCAAGTCCTCTGGATCACGTTCGTTCCAAAAATCACGCTCCCGAAGGTTTCATTCCATTTGGACTCTGTTTGATATTCCTTTTCTTCAGAATACTGAAATAGCCAAAAAACAGCAATACGGGTTGGGCCACCGGTTAGTAGGTTCGTCCCAAAAATGATATAAATATGTAAAATAAAGCCCATAAACATCCAAAAGGGGTAATATAATAGCATGGAACAATAAAAAATTATAGATATGTTGGAGACGTATCAAGCATCCCCAAGCTTAATTCCTGCTCGTCCTTGAGTAGCTAAATGATAAAAACAGAATTTTTGATGTGGAATGCTACCTAGCATAATTCTCAATGTAATTTTCTCTATTGTGGCGTGAATGTTCAGATCCAAATGATTCAAAATAAAAGTTCATATTGATATAAGAAATAGTAACACTTCAAGCATACTAATCAAAGCACCCATGTCTTCTCAAAATAACATGGCTAAAGAAAGTTCATCCCTACAAAATCATATAGTTAGGCTATGCTTCCTTTTCGTCACACAAATATGTTCCCAAATTCTACACCCCCGATGACAAGTCAAGCAATTGTTTCGTACTTAAATAATCTAAAACTTTTTCAACCTTCACGCAATACATGAGTGTGAGCCATGGATATAGCACTATGAGTGGAATAGAATATGATGACGGGGGTTGTGTGGAGAAGACAAAAAAGGAGAAAGTCTCACATTTATGAGGATAATCAACGGGCTATGGAGATGCCCATCAATTGATGTCAACATGAGGAGTAGGTATTGCCATGCAACGGATGCACTAGAGCTATAAATGAATGCTCAACAAAAGAAAACTAGTGGGTGTGCATCCAACTTGTTTGCTCACCAAGACCTAGGGAATTTGAGGAAGCCAATCGTAGGAATATACAAGCCAAGTTCTATAATGAAAAATTCCCACTAGCATATGAAAGTGACAACATATGAGACTCACTATATGAAAAACATGGTGCTACTTTGAAGCACAAGTGTGGAAAAAGAGATAGTAACATTGCCCCTTTTATTTATTTTATTTATTTTCTTTTTCTCTTTTTTTATTTTTTTCCTTTTTTTTCTTTTTCTTTGGCCTTTATTCTTTTTCTTTTGGCCTTCCTTTTTTTTCTTTTGGGAAATGCTCTAATAATGATGATCATCACACTTTCATTGAGTACAACATATGAATTACAACTCGAAACTAGAACAAGATATGACTCTATATGAATGCCTCCGGCGGTGTACCGGGATGGTGCAATGAATCAAGAGTGACATGTATGAAAAATTATGCATGGTGGCTTTGCCACAAATACGATGTCAACTACATGATCATGCAATGGCAATATGACAAAAGTAAAGTATGTCATGATGATAAATGGAACAGTGGAAAGTTGCATGGCAATATATCTCGGAATGGCTATGGAAATTCCATAATAGGTAGGTATGGTGGCTGTTTTGAGGAAGATATAAGGAGGTTTATGTGTGATAGAGTGTATCGTATCACGGGGTTTGGATGCACCGGCGAAGTTTGCACCAACTCTCAAGGTGAGAAAGGGCAATGCACGGTACCGAAGAGGCTAGCAATGGTGGAAAGGTAAAAGTGGGTATAATCCATGGACTCAACATTAGTCAAAAGAACTCATATACTTATTGCAAAAATTGAGAAGTCATCAAAAATCAAGCACTATGCGCATGCTCCTAGAGGGATAGATTGGTAGGAAAATACCATCACTCGTCCCCGACCGCCAGTCATAAGGATGCACAAGCCAGGTACACTTCATGTTTCAAATTTGTTACACAACTTTAACCATACATGCATGCTACGGGACTTGCTAACTTCAACACAAGCATTCTTTAAATTCATAATCACCCAACTAGCATGATTTTAATATCACTATCTCCATATCTCAAAACAATTATCAAGTATCAAATTGAGCATAGCATCCAATTCACTTCGTATGATAGTTTTTATTATACCCAACTTGGATGCCTACCATTCTAGGACCAATTTATAACCATAGCAAATACCATGCTGTTCTAAAAGACTCTCAAAATAATATAAGTGAAGCATGAGAGACTAGAAATTTCTACAAAATTAAGCCACCGCCGTGTTCTAAAAGATATAAGTGAAGCACTAGAGCAAAAACTATCAAGCTCAAAAGATATAAGTGAAGCACATAGCATATTCTAATAAATTCAATCAAGTAGGCTTCTCCCAAAAGGTGTGTACAGCAAGGATGATTGTGTAAAACTAAAAAGTAAAGACTAATATAATACACGACGCTCCAAGCAAAACACATATCATGTGGCGAATAAAAATATAGCTCCAAGTAAAGTTACCAATGAACGATGACGAAAGATGGGATGCCTTCCTGGGTCATCCCCAAGCTTAGGCTTTTGGCTATTCTTGAATATCTTGGGGTGCCTTGGGCATCCCCAAGCTTAGGCTCTTGCCACTCCTTATTCCATAGTCCATCAAAGCTTTACCCAAAACTTGAAAACTTCACAACACAAAACTCAACAGGAAATCTCATAAGCTCCGTTATTGAAAGAAAACAAAACCACCACATAAGGTACTGTAATGAACTCATTCTTTATTTATTTTGGTGTTAAACCTACTGTACTCCAAGTTCTCTATGGTTCATACCACTTAATACTAGCCATAGATGCATCAAAATAAGCAAACAACACACGAAAAACAGAATCTGTCAAAAACAGAACAGTCTGTAGAAATCTGTACCTAACGCAAACTTCTGGAACTCTAAAAATTCTACCAAAATAGGAAGTCCTGGAAAATTTGTCTATTGAACAGCATCAAAACGAATCAAGGCAAAATCAAGTTTCTGTGATTTAACAAAACTAATTTCGTGTGCACAAAGTTTCTGTTTTTCAGCAGAATCAAATCAACTATCATCATAGGTTATCCTATAGGTTCTACTTGGTACAAACACTAATTAAAACATAAAAACACATCTAAACAGAAGTTAGATGCAAAATTTATTACTAAACAGAAACAAAAACAAAAAACACCAAGAAAATTGGGTTGCCTCCCAATTAGCGCTATCGTTTAACACCCCTAGCTAGGCATAAAAGCGAAGATAAATCTAAGTAGTGCCATCTTTGGCACTTGATTCATAAGTAGCTCGCATGATAGATTCATAAGGTAATTTGACTTTCTTTCTTGGAAAGTGCTCCATGCCTTTCTTTAATGGAAATTGTAATCTAATATTCCCTTCCTTCATATCAATAATCGCACCAATCGTTCTAAGGAAAGGTCTACCAAGAATAATAGGGAAAGAAAGATTGCAATCTATATCAAGAACGATAAAATCAACGGGTACCAAATTTCTATTTGCGACAATGAGGACATCATTGATCCTTCCCATTGGCTTTTTAATGGTGGAATCCACAAGGTGCAAATTTAAAGAGCAATCATCAAGATCATGTAAACCTAGAATATCACATAAAGTTTTCGGAATCGTGGAAATACTAGCACCCAAATCACACAAAGCAAAACACTCATGATATTTAATTTTAATATTTATAGTAGGTTCCCACTCATCATTAAGTTTTCTAGGTATAGAAACTTCCAAATTAAGTTTTTCATCAAAAGATTGCATCAAGGCATCAACGATATGTTTGGTAAAAGCTTTATTTTGACTATAAGCTTGAGGAGAATTAACAACGGATTGCAACAAGGAAATACAACTTTCTAAAGAACAATTATCATAATCAAATTCCTTGAAATCCGAGATAGTGGGTTCAATACTATTTAAAGTCATGACCTCTCCAATCCCACTTTTACCAAATTTTGCATCAAGATCTAAAAACTCCGAATTCTTGGGACGCCTTCTAACTAAAGTTGACTCATCTCCAGTCCCATTATTATCACGATTTATATTGCAAAACAAATATCTAATAGGGGACACATCAATAACTTTAAGATCTTCATCATTATTTTCATGGAAACTAGAAGAACACGCCTTTACAAAGCAATCTTTCTTAGCACGCAATCTAGCGGTTCTTTCCTTGCACTCATCAATGGAAATTCTCATTGCTTTGAGAGACTCATTGATATCATGCTTAGGAGGAGTAGATCTAAGTTTAAGATAATCAACATCAAGCGAAAGTCTATCGACGTTCCTAGCCAAATCATCAACTTTGAGCAATTTCTCTTCAAGCAAAGCATCAAAATTCTTTTGAGAAATCATAAATTCTTTCACACTATTCTCAAAATCAGAGGGCATCTTATTAAAATTACCATAAGAATTATTGTAGGAATTTCCATAATTGTTAGAGGAATTACTAGGGAACGGTCTAGAATTAAAGTTTCCTCTATAAGCATTGTTTCCAAAACTATTCCTACCAACAAAATTCACATCCATAGATTCATTATTATTCTCAATCAAAGTAGACAAAGGCATATCATTGGGATCAAGAGGAGTATTTTTAGTAGCAAACAACTTCATAAGTTCATCCATCTTTCCACTCAAAACATTGATTTCTTCTATAGCATGCACCTTTTTACTAGAAGATCTTTCGGTGTGCCATTGAGAATAATTAGCCATAATATTATCAAGAAGTTTTCTAGCATCTCCTAATGTGATTTCCATAAACGTGCCTCCCGTGGTCGAATCTAAAAGATTTCTAGAAGCAAAGTTCAAACCGGCATAAAAATTTTGTATGATCATCCATAAATTCAAACCATGAGTAGGGCAATTGCGAGTCATCAATTTCATTCTTTCGCAAGATTGGGCAACATGCTCATGATCAAGTTGTTTAAAATTCATAAAAAAAATCATTCCTAAGAGTGATAATCATAGCGGGAGGAAAATACTTAGAGATAAAAGCATGTTTGCACTTGTTCCAAGAATCAATACTATTTTAGGCAAAGACGACAACCGAACTTTAGCATGATCTCTAAGTGAAAATGGAAATAACTTCAATTTAAAAATAGCATTATCTGTATCTTTGTTCTTTTGCATATCACACAAATCAACAAAGTTGTTTAGATGAGTAACAACTGTTCACTAGGAAGGCCGGCGAATTGATCTTTCATAACAAGATTTAGCAAAGCAGTATTGATTTCACAAGACTCAACATCATTAAGAGGAGCAATCGGGGTACTAAGGAAATCATTATTATTGGTATTGGAGAAATCGCATAATTTGGTATTATCTTGCGCCATGGCAACAAGTAAACCGACACACAAGGAAACAGAAAAAGGCAAGAGAAAAAGAGAGGAGAAGAGTTTGAAAGAGAGGGCAAATAAAACAGCAAGGGTGAAGTGGGGGAGAGGAAAACGGGAGGCAAATGGCAAATAATGTAAATGCGAGGGAGATGAGTTTGTGATGGGTGCTTGGTATGTCTTGACTTGTGCGAAGACCTCCCCGGCAATGGCGCCAGAAATCCTTCTTGCTATGTCTTGAGCTTGCATTGGTTTTCCTTGAAGAGGAATGGGTGATGCAGCAATAGTAGCGTTAGTATTTCCCTCAGTTTTTTAGAACCAAGGTATCAATCCAGTAGGAGGCTCCTCAAAAGTCCCACGCACCTACAAAAACAAACAAAGAACTCGCAACCAATGCAATCAAGGGGTTGTCAATCCCTTCATCTCCACTTGCGAAAGTGAGATCTGATAGAGATAGTATGATAAGATAAATATATTTTTCGTATTTTATAATATAGATGCAAAAAGTAAAGATGCAAATAAAAGTAGATTGAAAGCTAATATGATAAAAGATATACCCGGGGGCCATAGGTTTCACTAGAGGCTTCTCTCAAGATAGCATAAGTATTACGGTGGGTGAACAAATTATTGTCGAGCAATTGATAGAAAAGCGAATAATTATGAGATTATCTAGGCATGATCATGTATATAGGCATCATGTCCGCGACAAGTAGACTGACTCCTGCCTGCATCTACTACTATTACTCCACACATCGACCGCTATCCAGCATGCATCTAGAGTATTAAGTTCATAAGAACAGAGTAACGCATTAAGAAAGATGACATGATGTAGAGGGATAAACTCAAGCAATATGATATAAAGCCCATCTTTTTATCCTCGATGGCAACAATACAATACGTGCCTTGCAACCCTTTCTGTCACTGGGTAACGACACCGCAAGATTGAACCCAAAACTAAGCACTTCTCCCATGGCAAGAAAGATCAATCTAGTAGGCCAAACCAAACTAATAATTCGAAGAGACTTGCAAAGATAACTCAATCATACATAAAAGAATTCAGAGAAGATTCAAATATTTCACATAGATAAACTTGATTATAAACCCACAATTCATCGGATCTCGACAAACACACCGCAAAAAGAGTTTACATTGAATAGATCTCCACAAGAGAGGGGGGGACATTGTATTGAGATCCAAAAAGAGAGAAGAAGCCATCTAGCTAATAACTATGGACCCGAAGTCTGTGGTAAACTATTCACAACTCATCGGAAGGGCTATAGTGTTGATGTAGAAGCCCTCCATGGTCGATTCCCCCTCCGGTGGAGCGCCGGCGAAGGCTCCAACTTGGGATCTCGCGGATGCAGAAGGTTACGGCGGTGGAAATTGTGTTTCGGTGGCTCCCTGGATGTTTTCGGGGTACGTAGGTATATATAGGAGGAAGAAGTACGTCGGTGGCCGCTCGTGGGGCCCAGGAGACAGGGGCACGCCCAGGAGGGGTGGGCGCACCCTCCTATCTCCTGGCCACCTCGATTGCTTCTTGACTTGCACTCCAAGTCCTTTGGATCATGTTCGTTCCAAAAATCATGCTCCCAACGGTTTCATTCCGTTTCGACTCCTTTTGATATTCCTTTTCTTCAAAATACTGAAATAGGCAAAAAAACAGCAATACGGGCTGGGCCTCCGATTAGTAGGTTAGTCCCAAAAATGATATAAATATGTAAAATAAAGCCCATAAACATCCAAAAGGGGTAATATAATAGCATGGAACAATCAAAAATTATAGATACGTTGGAGACGTATCAATCGGGACCATACAGTTGGATCTGGTGATAACCGGAATATGCATCTAGAAAAGACAAGCACTCACACCCCGCAGTCGAGGAAACAATCTGATCGATGCGGGGGAGAGGGAAATGATCCTTCGGGCAGGCCTGATTGATATGCTTGAAATTGATGCACATACGAAGTGAATCGTCCTTCTTGCGGACCGTGACTACATTGGCAAGCCACTCGGAGTGGTAGATCTCTCGGATGAACTCCGCCGCTAGGAGCCGAGCCACTTCCTCACCAATTGCCTTTCTCTTCTGCACGGCGGACCGCCGAAGGTGTTCTTTGATGGGTTTTGCCTTTGGATCGACACACAAACGATGCTCAGCCAGTCCCCTGGGTACACCCGGCATGTCAGAAGGTTCCCATGCGAAGATGTCCCAGTTCTCACGGAGGAACTAGATGAGCACTTCTTCCTATTTGCTGTCGAGTGTTGTTGAGATATGAGTCCGTGCAGCATTTGGATCGGTCGGGTGAATATGAACCGGCTTCATTTCTCCAGATGACTGAAATGCAGAATATGTGGCAAGCTTCTTGGCTCGGAGCAAATCACTCGGGTCTGCATTCTTGTGATATTCTTGGAGTTCAACTGCTGCCATTTGTGCATCGGCAATTTTAGAACCCTTCTGGAAGCATTCTTCTGCCTTCTGCCGATTACCAGTGACTGTGATCACTCCTCTAGGGCCAGGCATCTTTAGTTTGAGGTACATGTAACATGGTCGAGCCATAAAACGTGCATCAGCAGGCCGACCCAAAATAGCATGATAAGCACTCTGGAAATCAACTACTTCAAATATCAACTTCTCCTTGCGGTAATTCTTGGAATCACCAAAAACCACATCAAGGGCGATCTGGCCGAGTGATTCGGTTATCTTTCCAGGGATAACACCATGGAAACTCATATTGCTTTCGCTAACATCGGAATGCCTGTCCCCTTCAATGTTTCAGCATAAAGGATATTCAGGCTACTACCACCATCCATAAGCACTTTAATCAGACGAGTGCCTTCAACCACTGGGTCGACCACCAAAGCTTGCCTCCCAGGGGTGGCTATGCGCGCTGGGTGATCATATTGGTCGAATGTGATGGCTATTTGTGACCATTTCAGGTACGTGGTCGTCGTTGCCGGAGCAACCATATTTACTTCTCTGTTGATAACTTTCAATCGACTTTTTCTCTCAACATCAGCGAAAATCACCAGTGTGGAATTGACCTTAGGATAACCATCATCTTCCTCGTCGTCCTCGTCCTTGTATGACTCCTTTTCCTTCTCGCTGGGCTATTTCTCTCGGAATTGCTGGATCAGGAGTCGACATTGTCGAGTGGTGTGCTTAGGATAAATCAGATTACCCTCTTCATCCTTCTTCGTATGAATATGACATGGTAAATCCAACACATCATTACATGCTTGATCTTTTACCTTTTTAGGGGTCTAGGGCCCTTTAGGTTTTCCTTTAAACTTTCCTTGAACTACATCTGCAATTTCACCAGGCGCGGCAGGTTCTGCCTTATGTTTCTATTTCTGATTGGAATTACCTCCGTCGGCATCCTAGCCGATTGGTTTTCCCTTTCCACTACGGAGTCGATCCTCTTCTTCTCCATTAGCATACCGGGTGGCTATTTCCATCATCCGAGTCAGGGACATATCTCCAGTCCGACCAAACTTCAGGACTAGCTCCCGATACTTAACGCCTTCCTTGAAGGCGCACACTGCTTGGTGCTCAGATACATTCTCCATCGTGTGATGCAAAGTGGTCCACCTCTGAATGTAATCCCTTAGAGTCTCACTCGGTTTCTGTACGCAATGCTGCAACTCTATTAATCCAGCTGGCCGCTTGCAAGTTTGCTCGAAAGTTCTGACAAATACTCGGGCAAGCTCCTCCCAACTGAATATACTGCCTGGGGCTAACTGAGTTAACCACGCTCTGGCGGATCCTTCCAACATCAGAGGGAGATGTTTCATGGCCACTTCATCATTTCCACCACCAATCTGCACATCCACTCGATAATCCTCAAGCCAAGTTTCAGGCTAGGACTCTCTAGTGAATTTGCTGACTCTAGTCGCCAACCTGAAGTTGGGAGGAATCACTGCTACTCTGATGGCTCCACTGAAACATTCTGGACCCGAAACGACTAGACCCTAAATGAGAATAGATCGTGCGTCAAAGCCTGGCTCTCTTGGGTTGACTGGTACTCTGTGCTCGCCACTATGAAGGTGTCTGTCATCGTATTGCCGAGGCACATATGACCCACTCCTCGGAGGAGGCGTGGGAAGCCGTTGACGGTCGTCATGGCCGAGTCGGCGATCATATTGCCCATGGTTCCTGTACTGATCCTGCTGATGCCCGCAACCTCCACACTGCAGAGGTGATCTTGGGCTATGGGCCGACTGAATTGTATCCGCCACGACGGACCTGCTATGAATAATGTCCCATGACTGGGACACCATTGTGTTTTGTTCCCCTGCTACCCAGAGTAAGGCTCGGATCTTTATCAAACCTCTGCCAGCCTCTGACTGGGAAGGCTGAATTGACTCCGCTATACGGGCCACAGTAGTGAGATTTTGAATCGGAGTGCAGTATACCTTAGGTTGAGGCGGAAAAAGTTGTCGTCGACTGGACTCGGGGATCCGCTCCTGAGCATGCTCGTCGAGTGTGTGCTGAAGGTTCTCCAGTCGAGTACGCTCGGCCAAATTGGCCAGGCGCACCTCTTCCAAGGCCCGAGCCTCGGGGGTTTCCCCAACGATGGGCGTGTGAAGTGCATCCATGTTGCGGCAACTTCTTCCTTGGGTACTCCCTGTTATCTCTTGAGCTTATTTGCTTCTAGGGTAGTGACCTTGTGTAGGGTAAGTAGGTTAGGCCTATGACCCTACCCTAGTTCTATATCCTCATCATTAGCCCCTGAATGGATTGAGGACCGAGTGGAAAGAAGATTGAAGGGTATTTTGCATCAACCTTCGTGCTTCGCGAGGACCTACGTTGAACGGGAGGTTCGCGTTGGACCTTAAGCTTCATTTCAGTCGCCTCGATCGATTCAGAAGTTGCTGAGTAGATTAGTAGTGTCATCTGTCGATTGTTGTCTTCTGTTGCGAGATCTCCGGCGCGATTGGTTATCAAGTATCCCGGATTCGGCGAGATTCGAAATTTCAGGGAAGCGCGCGGGGCAGAGCGTGCTGTGGAAATCGGGATGGCTAAGTAGGAATTCCTTGATCTTTGTGTCACCTTTTTCGCCATGTATCCGGCGTGCGACTGCAGCGGGAATTTGACAGGATCGCCCGGGCCCGCGCTTCAGCCACTCGGAAGGGGGCCTTTAAAGGGCAGCGAGGCCGAGGCGTTGTATTGTGCGCTCCCAATCTCTGCCTTTCTCCACTGCTTCTCCATCGCACGCAGCTCCTCCGCTCTTGACGCCGTTGCTCCGCCGCAATGGTGAAGGACAGGACGCGACGCTGGAACGCAGGAAGAAGGGGACGGGGCCGGGCGAGCAAGAAGATCCAGCGAGGGTCGTCGTCGTGATCGGCGTTGCCGACGGGTTGGATCCAGGGCGACTGGATCCGATCTTCACTCCGGCAAGAAGACCTGGACGAGCTAGCTGAACTCGGGTTGATCACCAACGGCGCCGCAAGGCTGTCGGAGGGGGAGACGGAGCCGCAGCTGCGACCGGGTGAGTGTGTACTGCTCGACACCCACGTCGACCGTGGTTTTTCGCTTCCTCCGCACCCCTTTTTCCGGGGTTTTCTGAACTTCTTTGAATCCCAATGACACCATTTTTCTCCCAACACCATCACCTATCTCACAGCATTTGTGTCCATGTGTGAGAATTTCCTTGGCTGTAGCCGCAATGGGGCCTCTTCAAACACATCTTTACCATCCGTTCCCAGTCGGTCAAAAAAGCAAACCCGATTGACGAGAAAACGCATGTTATCCAAATGTGTGGTGGTTTGGGAATCCAGAAGAGGAAGAGGAGCTCCTTCCCTTCCTTGACCCTTCCTGAGTCGGTCAGGGGCTGGCAGTCGACCTGGTTCTACTGCCAGGACGTCCCCACCCCAGGCCAGTCGACTAGACTTCCCCCTTTCTCCTTCGATCATGTTCAAACCCCTTCTTCGCTGAAAGTGACTGCTGCGGAGAGGATGGAGACGGATATGCTGGTCGAGAGGGTGGTCCAGCTGATTAATCAGGGCGTGACCAGGATGGACTTACTGAGGTGTTTCTCAGTCGACGCATCCTACCGCTTTAGGCTCGGGATCACTCGATGTGGATGTATTCCGGTGCCAATGACACCGCTCGGGTTCATCCGGAGGAAGTTTCGGCCAAGACGGTGGCTGGATGGCTGAAGAGCATCACGGGCAACAAGGATAACCCCAGGGGGACGGGAGGGTCGCTCCGTTCACCGACAGCAATCCACCAGACAAGGTTCGAACTTCTGCCTCCGACTGATTTCTTGTGTATCTTGCATCTGTCTCTGGCACCGACTGGATTTCACTCGACTTCTTGTTTTGTAGGTTTATACTCAGATGTATTCCATGCCTAACGGCATGCAAACCTTGGGACATGACTAGGAAGGGAAGGACAGCATGGACGAGAGCACCGAGTGGTAGTCTTCAGACGGCGACGATGAAGAGGAGAGTGACGAGGCAGACAAGGACGAGGAGGTCGACTCGCTGCCACGCTCGGAGCGCCGATCCAAACAACATCACGATCCAACAGGCGAGCGGGGCAAGGCCGTGGCTCCTAGTACCCAAACGCAGAAACGGACTCGGACGTCGACACTGGAGCCGACTAAGAAGGTGGCCAAGCAGCTCAAGGTTCCGCCTCTGAAGACTCGGAAGACTCTGCCGAGGATCAAGATGGATGTTCCAGTTGCCTCCGGCTGAGAAATTTATCTTTCTGCGTTCCTTTCTTCCGATTGGCATTTCTGTTGGTTACCGAGTGGATCGTGCGTATTTCCAGCCCAACCTCTGCTGCGACTAAAATGGACATTGACAAGGCCCCAGCAGATGAAGAAACCGACGATGCGGCCACCTCTAGAGCTGTTAAGTCCATTTGATCAAAACTTATTTCGTCGACTCTATTGTCGGTCAGTTGAATTTCTGTTGCTTTTCTTTTCGCTGCAGCTCCTCGAGACATCGTCCTGCTTCCTGATGATAAAGAAGAAGAAGTGCCTCTGAAGGAGAGGAGGAGGAGAGGCAAGGGCTCAAGCGGGAGGGGGCTTGAAGTTCAAGCTCCTCAGTCGACGCCGGTGCTTGAGGCGGTGGACGATCGGTCCGGAGATCCGGGTCGGACCAACGTCACATTCGCCGACCCATTGATGACTGATCGTCCGTCGGGGTCGAATGCTCTGGCTCCTGCTGCTCCAGTGCAACTCCACGCATCCGACCCTTCTTTGGAACCATCACTTTTTGTTGTATACCAAACTCCAGATGATTAGCCAAGTGCTGCCAGGGAGGCTCTTTGCCAGGTGACTCTCGTCATGGAGCAAGTGAAGGTGATGCATGAGGCCAGTCAGGTGGCCTACAATGCCAGCACCGCTCTGCAGACCAATATTAAGGTCATTTATCTCCCGATTGAGCTTTTGAACATTGTCCATGATTGCTATCGTAGGTCTATGTTTCATATCTGATCACCCACTAGGGTGTGCCTGCTTTAGATTGTAAGAGATCTTTTGCTCCACTCGACTCATGTTGAGTCGAGTGTTTTTTTTCAAACTGGTGGGGGCACGCAGAGTGGACCCACTGGGTGTATTCCCCGAGACCACGGTCGACTGTTGGCAGTCAGCTGGGGTCTGATATTCTTCCTCTCTTTCTTTGACTCACGCTGGGCAGACCATGCTGAGTGTTGATCCAAACTAGTGGGGGCATGCTAAGTGCACACACTGGGTGTAGTCCCCGAGACTACGGTTGAATGTTTGATTTGGCAGTAGTCTTAGAGTAACTTTAACTGTGATTGTCTTTTGTTTCTATTGACTGATACATCTCTCTTGTCGACTATAGAGGTCTTGTGATCTTGGGGCTCAACTTTCCGGGTTGAACAACAAGCAAATCAGCCTCAATCTTGATCTTGAACCGGCGAATAAGAACCTCAAGACTGCTCAGGAAGAAACGTCCATTATGGGAGGTAACCAATCGATACTTGTCCATCTTGTGGGTCGCGCCTTTCAGAGTTTTTTCTTTCAGTCTCTTTGAACCGAGTGACTTCACATGAACAGATGTGCGTAGTGAAAATCGTCGGCTTCAAGCTCATCTGAAGAGTGTTTTTTCTTTAGAGAAAATGAAGGAAGCTCTAGAGAAGAAGGATCTGGATCTTGCTGCTGCTCAGAAGGATGCACGAGAGAAAACAGCGCTTGCTGACAAGAAGCTAGCTTCGGTCGGCAAGCTGGAAGAGGAGAACTCGAAGCTGAAGAAGCAGGTTGAGCAACTGAAGAAGGACAAGGAGAACCTAACCAATGAAGTCGGAAGCCTCAAAGCCAAGACGGTCGAGCTAGAGTCCTATCTGCGACAACTTGCTGCAAAGTTGGTCCTGAAGCTTGAAGGTATCATCGTCCGACTGATTTGTTGACGTCGATTGGAATGTCCTGTTATACTGTCGACTCACCATTCTTCCTGAATGTGTAGAACTTTGACAGGACTTTGAGGCTGAGACTGGACAGGTTGAGATGGGTCTCGACCCCATCAACTGTCCTGTCAAGGATGATGTTGCGATGAGCTTGCTGTAGTTGGAGTCACGCATGGACAATGCAGTTGCTTATCTGGCTCGACTGAAGGCGGCGATGACTCGGGTTGATGCTGAACTCTGGCCTCAGGCGGAACTTTCGCAAGATCTCGAGTCACTTATGACTCGACTGAATCAGATCCCTGGCCGACTACAGGAGTGGAAGAAATCGTCTGCTCATTGCAGTGCTGATGTTGCCCTGTCATTGGTCTGACTGCACTAGAAAGACGCCAGAGAAGACAAACCTTCCTCGAGGTTGCAAACACTAAGAAGCACACCTTCCAGTCCTTCATGGAAACCTTCCTCGAGGCGGCCACTCGCATTGCAAACCTTATTGACCTTGACAGTTCCTGTGATCCAGCCAGCCCCTCTCCTCAGGAGTGACAAAACATTATGCCCCTCACTTATTTGCCTCGGGATGCCGAGTGATCGTGTAATCGTTAAACCATTTCAGGATGATACCTAAGTACTTTTGTTCGCCGCAGTTCGGAACTTTCACGAGGTTTATCCGAATTTGGATTTCTTTGAATATCCGTTTCTTAAGTTATTTCTGCCACTCGGAATGTATTTCTGTTCTGCAACTAAGCCCCCGAGTGGCTGCTGGATTGGTCCTTGGCAGCATTGATCAGCTCATCAGCATGGCATTCAACAATGGTCTTGACGTCCCTGAAAGCGGTTCGTCCTGGCAGTAGTTGTTGGATGAGCCCTTGGCAGTATTGATCGCTCATCAGCAAGGCACTCAGCAACGGTCTCGATGTTCCTGAAAGCGGTTCGCCTTGGCAACATGCTCAATCTCATCCTTCCTCTTGACGGTGCAGCTCTGAGGAGGAGGTTGTAATCGACCTGCCCCTCGCCGTCCTTGTGGATCGGGATGGAGCGTATGGCTAAGGCTTCGAGCGGGAAGGTTGGTTCTCACTCAAAATGTGTTTTTAAACTTAAGCGATTGCTGGACTGCAGCTAAGCCTCCGAGTGAGAGGATTGCTCACCACTCGGTAGGATTTTTCAAAGTTAGCCGAGTACTGGACTGCAGCTAAGCCCCCGAGTGAGTGGATTGCTCACCACTCGGTAGGATATTTCAAACTTAGGCAAGTACTGGAATGCGGCTAAGCCTCCGAGTGAGAGGATTGCTCACCACTCCGTAGGATTTTTCAAACTTAGGCAAGTACTGGACTGCAGCTAAGCCACCGAGTGAGAGGATTGCTCACCACTCGGTAGGATTTTCCAAACTTAGGTGCATACTAGAATGCAGCTAAGCCCCCGAGCGAGTGGGTTGCTCACCACTCGGTAGGGATTTTCAAACTTAGGCGAGTACTGGACTGCAGCTAAGCCTTTGAGTGAGAGGATTGCTCACCACTCAGTAGGATTTTTCAAACTTAGGCGAGTAGTGGACTGTAGCTAAGCCCCCGAGTGAGTGGATTGCTCACCACTCGGTAGGATTTTTCAAACTTAGGCAAGTACTGGACTGTAGCTAAGCTTCCGAGTGAGAGGATTGCTCACCACTCGGTAGGATTTTTCAAACTTAGGTGAGTACTAGACTGTAGCTAAGCCTCCGAGTGAGAGGATTGCTCACCACTCGGTAGGATTTTTCAAACTTAGGCTAGTACTCGACTGCAGCTAAGCCCCCGACTGAGTGGATTGCTCACCACTCGTTAGGATTTTTCAAACTTAGGCGAGTACTAGACTGCAGCTAAGCCTCCGAGTGAGAGATTGCTCACCACTCGGTAGGATTTTTCAAACTTAGGCGAGTACTGGACTACAGCTAAGCCTCCGAGTGAGAGGATTGCTCACCACTCGGTAGGATTTTTCAAACTTAGGCGAGTACTGGACTACAGCTAAGCCTCCGAGTGAGAGGATTGCTCA
Source organism: Triticum aestivum (assembly GCF_018294505.1). Lineage (NCBI taxonomy): Eukaryota > Viridiplantae > Streptophyta > Magnoliopsida > Poales > Poaceae > Triticum > Triticum aestivum. Next base: position 532,049,805 of record NC_057804.1, on the reverse strand, counting down.
CCACTCGGTAGGAGTTTACAAACTTAGGCGATTACTAGACTGCAGCTAAGCCCCCGAGTGAGAGGATTGCTCACCACTCGATAGGATTTTTCAAACTTAGGCGAAACGGATTCGTAGCTAAGCCCCCGAGTGAGAGGCTTGCTCACCACTCGGTAGGATTTTTCTAAACTTAGGCGAAACGGATTCGCAGCTAAGACACTCACTGGGGGATTCAGCACATGTAAAAAGGAACGACAATCATTCAGGAGGCTGTAAAATCTTTTATGATCAAACTAGAAGGTATCTCTTATTACATCTTAACAGTCTGAATGCTTAAGTGTAAAAGCGGCGGAGCAGCTCCGCATTCCAAGCACGTGGCTCGCTTTATTGTGCTCAACATTGTAAAGACGGTATGCTCCATTGTGGAGCACTTTGGTGACGATGAAGGGGCCTTCCCAAGCAGGAGCGAGTTTGTGTGGTTTCTGCTGGTCCACCTGAAGGACCAAGTCTCCCTCCTGAAATGCTTGACCCCTCATGTTTCTGGCGTGGACACGATGCAGGTCTTGCTGATAAATGGTCGACCGGATCAAAGCCATCTCTCTTTAATCTTCCAGGAGATCAACTACATCTTGCCGAGCCTGTTCTGCTTCATCTTCTGAGAAAAGTTTGATTCGGGGTGCATTGTGAAGAAAATCACTTGAGAGTACGGCTTCATCTCCATAGACTAAGAAAAAGGGAGTTCGACTAGTCGACCGATTAGAAGTCGTCATCACCCCAAAGTACTAACGGAAGTTCATTGACCCAGGCGCCTGCTGCATGCTTGAGGTCACGCATCAATCTGGGTTTCAGTCCTTTGAGAATCAATCCACTTGCTCTTTTAGCATGTCCATTCGACTGAGGATGGGCGACCGAAGCATAGTCGACCCTAGTGCCTTGGGAAGCACAAAAAGCTCTAAACTCGTCAGAATCAAAGTTTGACCCATTATCAGTGATGATGTTGTGCGCAACACATTATCTAAATGTTAATTCTCTGATGAAACTAACAGTTGTACTCGCTTCAAGGTTTTTGATGAGCTTGGCTTCAATCCATTTGGTGAACTTGTCGACTGCAACGAGCACATGGGTAAAGCCACTCCTGCCAGTCCTCAAAGGTCCAACCATATCCAACCCATAGATAGAAAAAGGCCACACGAGCGGAATAGTCTTCAGAGCTGACGTGGGTTTATGGGACATGTTGGAGTAAAACTGACAGCCTTCGCATTTATCTACTATTTCTTTCGCCATCCCATTGGCATGTGGCCAGTAAAATCTGGCTCGGTGTGCTTTGGCTATGATGGTCCGAGAGGACGCATGGTGACCACATGTCCCCGAGTGAATATCATTGAGGATCATTCGGCCTTCTTCTGGCGTGATGCACTTCTGGCTGACTCCAGTTACACTTTCTCTGAACAACTATTCTCTTATCACAGTAAAGGCTTTAGATCGTCGGACGATCTATCGAGCCTCTTCTTCATCCTCTGGAAGTTCTTTCCTAAGAATGTACGCAATGTATGGCATCGTCCAGTCGGGAGTGACGACCAAAACCTCCATGATCAAGTCGACCACTGCTGGGACTTTGACTTTAGTTGGATCTGTGGCACTCTTAGGCTGTGGGGGCTCTTCAGTGAAAGGATCTTCCTGAACTGAAGGTGAGTGAATATGTTCCAAAAACACATTGCTAGGAATGGTTTCTCTCTTGGATCCTATCTTCGCCAATTCATCTGCAGCTTGGTTTTTCAGTCGGCGTATATGTTGAAGCTCTAACCCCTCAAATTGCTTTTCCAACTTCCTTACTGCGTTGCAATAACTAGTCATAGCCGGGCTCCTGACGTCCCACTCTTCCATAACTTGATTGACCACCAAATCCGAATCACTGTAGACAATGAGGTGACGGACGCCGAGTGAAATGGCCATACGCAACCCATACAAAAGCGCTTCATATTCAGCTTCATTGTTGGAGGAATCAAAATGAATCTGGAGAACATAGCTGTGCTTGTCTCCACGGGGGGATATCAATACTACCCCAGCACCGGAACCATTCAACATCTTGGAGCCACCGAAGAACATGGTCCAATGCTCCGAGTGAATCTGAGTCGGCAGCTGCTGCTCGATCCACTCGGCCAGGAAATCTGCAATTGCTTGGGACTTGATAGCTTTCTTTGCCTCAAACTTGATATCCAATGGAAGGAGTTCAATCGCCCATTTTGCCACTCGACCAGTTGCATCTCTGTTGTTCAGAATTTCTGATAATGGTGCGTCGCTGACGACTGTAATGGAGTGACCATAGAAATAGTGTGCAACCTTCTTCTTGGTCATGTAGATTCCATAAACAAGCTTCTGATAATGCAGATATCTCTGCTTGGATGGAGTCAAAACTTCAGAAAGATAATATACCGGGCGCTGAACTTTATAGATTTTTTCTTCTTCCTCCCATTCGACCGTGAGTACTGTACTGACAACTTGTCCAGTGGCTGATGTAAAGTAGTAAAGGCTCTTTGCTGATTGGTGCAGCAACCACCGGCTGGGTGGAAAGTAGGGCCTTGAGCTCTGCGAATGCTGCGTCAGCTTCATCAGTCCACTCGAATTTATCAGATTTCTTCATCAATTGGTAAAGAGGTAAGGCCTTTTCACCGAGACGAGAAATGAGTCGACTCAAGGCGGCCAGACAACCAGTAAGCTTCTGAACATCGTGCACACACACTGGGCGTTTAATCTGGAGGATGGCGCCGACTTTCTCTGGGTTCGCATCGATCCCTCGTTCAGAAACGAGGAAACCGAGCAGCTTTCCACCTGGGACTCCGAATGTGCACTTTGACGGATTAAGCATGATATCATACCTTCTTAGGTTGGCAAAGGTTTCTGCGAGGTCGGTCAATAGGTCGGAACCTTCGCGCGACTTAACCACAATGTATTCCATATATGCCTCCACATTCTGACTGATTTGATAGAGCAGGTACTTCTGAATAATCCTTATGAATGTGGCGCTAGCATTTTTGAGACCAAATGGCATGGTGATATAGCAAAAGCACCCGAATGAGGTGATGAAAGCCCTTTTTATTTCATCGGGACCATACAGTCGGTGTAACGCCCCGGATTCGATGTGCCATGTGTCCTCCAGTTATTCGTCGTCGTTGCCATGTCAGCTGCTTGCGTGTTGCATTTTGCCATGTCATCTTGTGCATCTCATTTTGCATTTGTGTTCGTCTCATGCATCCGAGCATTTTCCCCGTTGTCCGTTTTGCAATCCGGCACTCCTATGTCCCCCGGCGCCCCCTTTTGCCTCTTTTCGTGTGCGGGTGTTAAACATTCTCGGAATGGCCCGAGGTTTGCCAAGTGGCCTTGGTATAGCACCGATAGATTGCCTGTCAAGTTTCGTGCCATTTGGAGTCCGTTTGATACTCCAACGGTTAACCGCGTAGCCCGAAACCCCTCTCCCTTTGCAGCCCAGCCCCTCTTCGTCACAACCTATGAGCAGATCCAAACCCCCACCATGCTCTCGGTCGTTCGATCACGATCGTGTGGGCGAAAACCGCTCCTCATTTGGACTCTCCTAGCTCCCTCTAGCTATAAAAACGTCCTCCCCGTCCATTTCCGCGGATCAAACCCTAGCCAAACTCCTCCCCGCCGCCGGACATGTCCGCCTCCGCAGCCGGACGAGTCCATCGCCTGCCGCCACATCGCTCCAGCCAACCATAGGCCGCCACGTAACCCCCGCCGCCTCCTGGACCAACCACCGCCCGCCACCTCACCCTCTCTCTCCTCCCTCCTCCGTGCGGCCCGCGGGACCCGGATCAGGACCGCGCGAGCCCATCCGCGCCACCGCCCGGCCCGCCGGCGCCGCAGCACCGCCGCCTCATGCCTCGCCGCTGGCTGCCGCCCCACCGTCATCCTTCGGCCCCGCTGGTTGTCGCGCCGCCGCGCCGCCCTAGGCGCATCGCGCCGCCGCCCGCCAGGCCGCCCGTGCCGCCGCTCGAGGGGAGGGGCCCCTCGATCCAGCGCCGTTGTCTCCCTGCGCCGGCGCCTCTCCCTCTACCACCGGCGTCCCGTCCCCGGCAACAGGCGCCGCCCTCGTCTCCCCGCGCCGCCGCGCGTCCTCGGCGACCCGCGCCGCCCCGCGCCCCGGATCCGGTCGGCCCCGTCTCTGGCACACTCTCCTTCACCTCCGACCGTCGTCCTTGTCTTCCCCGTCAAGTCTGGCGACAATTCCGGTGAACCTCGAACTACGTGCAAGTCAACCCTAGATCTGTTTCTGAGAGGGTAATTTTCGTCTAAGTCCTTTCCCTGTAACATTTTCTTGCCCTGTTCATAGCATCATAACTCCATGCATGTTGCTTCGTTTCGTGAGTATAATATATCAAAATGTTCTTCATGAGATGCTATTCATTTCATTCCATTGTTATAGGTTCATTTGAGCTCATCTTGATGCCCGAATCATCATTGCAAGAGTGTTATATGATGTTAATCTGCTGAAACTGTTATAACTTGGTGATTTGTCATTTTCGTTGCATTTGATATGTGCATCCTATGAGCACGAGCTCTACATGTGTTTTGAACTACATCATGCCATCTTCACAGTGGTGCCATCCATGTATTTTTGTGAGTCTTGTACTGAGTGCATCGAGCTCGTGAAGTAGGGTACTTGCTGTAACTGTTTTGCTAGTCTGATTCTCTTATATTATGATGCTATGTAAACCTGCTGCTACAAGTCATTCTACGCATAATCTGGAGATGTTCACTAAGGATGTTTTGTTATACATGTCATGCCCTATCCATCAATGCCCCTGGTTGCATTTATAGCTTGCTGTACGTTGTTTTTATCTTGCTCCAAACTTGCTAAATAATGTTGATGTCAGCCTGTTAACATTAAGTTCGGTTTTGCCATGAGCTTTGCTAGTGATCCATGCACCCTATGAACTTGATCTTGCCATGCTTAGCTTCACAAATATGTATTATTACTGTTTTTCACCTTTCCATGCCATGTATTGCTCTGTGGTGAGTGGTACAATCTCACCAACATGCCTACTTATTGTTGTTCCTGCCATGTCTGAATATGTCGTATAACTTGCCATGTTTACATGGGTGCCATCATATCTTCTGTTCCTTTTTGGCTCATGTTCATTAAGGGACAGTTGTTCTATGCGTTTAGTAGATTCATGCCATGCCTTTGTTTGCCATGATAAGTTCTTGTAGCATGTTGTTCGATAGCTCTAAACATTGCAACCTGATGTTATTTTCTGTTAAGACTGAAACTGTTATTATTTGCAATCTTGCCATGTCCTTTTGAGCATATTCTAGTGATCTCTGGAGATAGCTCAGTGTTCATGTTTTGTCATGCATTACCTATACATTATGTCCATGCCTTTTGTTTTCATATTGTGGTGATGTAGCATATTGTTTTGATGCTTGCTAGATGCCTAGTTGCTGTTTTGGACAGCTTGTCCTTTAAACTTGTATAGAGTGTGTGTTGAACCGTTGCTCCGTTTTGAGTGTGCTCTATATGAAACTTGCGTAGAATTGCATGTAGTTTCATATTATCATGTTGCATCCTTGTTTTGAGGTGTTTGCTTGATGTTTGGATGCATTTAGCATCAATGCCATGTTTAACTTGTTTTGCTCATATCTTCTAGGCCGTAGCTCCGAACCAAATGAAATTTATATGTAACTTGACTAGAATTTCGTGTAGATCCTCTTGGTGATTTTTAACTTGCTGTTTAACAACTTCAAATTAATGTTTGTTCAGATCTGGACCAACTTCGAAACTTGCATATGAGGACTTACCGGAATTGTTATGTGTTGTTTCCGGCCTCATTTAAACTTGCTTTGTTGTGTTGCCCTTGTATGCATCATCTCTTGTCATGAGTAGCTTCATGTAGCCTTGTCATGCATCATACTTGGTTGAGCATCATGCCTTGTTCATGTGTGGTGTGTTTACCATGTCGTGTGCTTCTTCTCGATAGTTCCCGTTTCGTTGCGATCGTGAGGATTCGTTCGTCTACGCTTGGCTTGGCTTCATCCGTTCGTCTTCCTCATGGACTCGTTCTTCTTCCTAGCGGGATTTCAGGCAAGATGACCGCTACCCTGGATCTCACTACTATCATTGCTATGCTAGTTGCTTGGTTCTATTGCTTTGCTGCGCTACCTATCGCTTGCTCTTCAAGCCTCCCAATTTGCCATGTTAGCCTCTAACCTTGTCACCCTTCCTAGCAAACCGTTGTTTGGCTATGTTACCGCTTTGCTCAGCCCATCGTATAGCATTGTTAGTTGTAGGTGAAGTTGAAGATTACTCCACGGCGGATAGGATTATGTTGGGATATCACAATATCTCTTATTTAATTAATCCATCTATATATTTGGTAAAGGGTGGAAGGCTCGGTCTTATGCCTGGTGTTTTGTTCCACTCTTGCCGCCCTAGTTTCCGTCATACCGGTGTTATGTTCCTTGATTTTGCGTACCTTGCGCGGTTGCGTGATTTATGGGACCCCTTGACAGTTCGCTTTAAATAAAACTCTTCCAGCAAGGCCCAACCTTGGTTTTAACATTTGCCACCTAAGCCTTTTTCCCTTGGGTTCTGCAGACTCAAGGGTCATCTTTATTTTACACCGCCCCCCGGGCCAGTGCTCCTCCGAGTGTTGGTCCAAACTACCGCACCGTGCGGAACCGTCCCTTGGCGACTTGGGTTATGTTGGTACATGTACGCTTCGCTTATCCGGTGTGCCCTGAGAACGAGATATGTGCAGCTCCTATCGGGATTTGTCGGCACATCGGGCGGCTTTGCTGGTCTTGTTTTACCATTGTCGAAATGTCTTGTAAACCGGGATTCCGAGATTGATCGGGTCTTCCTGGGAGAAGGAATATCCTTCGTTGACCATGAGAGCTTATAATGGGCTAAGTTGGGACACCCCTGCAGGTATAAACTTTCAAAAGTCGTGCCCGCGGTTATGGGCAGGTGGGAATTTGTTAATCTCCGGTTGTAGATAACTTGCCACCAGATCCGAATTAAAACGCATCGACGGTGTGTGTAGCCGTGATGGTCTCTTTTCGGCGGAGTCCGAGAAGTGAACACGGTTTTGGGTTATGTTTGACGTAAGTAGGAGTTCAGGATCACCTCTTGATCATTGCTAGTTTCACGACCGTTTCTTTGCTTCTCGTCTCGCTCTTATTTTCATATGTTAGCCACCATACTTGCTTAGCGGCTGCTGCAACCTCACCACTTTAGCCCTTCCTGACCCATTTAAGCTTTCCTAGTCTTGATACCCATGGTAATGGGATTACTGAGTCATTGTGGCTCACAGATTACTACAACAACAGTTGCAGGTACAGGTTATGTGATGATCATGACGCGAGAGCGATGTTTGCTTGTTTTGGAGTTCTTCTTCTGCTTCTTCTTCGATCAGGGGATAGGTTCCAAGTCGGCAGCCTGCGCTAGCAGAGTGGATGTCGTTTGAGTTTATGTTTGTGTTTCATCCGTAGTCGGATGTTGATCTTATGTATGATGTATTGTTGTACCGTTGCGACATTTGTATGCCTCTTGTATGTATCCCCATCTATTATGTAATGTTGGTGTAATGATATCCACCTTGCAAAAGCGTATCAATATGTGGTTCTATCCTTGGTGGGACCTTCGAGTCTCTTTAGGATAGTATCGCATATTGGGCGTGACAGTCGGATCTGGTGATACCCGGAATATGCATCTAGAAAAGACAAGCGCTCACACCCCGCAGTCGAGTCGACAATCTGATCGATGCGGGGGAGAGGGAAATGATCCTTCGGGCAAGCCCGATCGATATGCTTGAAATTGATGCACATACGAAGTGAATCATACTTCTTGGGGACCATGATTACATTGGAAAGCCACTCGGAGTGGTAGATCTCTCGGATGAACTCCGCCGCTAGGAGCCGAGCCACTTCCTTGCCAAATTGCCTTTCTCTTCTGCACAGCGGACCGCCGAAGGTGCTCTTTGACGGGTTTTGCCTTTGGATCAACACGCAAACGATGCTCAGCCAATCCCCTGGGTACACTCAGCATGTCAGAAGGTTTCCATGCATATATGTTCAAGTTCTCACAGAGGAACTGGATGAGTGCTTCTTCCTATTTGCTGTCGAGTGTTGTTGAGATATGAGTCGGTGCAGCATTGGGATCGGTCAGGAGAATATGACCCGGCTTCGTTTCTCCAAACGACTGAAATGCAGAATCTGTGGCAAGCTTCTTGGCTCGGAGCAAATCACTCGGGTCTGCATTCTTCTGATATTCTTGGAGTTCAACTACTGCCATTTGTGCATCGGCAATTTTAGAACACTTCTGGAAGCATTCTTCGGCCTTCTACCGATTACCAGTAACTGTGATCACTCCTCTGGGGTCAGGCATCTTCAGTTTGAGGTACACGTAACATGACCGAGCCATAAAAAGTGCATAAGCAGGCCGACCCAAAATAGCGTGATAAGCACTCTGGAAATCCACTACTTCAAATGTCAACTTCTCCTTGTGGTAATTCTTGGAATCACCAAAAACCACATCAAGGGCGATCTGGCTGAGTGATTCGGCTTTCTTTCCAGGGATAACACCGTGGAAACTCATATTCCTTTTGCTAAGCTTGGACATCGGAATGCCCATCCCCTTCAATGTTTCAGCATAAAGGATATTCAGGCCGCTACCACCATCCATAAGCACTTTGGTCAGATGAGTGCCTTCAACCACTAGGTCGACCACCAACGCTTGCCTCCCAGGGGTGGCTATACGCGCTGGGTGATCAGACTGGTTGAATGTGATGGTTGTTTGTGACCATTTCAGGTATGTGGTTGTCGTTGCCGGAGCAACCATATTTACTTCTCTGTTGAAAACTTTCAATCGACTTTTGCTCTCAACATCAGCGAAAATCACTAGGGTGGAATTGACCTTAGGTTAACCATCATCTTCCTCATCGTCCTCGTCCTTGTCTAACTCCTTTTCCTTCTCGATGGGCTGTTTCTCCCGGACTTGCTGGATCAGGAATCGACATTGCCGAGTGGTGGGCTTAGGATAAATCAGATTACCCTCTTCGTCCTTCTTCGTATGAATATGACATGGTAAATCCAACACATCATTGCCTGCATGATCTTTTACCTTTTTAAGGGTCCAGGGCCCTTTAGGTTTTCCTTTAAACTTTCCTTGAACTACTGGTGCAATTTCACTAGGCGCGGCAGGTTCTGCCTTATGTTTTTGTTTCTGATTGGAATTACCGCCGCCGGCATCCTGGCCGACTGGTGTTCCCTTTCCACTACGGAGTCGATCCTCTTCTTCTCCGTTAGCGTACCGGGTGGCTATTTCCATCATCCGAGTCAGGGACATATCTCCAGTCCGACCGAACTTCAGGACTAGCTCCCGATACTTAACGCCTTCCTTAAAAGCACACACTGCTTGGTGCTTAGATACATTCTCCACCGTGTGATGCAAAGTGGTCCACCTCTGAATGTAATCCCTTAGAGTCTCACTCGGTTTCTGTATGCAATGCTGCAACTCTGTTAATCCTGCTGGCCGCTTGCAAGTTCCCTCGAAAGTTCTGGCAAATACTCGGGCAAGCTCCTCCCAACTGAATATACTGCCTGGGGCTAACTGAGTCAACCACATTCTGGCGGATCCTTCCAACATCAGAGGGAAATGTTTCATGGCCACTTCATCATTTCCACCACCAATCTGCACAGCCACTCGGTAATCCTCAAGCCAAGTTTCAGGCTTGCACTCTCCAGTGAATTTGCTAACTCCAGTCGCCAACTTGCAGCTGGGAGGAATCACTGCTGCTCTGATGGCTCAGCTGAAACATTCTGGACCCGAAACATGAACTTTGTTGTAAGTCGGACGATCTCTGTGAGGGTCTTCTCTATGTGCTCTGTTTTGATCGACTAGACCCTGAACGAGAATAGATCTTGCGTCAATGTCTGGCTCTCTTGGGTTGACCAATACTCTGTGGTCGCCACTATGAAGGTGTCTGCCATCGTATTGCCGAGGCACTTATGACCCACTCCTCGGAGGAGGCGTGGGCAGTCGTTGATGGTCGTCGCAGCCGAGTCGGGGATCATGTTGCCCATGGTTCCTGTACTGATCATAATGATGCCCGCGACCTCCACACCGTAGAGGTGATCTTGGGCTATGGGCTGACTGAACTATATCCGCCACGACGGACCTGCTATGAATCATGTCCCGTGATTGGGACACCGCTGTGTTCTGTTCCCCTACTGCGCGGAGTAAGGCCCAGAGCTGCATCAAACCTCTGCCAGCCTCCGACTAGGAAGGCTGAATTAACTCCGCTATACGGGCCGCAGTAGTGAGATTTTGAATCGGAGTGTCGTATAACTAAGGCCGAGGCGGAAAAAGTTGTCGTCGACTGGACTCGGGGATCCGCTCCCGAGCGCGCTCGTCGAGTGCGTGCTGAACGTTCTCCAGTCGAGTACGCTTGGCCAAATTGGCCAGGCGCACCTCTTCCAAGGCCCGAGCCTCGGGGGTTTCCCCAACGATGGGCGTGTGAAGTGCATCCATGTTGCGACGACGAAGTTCTGCGCTCTGCTGCAAAGAGAGGGGTTCAGGATGGTACTCCCCGTGAACGCGCGACGGATCACCGCCACCATTACCGCTGTCATCATGGCGGAAGCCAGACGGACTATGTGGTCCGTCGACCATTAAAACTTCGGCCGCAGGGTCGCTGCTATCGCACTCCGATGCGGTCTCGACAGAGCCAGTCGACTGATCGAACAGGTCGTAGAGAGTTTCATCGGGCTCGATTGCCACGACTTGATGCGTGGCCGAATGATGATCCACTGCATATTTCACCCATCGCTGAAGCCATGACCGGCCGGATTGTTTGCGACGGTGAACAGTGGGGAGAGAAGACACCACAGGAGCCGACTGATACTAGGTCGACGGTTGTCGGAGAAGGACAGCGGATACGCACACGCGAAAGTGCGTAGCCCCTCGGACGGGGAGCGCCTCAATGTTTAGGGGAGCTTCCTGAATCCAGGTGGAGTCGTCGGTGATGAAAACGAGCGCGCTGAGAGGGATCTCGTGGCCCTCAGCTAATCCACCGCCGGAAACAATGGTGATGGGGATCGGAAAAATCGCAACTTCACCAATCAAGTTGCTAAGACACCGGCCCCATGGTGGGCGCCAACTATCGTGGTCCTAAGGCTAACAGTAGAAAGGGGGGTAGGTATGGAGAGGCAAGATCTCGGCTATGTTGAAGTTGTACACACAAGGTTTACTAGTTCAGGCCCTTCGCGGTGGAAGTAAAAGCCCTACGTCTCGGTGCCCGGAGGCGGTCGATTGGATTATATGTGTGTGATGTTACAGGGGGTGCGAACCCTTGTCTCAGAGGAGGGGTGGCTTATATAGAGTGCGCCAGGACGCCAGCTCCCCTCTGTTACAGAGGGTTCAATGTACATAAAGGAGGAGTGTTACTGATAACGCCAGCTTTAAGTGTCATTAATGTCCATGAAGATTATGGAGTGAATGTCCGACTGTTGTAGTTCCATCTGACTCCTAGTCTTCACAGGTCAAGTCGTTTCTTGTATGGTCGAGTGGTCTTCGATAAGTTGGGATACCCAAGTGATATGATTGGTCGAGTGGATATCACTCGACGTCTTCCTTGGGTACTCCCTGTTATCTCTTGAGCTTCTTTGCTTCTAGGGTAGTGAACTTGGGTAGGGTAAGTAGGTCAGGCATATGACCCTACCCTAGGTCTATATCCTCATCAGATGGTGCGCGGGCACCAGGACCATGTTCCACCCCCTCAACGACCTCCGGTGGCCATGGCAGGATGTCACGCGTTCACTCCGGAGCTTCGCAACATCGTCTGGACAAGCAAGTTCAAGCCCGACCTGCCTCCGTGCTACTACGGCCCCGCAGACCCCGCTGAGTTCTTGCAGCTCTATGAGCTGAGCATCGAGGCGGCCAATGGCGGTGAGAAGATCATGGCAAACTGGTTCCCGATGGCCCTCAAGGATGGCGCATGCTCTTGGCTCCTGAACCTGACCGAGGGGTCGGTCCCTTCTTGGGAGGAGATGCGTAGCCGCTTCATTGCCAACTTCCAGGGCACTCGCGACCGCCCGCCGGCCGCGGGTGACCTACGACGCATCAAGCAGCAACCTGGAGAGACCCTGCAGAAGTATATCCAGCGCTTCAACAACGTTCGCCTCAAGATCCCCAAGGTGTCAGACGAGGCCATCATCTTAGTGTTCACCGATGGCGTCCGCGATGTCAAGATGAAGGAGGAGCTCGCCATCCACGAGGATCTTTGCACCGCCCTGGAGATGTTCAGCATGGCAAACAAGTGCACAAGGGCTGAGGAGGGACGCCTATCCCTCCTTGAGCTCCCTAATACTGATCCAGAAGACAAGAAAACCAAGGCCAACGACACAAAGCGCAAGGGGCCAACCATGCTTGCGGCTGAGCCCGAGACCAGGCACGACTGCGACCACCCCGAGTTGTCCAAGGGCAAGCGACTGTTTTGTGCCTTCCACAACATCTACAACCACAACACCAGCGACTGCCAGGAGCTCAGGGCTCTCCGTGACGGGTGCCTCGGTCGACACCCCGAGTGCAATGATTGAGGCTACGGTCGCGGAGGTGGCCGAGGCAGAGGACGCTGGGACGGACGCGACTGTCATCAGGAGTGGCGTGACCAACCTCGTGAGGACCGCTGGCAGGACCAGCCTCGTGAGGATAACTGGAGGGAGCAGCCTCGTGAGGATCGACCTCAGGGCAACGTAGCCTTGCCTCCTCTGCCTCCACCACCAAGAAGGAATGAATATCACCACCAGGACGAGGGGGATGGGGAATTCTAGGAGCCGTGAGCAATTGCCTGCATCTTGGGCAGCTCACAGGCCCCAGCTTCCTACTGCGTCTTCTAATAGTTCGCGCGCGAGGTGAATGCAGTGCTCCCTAAGCCTGAAGCAACTCGCCCTCTCAAGTGGTCCCAGTGTGCCATCACCTTCGACTCCTCGGACCGGCTCAAGTGTGCGGCCACCGCAAGTGCACTCCCCATGCTCTGCTCCCCCGTCATCAGCAACGTGACCGTCACCAAGACCCTCATCGATGGCGGAGCAGGGCTCAATGTTCTCTCTGTTCAGACATTCGACAGGCTCTAGGTGCCATACTACCAGCTTCACCCCACCAAGCCATTCTCAGGTGTGATCAACGGATCGACACACTCGATCGGGCAGGTTCGCCTTCCCATCACCTTCGGCGAGCGTAACAACTACCACACTGAGCTCATCGACTTCGACGTCGCCGACATCCGCCTACCCTACAACGCCATCCTAGGGTACCCAGCGCTGGCCAAGTTCATGTTGGCCACGTACCACTGCTACAACGTCCTCAAGATGCCAGGAAGTGGCAGCGTCATCACAGTCGCCTGTCAGGAGAAGTATGCAGTGTGCTCCCTCAAGTGCGCCTTCCAAGCGGCAGTACTTGAGAACCCCAAAGACGAAGACGGCGCACTCCCTCTTGAGGTCGCCCCCAAGACAAAGAAGTTGCAGCTGGGACAGGGGTCTCGTGACAGAGCATCACTCGAGGGTGCAACACTGAGCCTCGTGTCTCCGGATGCGACACCTTCACCCATCACATAGGAAGGCGCGCCCGGTGCCCCTCTCAGGCTGGGCTCGGGGCTCTCCTTTGGAGGGCCTCGGATCTAGCTAACGTCATGAGAGTGGCGCTCAGGCACCATGTGGAGGCTCTCTTCAGAGCATGCTTCCCAGGAGAAGGCAGCAGTGGTGAGGCGCCAGGCGTTCAGGAGTTCATCAGCAAGGCAATCAAGGAGATTCAAGAAGGAAGGGTTCTACAAGGCGATCGTCGCCTGCCGCATGGCACAGCTCACTGCCCTGGTGAGGGTAAGGAGTTCCACATCTGCATCAACATCCCCGGCTCAACAAGGCCGCATATCTGCAGCTCATGTGGCCATCTCCTGTAGGCTGATGTGAGGGACCGCCTCACAGTTGTGTCCGCATGCCTTTTGGCCTGGCGGGCACATCGGAGGCATTCCAGCGCTACATAAGGGACGCTCAGACAGCCTGCAAGGCCAGGCACCAGGCGCTCCTGGCGGAGATGGAGGAGCACCTTCAGTAGCCTCTCGGCCCCACCGGGTCTCCTAAGGCACGGTGCCGGAGCGGCTCATGAGGAACAGCTTCAGCGGCACGCATTTTTTGGCTACTTCAACAATTCTTCAGTGATGGTACCAGGTGACATCTCTCTAGCTCATTCAGTTTGGGGGCGCTGATACGTCTCCAACGTATCTATAATTTTTGATTGTTCCATGCTATTATATTACCTGTTTTGAATGATTATGGGCTTTATTATACACTTTTATATTACTTTTGGGACTAACCTATGAACCGGAGGCCCAGCCCATATTGCTGTTTTATTGCCTGTTTCAGTATTTCGAAACAAAGGAATATCAAATGGAGTCCAAACGGAATGAAACCTTTGGCAATGTGATTTTTTGGAAGATTATGATCCTGGAGACATGGAGTTCAAGTTAGAAGATACTCGAGGACTCCACGAGATAGGAGGGTGTGCCCCCCCTGTAGGGTGCGCCCCCTATCTTGTGCGGCCCTCGAGCACCTCCCGACCGACTTCTTTCGCATATATAGTCCCACGTACCCTAAAAACATCCATGGACAAAATAGATCGGGAGTTCCGCTGCCGCAAGCCTCTATAGCCACCAAAAACTTCTCGGGAGCCCATTCCGGCACCCTGTCGGAGGGGGATCCCATCACCGATGGCCATTTTCATCAGCCCGGCACCCTCCATGACGAGGCGGGAGTAGTTCACCTTCGGGACTGAGGGTATGTACTAGTAGCTATGTGTTTGATCTCTCTCTCTCTCTCTCTCTCTCTCTCTCTCTCTCTCGTTCTCTCTCGTGTTCCCTCTATGGCACGATCTTGATGTATCCCGAGCTTTGCTATCGTAGTTGGATCTTATGATGTTTCTCCCCCTCTACTCTCTTGTGATGAATTGAGTTTCCCCTTTGAAGTTATCTTATCAGATTGAGTCTTTTATGAGAACACTTGATGTATGTCTTGCCGTGCTTATCTATGGTGACAATGGGATATCATGTGCCTCTTGATGTATGTTTTGGTGACCAACTTGCGGGTTCCGCCCATGAACCTATGCATAGGGGTTTGCCCACATTCTTGACTCTCCGGTAGAAACTTTGGGGCACTCTTTGAAGTACTTTGTGTTGGTTGGATGAATCTGAGATTGTGTGATGCATATCGTATAATCATGCCCACGGATACTTGAGGTGACAATGGAGTATCTAGGTGACATTAGGGTTTTGGTTGATTTGTGTCTTAAGGTGTTATTCTAGTACGAACTCTTTAATAGATCGATCCGAAAGAATAACTTTGAGGTGGTTTCGTACCCTACCATAATCTCTACGTTTGTTCTCCGCTATTAGTGGCTTTGGAGTGACTCTTTGTTGCATGTTGAGGGATTGTTATATGATCTATCTATGTTATTATTGTTGAGAGAACTTGCACTAGTGAAAGTATGAACCCTAGGCCTTGTTTCCTATCATTGCAATACCGTTTACGCTCACTTTTATCGCTCGCTACCTTGCTGTTTTTATTATTTCAGATTACAAAAACCTATATCTACTATCCATATTGCACTTGTATCACCATCTCTTCGCCGAACTAGTGCACCTATACAATTTACCATTGTATTGGGTGTGCTGGGGACACAAGAGACTCTTTGTTATTTGGTTGCAGGGTTGCTTGAGAGAGAACATCTTCATCCTACGCCTCCTACGGATTGATAAACCTTAGGTCATCCACTTGAGGGAAATTTGATACTGTCCTACAAACCTGTGCACTTGCAGGCCCAACAACGTCTACAAGAAGAAGCTTGTGTAGTAGACATCAAGCTCTTTTCTGGCGCCATTGCCGGGGAGGCTAGGTAAAGGGCACTCACTCACACCCCATCAACTAAGCTCTTTTCTGGCGCCATTGCCGGGGAGGTTAGCGCTTGAAGGTATATCTTTAGATCTTGCAATCGAATCTTTTTGTTTCTTGTTTTATCACTAGTTTAGTTTATAAAGGAAACTACCAAAAAAATGGAATAGAGTTTGTCTCATACACTTCGTCTTTTTAATATCTTTCGTGAGAATGATGGAAGGGAAAATAGTGCTCAAGTGCTAGAAGAAGAAATCTATAGGATGTTTGACACTAAATCTTTGAATGATGAGCTTGATTGCAATGTTGTTAGTATGAATTCCTTGAATACCCATGATGCTAATGATATGCAAAGCCACAAGCTTGGGGAAGCTATGTTTGATGAAGATGATATTTTTTGTTCCCCAAGTTTTGATGAGAATATTTATTATGATGAAAGCCTGCCTCCTATTTATGATGATTATATTGATGAAAGTGGGTTTGGAAGAGTTTCAACTTTAGGAAGTAGTGATCCCACTATTTTGGAGGATGTTGAATCTTATTGCGATGAACATGAAAGTGGATTTGGAAGAGTGTCAACTTTATTTAGTGATGATTCCACTATTTCGGAAGAGGTTTCAATTGATTATGAGAACAAAGTTGCTATCTATGATGATTATTGTGATTACTTGTATGCTATTAAGAATAATGATAACCATGAAACTTGTCATCATGATTTTATTTTTCAATTGGATTATGCCTCACATGATAGTTATTTTGTTGAGTTTGCTCCCACTATTATTCATGAGAAGAATTTTGCTTATGTGGAGAGTAGTAAATTTTCTATGCTAGTAGATCATGAAAAGAATGCTTTAGGTGTTGGTTATATTGTTCAATTCATTCATGATGCTACTGAAATTTTTTATGAGGGAGGAACATATGCTTGTAGGAATTGCAATAATATTAAGTTTCCTCTCTATGTGCTTAAAATCTTGAACTTGTTTTACCTTCCTATGCTTGTTGATTATTGTTCCCATAGGTTGTTTGCTCACAAAATCCCTATGCATAGGAAGTGTGTTAGGCTTAAATGTGCTAGTCATATGCTTCATGATGCTCTCTTTATGTTTCAATTCTTATCTTTTATGTGAGCATCATTGTCATCATCATGCCTACCTAGAAAGGCATTAAAGGAAAACGCTTGTTGGGAGACAACCCAATATTTATCCTTACTGTTTTTGTGTGTCCACATGATTATGCTACTGTATTAATCATTTTTTATAGCTTTTGTTTCAATAAAGTGCCAAGTAAGACCTTTAGGATAGCTTACGGTGATAATTGTGTTGATCCTGCTGAGAATCAGAAACTTTTGCACCCAGTAAATTAGTTTAATTCACAGAAACGTGCTTCTGATCTGATTCTTTTTGCTCTGGATTGGTACACAAGTTGCTTAGGACTTCCGAATTTGGTAGGAGTTTTGGAGTTGCAGAAGTATACATTTGCTACAGATACTACAGACTATTCTGTTTTTGACAGATTCTGTTTTCTATGTGTTGTTTGCTTATTTTGATGAATCTATGAGTAGTATCGGAGGGTATGAACCATAGATAAGTTGTAGTACAGTAGATATTACACTAATATGAATTTAGAATGAGTTCATTACAGTACCTAAGTGGTGGTTTTATTTTCTTATACTAACGGAGCTTATGAGTTTTCTGTTGAGTTTTGTGTTGTGAAGTTTTCAAGTTTTGGGTAAAGATTCTATGGACTATCGAATAAGGAGTGGCATGAGCCTAAGCTTGGGGATTCCCAAGGCACCCCAAGGTAATATTCAAGGACAACCAAGAGGCTAAGCTTTGGGATGCCCCGGATGGCATCCCCTCTTTTGTCTTTGTTCATCGGTAACTTTATTAGGAGCTATATTTTTATTCACCACATGATATGTGTTTTGCTTGGAGCGTCATTTTATTTTGTTAGTGTTTGCTTGCTGTTAGTTATAATAATGTTTTGCATCTTTAGTTTCGATAAAAATGTCAAGGATAGCCTTTGCCATGCTTATTTTGCTTGTATACATGTTGCTGTTTGAAAACAGAAAGTTTACCGCTGTTGCAAAAATTCCCTAGAAAATTAAGAGAATGGTACAACATTGAATCTTTTGGCATCTTAAGCTCTGATAAATTTATTACATTGGGAATTTTAGTTAATAATTTTTGGAGTCAGGGAAGTATTTATACTCTTGCATTCTTTACAGACTGTGCTGTTTTGGCAGATTGCTGTTATGGTTGCATTGTTTGCATATGTTTGCTTGTTTAATGATTCTATTTGATGATGGGAGTATTAAATATGCAGAGGCATTTAGTATGCAATGTTTAATAATAATTTAAGTAATTTGTTATAGTAGAAAATGATAAGGTTTTGCATTGGTTTATACTAACCTATCTCACGAGTTCTTGTTGAGATTGTTGTGAATGAAGCTTTTGATAAAGAGAATTGTGATATGAGAGGAATTAAGGAGACACAAAAGTTCAAGATTGGGGATGCCCAAGGCACCCCAAGATAATATTTCAACAACTCTCAAGCATCTAAGCTTGGGGATGCCCCGGTAAGCATCCCACCTTTCTTCTTCAACAATCATCGGTTAGTATCGGTTGAGCCTAAGTTTTTGCTTCTTCACATGAGTTGTGCTATCCTTGCAATGTCATTTTATTTTGTTTGCTTGCTGTTTGAATAAGATACCAAGATCTGAAATTCTTAAATGCGAGAGAGTCTTCACATAGTTTCATAATTATTTAGCTACTCATTGATCTTCACTTATATCTTGTTGGAGTAGTTTGTCGTTTGCTCTAGTGCTTCACTTATATCTTTTAGAGCACGGCCGAGGTTATATTTTGTAGAAATTGCTAGTCTCTCATGTTTCACTTATATTATTTTGAGAGTCTTAAACAACATGGTAATTTGAACGAAAACTTTCATAGGAGGTGAATTGGATGCTATGATCAATTTGATACTTGATAATTGTTTTGAGATATGGAGGTAGTGATATTAGAGTCATGATAGTTGAGGTGATTATGAAAAATACTTGTGTTAAGGGTTGTGATTCCCGTAGCATGCACATATGGTGAACCGCTTTGTGGTGAAGTTGGAGCACAATTTTATTTATTGATTGTCTTCCTTATGAGTGGCGGTCGGGGACGAGCGATGGTCTTTTCCTACCAATCTATCCCCCTAGGAGCATGCGCGTAGTGCTTTGGTTTTTAATGACTTCTAGATTTTTGCAACAAGTACATGAGTTCTTTTGATTAATGTTGAGTCCATGGATTATACGCACCTCACCCTTCCATTATTGCTAGCCTCTCTTGTGCCATGCAACTTTCGCCGGTACCATACACCCACCATATACCTTCCTCAAAACAGCCACCATACCTACCTATTATGGTATTTCCATAGCCATTCCGAGATATATTGCCATGCAACTTTCCACCGTTCCGTTCATATGACACACATTACTTTTGTCATATTGCTCCTTGCATGATCATGTAGTTGACATCGTATTTGTGGCAAGGCCACCTTCATAATTTTCATACATGTCACTCTTGATTCATTGCATATCCCGGTACACCGCCGGAGGCATTCATATAGAGTCATATGTTGTTCTAGCTTTGAGTTGTAAATCCATAAAAGTGTGATGATCTTCATTATTAGAGCATTGTCCTAGTGAGGAAAGGATGATGAAGGCTATGATTCCCCCACAAGTCAGGATGAGACTTTGGACTTTACAAAAAGAAAAAAAAGAAAAAGGAAAAAAGAGAAAGGCCAAAACGAAAAAAGGCCAAAGAAAAGAAACAAAGAGAAAAAGAAAAATATAATGAGAGAAAAAGAGAGAAGGGACAATGCTACTATCTCTTTTCCACACTTATGCTTCAAAATAGCACCACGATCTTCATGATAGAGAGTCTCATATGTTGTAACTTTCATATACTAGTGGGAACTTTTCATTATAGAACTTGGATTGTATATTCCAATGACGGGCTTCCTCAAAAGTTCCCTAGGTCTTCATGAGCAAGCGAGTTGGATGCACACCCACTTAGTTTCTTTTGTTGAGCTTTCATATATTTATAGCTCTAGTGCATCCGTTGCATGGCAATCCCTACTCACTCGCATTGATATCTATTAATGGACATCTCCATAGCCCGTTGATACGCCTAGTTGATGTGAGACTATCTTCTCCTTTTTGTCTTCTCCACAACCACCATTATATTCCACATATAGTGCTATGTCCATGGCTCACACTCATGTATTGCGTGAAAGTTGAAAGAGTTTGAGATTACTAAAGTATGAAACAATTGCTTGGCTTGTCATCAGGGTTGTGCATGATTAAATACTTTGTGTGATGAAGATAGATCAACAGCCAGACTATATGATTTTGTAGGGATAACTTTCTTTGGCCATGTTATTTCGAGAAGACATGATTACTTTGATTAGTATGCTTGAAGTATCACCATTTTCATGTTAATATGAACTTTTATTTTGAATCATTTGGATCTGAACATTCATGCCACAATAAAAGAAAATTACTTTGAGAATTATGCTAGGTAGCATTCCACATCAAAAATTCTGTTTTTATCATTTACCTACGAGAGGACGAGCAAGAATTAAACTTGGGGATGCTTGATACGTCTCCAACGTATCTATAATTTTTGATTGTTCCATGCTATTATATTCCTGTTTTGAATGATTATGGGCTTTATTATACACTTTTATATTACTTTTGGGACTAACGTATTAACCGGAGGCCCAGCCCATATTGCTGTTTTATTGCCTGTTTCAGTATTTCGAAGAAAAGCAATATCAAACAGAGTCCGAACGGAATGAAACCTTTGGCAACGTGATTTTTTGGAAGATTATGATCTTGGAGACATGGAGTTCAAGTCAGAAGATACTCGAGGACTCCACGAGATAGGAGGGCGCCCCCCCCCCCCCTGTAGGACGCGCCCCCTATCTCGTGGGCCCCTTGAGCACCTCCTGTCGGTGTCAAAACCGGCAGATCTCGGGTAGGGGGTCCCTAACTGTGCGTCCAGGCAGATGGTAACAGGAGACAAGGGACACGATGTTTTTACCCAGGTTCAGGCCCTCTTGATGGAGGTAAAACCCTACTCTTGCTTGATTAATATTGATGATATGGGTAGTACAAGAGTAGATCTACCACAAGATAAGATAGGCTAAACCCTAGAAGCTAGCCTATGGTATGATTGTTGTTCGTCCTATGGACTAAAACCCTCCGGTTTATATAGACACCGGTGAGGGCTAGGGTTACACAGAGTCGGTTACAATGGGAGGAGATCTACATATCCCTATCACCAAGCTTGCCTTCCACGCCAAGGAAAGTCCCATCCGGACACGGGATGAAGTCTTCAATCTTGTATCTTCATAGTCCAGGAGTCCAGCCAATGGTTATAGTCCGGTCATCCGGACACCCCCTAATCCAGGACTCCCTCAGTAGCCCCTGAACCAGGCTTCAATGACGATGAGTCCGGTGCGCAAATTGTCTTTGGCATTGCAAGGCGGGTTCCTCCTCCGAATACTTCATAGAAGATTTTGAACACAAGGATAGTGTCCGACTCTGCAAAATAAGTTCCACATACCACCGTAGAGAGAATAATATTTGCACAAATCTAATCCGCTGACGTATTCCGCAGCGCGACATCACGCCACGGCAAAGCCTTTATTCAAATCGTTTTACTATCCCACCTCAGCATGTTTAGCGAGGCGGTTTCCTTGGCACGCCTTGTCAAAGCAGAGATTGTGTCCCCTTATTCCGGCATTTCTCATCAATACGGGCGTGGGTAACCCAACCGTGCCATTAATCACGGTGCTTGGCAGATAAGCGGGTTTTACCAGGCTGGTGGGGGCACATAGTTTGGTCCGCCCATATAAGGGGATAAGGATCCACCCTTTCCATCTACGCCTTCTTCCTCCTTCGCTTACCCATTTCCACGCACTCGAGCTCCAGCGCCCAAGTCCGCACTTCCCACCTCAACCTTCTCCAGCCATGTCCGGAGCGGGAGGCAGGTGGATGGCCTCCTCCGTCACGGAGGGGCACATCAAAAAGTTGAGGAAAGCCGGATACTTGTCCAACGACATTGCGCACCGACTTCCCGACGAGGGGCAGCTCGACCCACCCCCAGGCCCCATGAGAGGGTGGTGTTCCTCCCCCATTTCCTCTGCGGACTGGGCTTCGCACTCCACCCATTTGTCCGAGGGCTCATGTTCTACTACAGCCTGGATTTCCACGATCTGGCCTCGAACTTCATCCTCAACATCTCGGCGTTTATCATATTGTGCGAGGCCTTCCTCCGCGTCAAGCCACACTTCGTCTTATGGCTGAAGACCTTTAATGTTAAGCCGAAGGTAGTGGGCGGTCAGCAGGCGGAGTGCGGAGGCTCCATGGTGGGCAAGATGCCCAACGTCATATGGCTCGAGGGCTCCTTCGTGGAAACCATCAAGGGGTGGCAATCGGGGTGGTTCTACATCACCGAGCCACGTGACCCTGAATGGGCAGCGGCCCCTGAATTCCAATCTGGCATCCCCACATGGCTCACCTCCTAGAAAGAGAAGGGCCTGTCATGGGGTAGCTCGGAGAGCTGACCGGACTCCAAACCTGCGTCCAAAACCTGATGGACAAAAAGGTTAAACTTGTCAACGTAGTCCAGGTCATCCTCCTCCGCCGGATCCTCCCGTGTCAACGATGGGGCTTTAACTTGTGGGAGTTCGACCCAGCCCAGCACCAAACCTTGACCAGGCTCTTCGACACAACACACGAAGATGCCTGGAAGGTGCTATTCAAGGGGGCCGAGGTTCCTCCTCCCATTACCGAGGATCACGGATTCTGTGCGAAGCGCCAAGCTAGCGCGGTAAGCTTGTTTGACCCTTTACGGGATGTTTGTTTTTTATAGTTTGACTCTATACGGGATCTAAGCTCCCGTTCCTTTGACAGGGATGGCAGAAGACGACCGGACAGATCGATTGTCCGGCTCCCTTGCCGGAAGACCCAGCGGATGCCCACTTAGCGGAGCTGCTGGTCCCGGCACCTTATGTGGTGCCGGAGAAGAAGGCCAAGAAGAAGGCCACGGGAACTCGAAAAAGTTCCCGGCGCCAGGTGGTGTCAGATTCATCGTCCGATGACTCCGAAGCGCACTCCTCCCACGAAGATGAGGAGGAGGAAGAAGAGGCCTCTCCCCCTCCAGCGGGGGGAGGAAAGAAAAGGAAGGCCACCCCAACTAGGGGGGGCGGAGGGTCCAAGAAGGGAAGGACCCTTCCTCCGGACTACTCCACCGACACCGACGACGGCGAAGATGAGTGGCCATCCAGGGCCAAGCCCCTGGCAAAATCGTAAGTAACCGGATACCAGAATAACTCATGGTGTTACTTTATTGCACAGTATCTTCTGACGCCGAATATAATCATGCAGTCTGCCCCAGGTCCGGCTCGACGCTTCGTCGAGCGGCTCCCTGGATTCGTCGGATGTGAATAGTCTTTCACTCCCGATTGCTACCTCCCCTCACCCTGCGGACGATGCCGAGGTGGAGTCCCAAAAGGGGCCAAGCCAGGAAGAGGTGGTCCTGGAGGCGCCGCCAGGCGACCTCCCAGACTCCAGGCGCCAAGGGGATAAAACCCCAAAGGGCTCTAAGTCCAGCCCTGGGTCGGACACCGTACCGGAACCTTCAGTGGTTCTGGAGTCTGGCAGGCGGCCCCCTAGTAAGAAGGGCAAGCCTACGACACCGGTGACCTGCGTCCAACCGGAAGCACTGGATAATTTGCTGGAGGTGCTTAACGGTGCCTCCATCAACGAGGAGCACCGCACTATTATGAGTGCGGTGATCCAGAAGGTTCAGTCTGCCAAGAGCGGGCTGGCGGAAGCATGTGCCAGCCTTCTAACAGGCATTGAGGTACGTATTTAAGATATGTAAAAATATTACCGCATAGACAGTAGCCCCTAATGCTTAGTTTGGTGTTCGGAAAGAAAAGCCGAACTGAGGATCTAAAAGATATATGCAGGAGTCTAACATAAGTATGTCAATATGGGAATGCAGGCTGCGCTGCTGACCTCTGTCGCACTGACTGCGGAGGTCGATGCATTGAAGCAGAGCCTCGAGCGGTCCGAGAACGAGCTCGGCCTTGCCAAGAAGCATCTCGAGGACAAGGAAGGTAAGTAATACCTTATGTAAGTATATAAAAAGATCTGGTCGCAAATAATGACAGGACTAACATGAGTATTACAGGGGCCACAACCGAGGTGGCGACCCTGAAGGAAGCGTTGTCCAACGCCGAAGACAATGCGGCCCTGGAGCGCATTGAGCGAGAAAAGCAGGAGGCGCGGGTGGCGGAGGTGCGGCAAGAGCTCCACGCTCTCGTGAAAAAACACGAGAGTTTGGAGCTTGACTCAAAGACTCGAGAGTCCGAGCTCGCCTCGGCCCTTGAGAGTGCCAAGTCTGCCAAGGCCGAAGCCCAAAAAGCCCTCCAGGAAATTGAGGCGATGAAGAAGATAGCGGCGGGTAAGGCATTCTTTATGCAAAGCAAGCACGTGAAAGTGAATTACTTGTTACTTACCCGAGTCTGGAGCTCTCCAGGAGCATTCGCAGATCTGCCCCGCAGTGTGTCCGATGCTGCCGCATTCTATCGAGCCAAGGAAGGGAGCTCGATGGAGAAGGTGTTCTGGTCCCGGTATGGTGAGGCCGGACACCCGGTGCCCTTGAGCGACCAGCTGAAGCAGCTGGTCGAGCTCCATAAGGCAGCCGAACAGGCCATGAAGGGCCTTATAGTCCGGCTATGGCCTGGGGAGGTCATGCCTGGGAGCTACTTTGGGCTGGTGAGGCGGCTGGCGGATGCCTGTCCATGGCTTGAGGTCATCAAGCGCTCCGTATGCATCGAAGGCGCCCGTAGGGCCCTTGCCCGTGTTAAAGTACACTGGGGCAAGATGGATGCTGAGAAGCTGGTGACAGATGGGCCACCGGAGGGGAAGGAGCATCGCAAGCCCGAGATGTATTATGAGGGCATCCTGAAGGGTGCCTGCCTTGCGGCGAATGAGTGTTCCAAGGAAGTAATTTTTGAGTAAACTCGCTCGTGTTATCCCGTGCGCTGAAAACTTGTTCATATGCGCTAAGCAACGCTTTTTGAATTTAAAATATTACCTTATGTGCGGCCGTTTATTGAATCTGAGAGATGGTGAGTCGTCGGCTTCTACCCCCATGCCACGAGTGCTGGGGTGTTCCGGATAAACCTGAGCGCTCTTGTTCCCATTCTTGGGTCCTTCGAGGGAGGCGCTCAGCACAACGAACAAGGCAATCGGACTATAATGCTTTATCACTCTCACTTAGCCATAGAATTCTATAATTTTAAATTTCGGTGAAGCCCCTAGTATTTGGAAGACCGAGTTCAGGGCGCTATCCACGCCTAGGCCGGACAAAGCCAGCTCCTCGCTCTAAGCGGCATAAGTCTTTAAGGACTCGAGACCTCTCGAACAGCGACTGGCTCTCGCCCTATCATGACGGTCAGTTTTAGCTTTCTATACTGAGGTGCTTAACCCAGCTCAACCGGGGCACAATCGCAGTAGTTCTCCCTGTGCTGCCTTAGCTGATATAACGGAACATAAGGTACCAAAACATGGGAGCCGGGCAAACCCAAATATTGACCCAAGACATGATTCAGAGCCGATGCATATAATGCTATAAGTTCGGGGTGCCGCACTCGTGAGAGTGTTCGGACTTCTCACACCATATTCTGGGGTATTCAAGCCCCTGGTGTATTGGTCATACCAAAGTGTATGGTTGCATAATGTCATAACTGAACATATTTACATAAAAAATGAATGCAATAATAGACAAGAGCTATGTATTGTTTATTAAAAGGCTGCTGTGAGAGCAGAACGATACAAATAGTGCGATAAGAAAGAGATGGGATTATTTGACATGTCCCCCTCCAGGGGCAAGCTGTGAGGCTTTATGTAAGACAAGTATTTAGCTCGTTATAGAGACGACCTGGACATTCGACGTGGCTTGCTGCCTCCCTGGCTGTTGCATCGTGTGTTCGGCGATTGTACTGCCGGACAGGCCTTCCGAAGAGTGGAGTCCTAAAAGTAAGAAAAAAGAAATGACAAAATCGGGAGCCCCTAGTGCGGTTGAGCCGCATTTTGAGTGTACCGTGGTTGTTCCCCTCCCCTTATGCCCATGGTATTTCCAGAGCGTAATTATGTATGCATGGTACTGGTTTCGCAATTTCGCGAGGGCTGGGGCTGGGGCCGCACTGCTACGCTTGCTTGGAATGTGCCAGGCGGTCTTGTTGTAGGTTACTTTGGGCGTGCTTGACGGTGTTCAGACGTTTAATAGCCGGACTGGAGAATTGCCTTGAGAGGCTACTTTGTACTTCCGCCGCAAGGGCCGCCGTATGCTCCTCCGTTCGGAGAGAGCGTTCGGTGTTCCCATTGACCGTAATGACTCCTCGAGGTCCTGGCATCTTGAGCTTGAGGTATGCGTAGTGCGGCACCGCATTGAACTTTGCAAATGCGGTTCGTCCGAGCAACTCGTGATAGCCACTGCGGAACGGGACTATGTCGAAGATTAACTCCTCGCTTCGGAAATTATCCGGGGATCTGAAGACCACTTCGATTGTAACTGAGCATGTACAGTTGGCCTCTACACCTGGTATGACGCTTTTAAAGGTCGTCATGGTGGGTTTAATCCTTGAGGGATCTATGCCCATTTTTCGCATTGTATCCTGGTAAAGCAGGTTCAGGCTACTGTCGCCGTCCATAAGGACTCTGGTGAGGTGAAATCCATTAATGATTGGGTGTAGAACCAATGCGGTGAATCGGGCAGGAGGACCACGGGTTGAACTTCGGGGCGACTGGCTCCAACGCGTATACGTCCCTGAGTGCACGCTTCCGCTCCCTTTTGGGGATGTGGGTTGCGTATATCATGTTCACCGTCCGCACTTGTGTGGGAAAGCCCTTCTGTCCCCTATTGTTCGGCAGCCTGGGCTCCTCCTCGTCATCGCTATGTAGCTCCTTGTCTCTGTTTTCAGCACTTAACTTGCCTGCCTGCTTGAACACCCAACAATCCCTATTGGTGTGATTGGCTAGTTTTTCGGGGGTGCCGTGTATCTGGCATGAGCGATCGAGTATTCGGTACAAACTGGACAGGCCCGGGGTATTTCTTTTGAATGGCTTTTTCCGCTGACCGGGTTTAGAGCCTCTGAATACGGCATTCATTGTTGTATCCTGAGCATTGTCGCCGTTAATGCGGCGCTTGTGCTTGTTGCGACGCGACCTGCCATTGTTGTCCTTGGTATCCGAATTACCAGGGCTCTTGGTCATGTTATTACTACAAGCTAGCCAGCTGTCTTCTCCCGCGCAAAAGCGGGTCATGAGTGTTGTGAGGGCTGCCATGGATTTCAGCTTTTCCTGTCCTAGGTGCCGGGCAAGCCATTCATCACGGATGTTATGTTTGAAGGCTGCGAGGGCCTCTGCGTCCGGACAGTCGACTATTTGATTTTTCTTGGTTAGGAACCGTGTCCAGAATTGTCTGGCCGATTCCTCTGGCTGCTGAATTATGTGGCTTAGGTCATCGACGTCTGGTGGTCGCACATAGGTGCCCTGGAAATTGTCAAGGAATGCAGCTTCCAGGTCCTCCCAGCGACCAATTGACTCTGCTGGCAAGCTGTTAAGCCAATGCCGAGCTGGTCCTTTAAGCTTGAGTGGGAGGTATTTGATAGCGTGCAGATCATCACCGCGGGCCATGTGGATATGAAGGAGATAATCCTTGATCCGTACCGCAGGATCTGTTGTGCCATCATATGATTCGAGGTTTACGGGCTTAAAACCCTCGGGGATTTGATGATCCATTACTTCATCTGTGAAGCATAGTGGGTGTGTGGCACCCCTGTACTGGGCTATATCACGATGTAGCTCAAATGAGCTTTGTCTGCTCTGTTCGGCCTGGCCGTATTTGCCATATCCAGCGTGACGGTTATCGTCGCGTGTCGTGGGGGGCCCACGCAATCTGTAGATCAATCTTGTTTGCCTTGCCTTGTCGTCCAGTATGTCTTGTAGGTCTGGCACAGTTCCCCGTGCCTTGGTATTTTTTGAGCGACGCCAGGGTGCGGCTTGAGTGGATGGCCGAGAGGCCTCTATGTCGCGGCCATGAGGTGGTCGGTTGGCCGCGTCATGCGCTGGTGATGTAGGTTTAGGTGCTTCCTCCTCTAATCGGGGTAGCAGCCTGCGCTTTGGGTAGCTCTTGGAGGGGCGTTCGAGTTCGTACTCTTCGTTTGCAAGGACTTCGGTCCATCTGTCGGCCAGCAGGTCTTGGTCAGCTCTAAGCTGCTGCTGTTTTTTCTTGAGGCTGCTCGCTGTGGCCATAAGCCTGCATTTGAAACGCTCCTGTTCGACTGGATCCTCCGGCATGACAAATTCGTCGTCGTCGAGGCTTGCCTCGTCTTCGGAGGGAGGCATCTAATTATCGTCCTCTACCTCTCTATCTGCCGCTCTCTCATGAGGGCTGGCTTCTCCATCCTCCTGTGCTGAATCCTATTGGAGGGGGTTGTCTTCGGCACTGTCAAGGGTGTTATTATCTCCCGTGCCGGAATCACCGTTTTTGCTTTGGCGGGATTTAGAGCGGTGCCGCTGACGTTGACGCTTAAGCTGCTTCTTGGAGGGGTCATCCTCTGTTGTTACATTGCCATTCCCTTCTTTTGGGTGTCCACCATGTATATGTCATATGACGAGGTGGCCTTCCAATGCCCTAGAGGCGCTGGGTCTTGGTCATCTCCTGCATCGGCGTCCATACCGTCGATGTCTTCGGAGTCGAAGTCGAGCATGTCGGTTAAATCATCGACAGTGGCTATGAAGTGGATGGTGGGTGGGCTTTGAATTTCTTCGTCGTCCGCATCTCAACCTTGCTGACCATAGTCCGGCCAGGGCTCTTCTGATAAAGAGAGAGACTTTAGTGAATTCAGAATGTCGCCGAAGGGCGAGTGCTGAAAGATGTCCGCCGCGGCGAACTCCATGATCGGCGCCCAATCGGGTTTGATCGGCCAGGGCGCGGACGGTTCGGAGTCCGGAGAGGAGTCCGGCACCTTGGAGTCACGAGCTTCACAAAGGACAAGGTTGGTGTTCGACTCAATCGCCGTAGAGGTTGCAGCCCCGAGGCGGTGTCCAGCCGCCCGTCCTCGATTGGCGCAGTCGGCTCCAACTAAGGGTCAGAGCGAACACTGGGGCGGCCTCCTGGGCACCGTTCGGCGGCAGAGCTAGATCATGCCCCTCATGACAGTGTGGCGCGCTCGGCTGTGGCTCGAACCCGTCGAAGATGAAGTCTCTGCGGATGTCAGCCGTGTAGTTCAAACTTCCAAATCTGACCTGATGGCCAGGGGCGTAGCTTCCAATCTGCTCCAGATGGCCAAGCGAATTGGCCCGCAGTGCAAAGCCGCCGAATACGAAGATCTGTCCGGGGAGAAAAATCTCACCCTGGACCGCATTGTTGTTGATGATCAGAGGAGCCATCAGGCCTAATTGTGACGACACAGAGGAACTCTCAATGAAAGCACCAATGTCGGTGTCAAAACCGGCGGATCTCGGGTAGGGGGTCCCGAACTATGCGTCTAGGCGGATGGTTACAGGAGACAAGGGACATGATGTTTTTACCCAGGTTCGGGCCCTCTTGATGGAGATAAAACCCTACTCCTGCTTGATTACTATTGATGATATGGGTAGTACAAGAGTAGATCTACCACGAGATCAGAGAGGCTAAACCCTAGAAGCTAGCCTATGGTATGATTGTTGTTCGTCCTACGGACTAAAACCCTCTAGTTTATATAGACACCAGTGAGGGCTAGGGTTACACAGAGTCGGTTACAATGGGAGGAGATCTACATATCCATATCGCCAAGCTTGCCTTCCACGCCAAGGAAAGTCCCATCCGGACACGGGACGAAGTCTTCAATCTTGTATCTTCATAGTCCAGGAGTCCGGCCAATGGTTATAGTCCGGTCATCCGGACACCCCCTAATCCAGGACTCCCTCACCTCCCGACCGACTTCTTTCGCCTATATAGTCCCACATACCCTAAAAACATCCATGGAGAAGATAGACCGGGAGTTCCGCCGCCGCAAGCCTCTGTAGCCACCAAAAACCTCTCGGGAGCCCGTTCCGGCACCCTGCCGGAGGGGGTCCCATCACAGGTGGCCATCTTCATCATATCGGTGCTCTCCATGATGAGGAGGGAGTAGTTCACCCTCGGGGCTGAGGGTATGTACCAGTAGCTATGTGTTTGATCTCTCTCTCTCTCTCATGTTCTCTCTCGTGTTCCTTCTATGGCACTATCTTGATGTATCCCGAGCTTTGCTATTGTAGTTGGATCTTATGATGTTTCTCCCCATCTACTCTCTTGTGATGAATTGAGTTTCCCCTTTGAAGTTATCTTATCGGATTGAGTCTTTAAAGAGAACACTTGATGTATGTCTTGTCGTGCTTATCTATGGTGACAATGGGATATCATGTGCCTCTTGATGTATGTTTTGGTGACCAACTTGCGGGTTCCACCCATGAACCTATGCATAGGGGTTGGCACACGTTCTTGACTCTCCGGTAGAAACTTTGGGGCACTCTTTGAAGTACTTTGTGTCGGTTGGATGAATCTAAGATTGTGTGATGCATATCGTATAATCATGCCCATGGATACTTGAGGTGACAATGGAGTATCTAGGTGACATTAGGGTTTTGGTTGATTTGTGTCTTCAGGTGTTATTCTAGTATGAACTCTTTAATAGATCGATCCGAAAGAATAACTTTGAGGTGGTTTTGTACCCTACCATAATCTCTACATTTGTTCTCCGCTATTAGTGGCTTTGGAGTGACTCTTTGTTGCATGTTGAGCGATTGTTATATGATCTATCTATGCTATTATTGTTGAGAGAACTTGCACTAGTGAAAGTATGAACCCTAGGCCTTGTTTCCTATCATTGCAATACCGTTTACACTCACTTTAATCGCTCGCTACCTTGTTGTTTTTATTATTTCAGATTACAAAAACCTATATCTACTATCCATATTGCAATTGTATCACCATCTCTTCGCCGAACTAGTGCACCTATACAATTTACCATTGTATTGGGTGTGTTGGGGACACAAGAGACTCTTTGTTATTTGGTTGCAGGGTTGCTTGAGAGAGACCATCTTCATCCTACGCCTCCTACGGATTGATAAACCTTAGGTCATCCACTTGAGGGAAATTTGCTACTGCCCTACAAACATGTGCACTTGCAGGCCCAACAACGTATACAAGAAGAAGGTTGTGTAGTAGACATCAGGCGCCCCTCGGCCTGCATTATCCCCAGGCCGTGTGGATCTAGCCCTATGACATGTATCGTTTTGCATTCATCGGGATCATCTAATCATTTCTGTGAGCTTGTCTATGGTTGTCACTCCATAATCGCCGTGTGTGCTGACTAACACCACTCCCGCATTGCCTCACGACACTTGCATCGGCGCGGTGCTTGTGCTCGGGTCTGTCCCTGCAACGCTGATAAACCCGGGGATCGAGCTCTCGTTCACGGCCCGCGTCACGTACACCACCTCGCAGGGTCCATGGGTTGGCCTGGGCAACCACCATCTGGTTTTGCGAGTCGCTTGCGCGTTAAAGGGGGGCCTCCCGAGCATCGCGCCTCGGGAGCTCCTACTGGCTCTCCAGCCCTCACCCCCTGGCCTTGACCACGGCATCGCGACCTGGCATACCAGCGGCGGCTGAGCTCGCTCGAGGGCAGGGTCCTGAGGACGTAGAGCACCATGGCGAGCAAGGCAGGAAGGTGGCCACTGCAGGTCACACCCAACGGCACCACGGGCATAAGTGCGAGCGTCGTCCCCCTAACGGATTCAGGCATCAAAAAGATAAGCCTCGGCTCGCTAAAGCATTAGTTTCTCTCCTCACCTGCCTCGCCTCGCAGTTCCACTTGGGCAGTTCAGCTTCCCTTTTCGATTTTCTACGCAGCTGCTTGCACGCCAAAGGGGACCTCGTGAGCATCGCGTCTCATGACCTCTTACCGGACCCTGGGCCGCTCATGTCCTAGCTTGACCACGGCATCATGACATGGCATACTAGTGACGGTTGAAGCCTGCCTGGGGACTGGGTCCTGTCGGTGTAGAGTGCCATGCTGTCTAGGGAAAAGAAAGGGAAGAACCTAGCCGAACTGGAATATGCGTATCCATCACGAAACCAAAAGAAATAACATTACTATTAAGTGCATTCTAATCCTTACAAGCCGCACGGGGGCTGGACTTCATCTCGCGCAGGAGAAACAACTATAGGGCCCTACGGTGTCGCCGGCGACGCCGGGCGGGTGCCGTAGCTGTGGTACGGCCTCAGCGGGAGCTTGGTGGCACGTAGATATCGTTGCTCGACTCCGGGAATCACTAGGCTCAGGAGAGTCACTGGATTCCCAGGAGCCATCGCTTCTATCGGACAAGGCACTGAAGGGGGCGGCCACAGGTCCAGCACCCATTGTGGCGGCCCTCGAGCAGCCTCCTTCAAGGAAACACTCCATTCGCTCGCCCTCCTCATTGAAGACCTTGAAGAACAAGGTGGACGCGCCATCATACTCGAAGTGGATCGCCAGGGCTCCCTCTGCGCGGCAAGCCCGGGCGACTTCACCCCATCCTCGCGTCATGAAGACGTCTCCAGGTGGCACCACCTCTACTTCGGCTCCGGTTGCTGGGCTGTGGCACCCAGCGTGCTGCAGCCACAGCTCAACTGGGCCCCTCAGAGGCAGCTCACCGACGAAGAACCGCGGAAGGCGGATCCAGGTGTTGGGGGGTGAGGGAGTTCCAGACTAGGGGGTGTCCGGATAGCCGAACTATCGTGATCGGCCGGACTCCAAGACTATGAAGATACAAGATTGAAGACTTCGTCCCGTGTCCGGATGGGACTTTCCTTGGCGTGGAAGGCAAGCTTGGCGATACGGATATGTAGATTACCTACCATTGTAACCGACTCTGTGTAACCCTAGCCCTCTCCGGTGTCTATATAAACCGGATGGCTTTAGTCCATAGGACGAACAACAATCAAACCATAGGCTAGCTTCTAGGGTTTAGCCTCCTTGATCTCGTGGTAGATCTACTCTTGTAACACACATCATCAATATTAATCAAGCAGGACGTAGGGTTTTACCTCCATCAGGAGGGCCCGAACCTGGGTAAAACATAGTGTCCCTTGTCTCCTATTACCATCCGCCTAGATGCACAGTTCGGGACCACCTTCTTCGACCATCATCAACGATGCAGTCCAGGGTGAGACCTTTCTCCTCGGACAGATCTTCGTATTCGGCGGCTTCGCACTGCGGGCCAATTCACTTGGCCAACTGGAGCAGATCGAAAGCTACGCCCCTGGCCGTCAGGTCAGATTTTGAAGTTCGAACTTCACGGCCGACATCCACGGGGACTTGATCCTCGATGGATTCGAGCAACAGCCGAGCGTGCCGTACTGTCACGGCGAGCATGATTTAACTCTACAGCCGGATAGTAACCTGGAGGCCGCACTCGAACCCGCTCCGATCATCAATTCGGAGCCGGCTACGCAGGTCGAGGACGGATGGCTAGACACCGCCTCGGGAGCTGCAACCTCTACGGCGATAGAGCCGAACAATGACCTTGTCCCTCATGAAGCTCGTGACTCCGAGGTGCCGGACTCCTTGCCGGACTCCGAACCTCCCGCGCCCCCTCCAATCGAATCCTATTGGGCACCAATCATGGAGTTCACCGCAGCGGACATCTTTCAACACTCACCTTTTGGCGACATCTTGAGTTCGCTAAAGTATCTCTCGTTATCAGGAGAGCCCTGGCCGGACTGCGGTCAGGACGGTTGGGATGCAGACAACAAAGAAATTCAAAGCCCACCCACCACCCACTTGGTAGTCGCTGTCGACGATTTAACCGACATGCTAGACTACGACTCTGAAGATATCGACGGTATGGACGACGATGCCGGAGACGACCAAGAACCAGCGCCTACTGGGCACTGGAAAGCCACCTCATCATATGACATATACATGGTGGATATCCCAAAGGATGGGAATGGCGAAGGAACAGCGGAGGATGACCCCTCCAAGAAGCAGCCCAAGCGCCGGCGTCAGCGGCGCCGCTCTAAATCCCGCCACAGCAAGAATGAAGACTCCGGCACCGGAGATAATAGTACACCAGACAGTGCCGAAGACAACCCACTCCAGCAAGATGCAGCGCAGGAGGACGGAGACGCCAGCCCTCATGAGAGAGCAGCAGAAGAAGAGGTAGAGGATTATATGCCTCCCTCCGGAGATGAGGCAAGCCTCGACAACGATGAATTCGTCGTGCCTGAGGATCCCGTCGAACAAGAGCTTTTTAAACACAGGCTTATGGCCACGGTGAACAGCCTCAAGAAAAAGCAGTAACAGCTTAGAGCTGATCAAGATCTGCTAGCCGACAGATGGACTGAAGTCCTCGCGGCCGAAGAGCATGAGCTCGAATGCCCCTCCAAAAGCTACCCTAAACGCAAGCTGCTTCCCCGATTAGACGAGGAAGCATATGAACCCGCATTACCAGGAGACAATACGGCTGACCAACCACCCCGTGGTCACGACAGAGAGGCCTCTAGGCCCTTCACTAGACCCGTACCCCGGCATCGCTCGAAAAGCACAAGGACACAGGGGAACGCTCTGGACTTGTGAGATATATTGGAGGATAAGGCAAGACAATCAAGATCGATCTATGGATCGCGTGGGTGCCCCACGGTACGTGACGACAACCGTCGCGATGGACACA
Organism: Triticum aestivum; assembly: GCF_018294505.1. NCBI lineage: Eukaryota > Viridiplantae > Streptophyta > Magnoliopsida > Poales > Poaceae > Triticum > Triticum aestivum. The sequence goes on along the minus strand of NC_057804.1, from coordinate 532,015,061 downwards.
GTAAGTCCGGCCGGGCCGAACAAAACAGACAAAGCTCTTTTGAGCTCCGTTGTGATATCGCCCAGTACAGAGGCGCCGCACACCCACTAAGCTTCACAGATGAAGTAATGGATCATCAAATCCCCGAAGGGTTTAAACCCGTGAATATCGAATCTGACGATGGCACCACAGACCCCGCGGTTTGGATCGAAGACTATCTTCTTCACATGCACATGGCCCGCGGTGACGATCTTCACGCCATCAAATATCTCCCCCTCAAGCTTAAAGGACCAGCCCGGCATTGGCTTAACAGCTTGCCAGCAGAGTCAATTGGGAGTTGGGAAGACCTGGAAGCCGCATTCCTCGATAACTTCCAAGGCACGTATGTGCGACCACCAGACGCTGATGACCTAAGCCACATAATTCAGCAGCCAGACGAATCGGCCAGACAATTCTGGACATGGTTCTTAACCAAGAAAAACCAAATCGTCGACTGTCCGGATGCGGAGGCCCTTGCGGCCTTCAAGCATAACATCTGTGATGAGTGGCTTGCCCGGCACCTGGGACAGGAAAAGCCAAAATCCATGGCAGCCCTCACATCACTCATGACCCGCTTCTGCGCGGGTGAGGACAGCTGGCTAGCACGCAGCAACAACCTCAGCAAAAATTCTGGCAGTCCGGATTTCAAGGACCGAAATGGCAGGTCGCATCGTAACAAAAACAAATGCCGCATCAACGGCGACAACAGTGAGGATACGGCAGTCAATGCCGGATACAGAGGCTCTAAACCCGGTCAGCGGAAAAAGGCATTCAAAAGAACTACTCCGGGTTCGTCCAATTTGGACCAAATACTCGACCGCTTGTGCCAGATACACGGCACCCCCGAAAAGCTAACTAACCACACCAACAGGGACTGTTGGGTATTCAAGCAGGCAGGCAAGTTAATTGCCGAAAACAATGACAAGGGGCTGCATAGCGATGACGAGGAAGAGACCCGACCGCCGAACAATAGAGGACAGAAGGATTTCCCCCCACAGGTGCGGACGATGAACATGATATACGCAACGCACATACTCAAAAGGGAGCGGAAGCGTGCACTCAGGGATGTATACGCGATGGAGCCAGTCGCCCCGAAGTTCAATCCATGGTCCTCCTGCCCGATCACTTTTGACCGAAGGACTACCCCACCAGCATCCGCCATGGCGGATTCGCCGCATTGGTCCTAGACCCAATCGTCGATGGATTTCACCTCACCAGAGTCCTGATGGACGGTGGCAGCAGCCTGAACCTGCTCTATCAGGATACAGTGCGCAAAATGGGCATAGACCTCTCAAGGATTAAACCTACCAAGACGACCTTTAAAGGCGTCATACCAGGTGTAGAAGCCAATTGTACAGGCTCAGTTACACTGGAAGTGGTCTTCGGATCCCTAGATAACTTCCGAAGCGAGGAGTTAATCTTCGACATAGTCCCGTTCCGCAGCGGCTATCATGCCTTGCTCGGACATACCGCGTTTTCAAAGTTCAACGCGGTGCCGCACTACGCATACCTCAAGCTCAAGATGTCAGGCCCTCGAGGAGTCATCACGGTCAACGGAAACACTGAACGTTCTCTCCGAACGGAGGAACATACAGCGGCTCTCGCGGCAGAAGTACAATGCAGCCTCTTAAGGCAATTCTCGAGTCCGGTCGTTAAGCGGCCGGACATAGCTAAGCGCGCCCGGAGTAACCTACAACAAGACCACCTGGCACGTTCCGAGCACGCGTAGCAGTGCGGCCCCAACCCCAGCCCCTACAAAACATCAAAACAGGTCCTTCGTGTACACCATTACGCTCTGAAGATACCATGGGCATGGGGAGAGGGGCACGACCACGATAAGCCTAGACTGCGGCTCAACCACACCAGGGGCTCTCAAGTGTGTTGTTCTTTTTTTCTTTTTTCCTTTTATTTTTTACCCATGGGACTCCGTTCGTCAGAGGCCCTGTCCGGCAGCAGACCTGCGGAACTCACGATGCAACAGCCAGGGAAGGATAAAGGCTACAACGAATATACCGGTTGTCTCCATTACGAGCATTTTTATACACCACTCCGCAGCCTACCCCTCTAGGGGGACATGTTTAACAGTCCCGTCCCTTGCTTATCGCACCATTTGTATCGTTCTGCATTCATAGCAGCACTTCTTGAATAAAACAATGCAGCACCTTTTTGCTTATAATTGCATTTCTTTTTTATACATATGTTCATTTACGACATGTCGCATCCGTACACTTTGGTACAGTTAAAACACACCAGGGGCTTATGTTTCCCGCATCATGGTGTGACAAGTCCGAACACTTTCACAAGTGCAGCACCCCAAACTTATAGCATTATATGCATCGGCTCCGAATCATGTCTTGGGTCAATAGTTGGGTTTGCCCGGCTCCCATGTTTTGGTACCTTACGTTCCGTTGTATCGGCTAAGGTAGCACTGGGAGAACCACTGCGATTGCGCCCCAGTTGAGCTGGGTTAACGCCTCAGTGGAGAAAGCTAAAACTGACCGTCATGATGAGGGGAGAGCCGGTCGCTGTTCGAGAGGTTTTTTGTGAGTCCTTAAAGACTTATGCCGCTTAGAGCGAGGAGCCGGATCTTGTCTGGCCCAGACGTGGATAGTGCCCCAAATTCGGCCTTCCGAAGACTAGGGGCTTCGCCGAAATTTGAAATTATAGAATTCTATGGCTAAGCGAGAGTGTTCAAGCATTATAAGTCCGGCTACCTTGTTCGCTGTGTTGAGCGCCTCCCTAGATGGACCCAAAAATGGGAACAAGGGTGCTCAAGTTTATCCCGAACACCCCAACACTCGTGGCATGGGGCCTGAAGCCGACGACTTGCCATCTCTCAGATTTTTTAAACAGCCGCACAGAAGGTAATATTTTAAATTAACAAGCATTGCTTAGTGCATATGAACTAAGTTTTCAGCGCATAGGATAACAAAATGCGAGTCTACCCAAATATTACATCTTTGGAGCACTCACCCGCAATAGTGAGGGCGCCCTTCATCACACTCTTATAATACATCTCGGGCGTGCGATGCTCCTTGCTGTCTGGAGGCGGTTCCGTTACGAGTTTCTGGGCATCCATCTTACCCCAGTGCACCTTTGCGCGGGCAAGGGCCCGACGGGCACCTTCAATACAGGCGGAGTACATGATGACTTCAACCCACGAGCACGCATCCACCAGCTGCCGCACCAGGCCGAAGTAGCTCCCAGGCATGGCCTCCCTAGGCCACAGCCAAACTATGAGGCCCTTCATGGCCTGTTCGGCCGCCTTGTGGAGCTCGACCAGCTGCTTCAGCTGGTCGCTAAGGGGCACCGGATGTCCGGCCTCAGCATACTGAGACCAGAAGACCTTCTCCGTCGAGCTCCCCTCCTCGGCCCGGTAGAATGCGCCAGCATCGGACACGCTGCGAGGAAGATCCGTGAATGCTCCTGGAGAGCTCCGAATTCGGGTAAGCAACAGGTAATTAACACTCACATGCTTACTGTCACATCCCTAGTCCTGGCATGCACTAGGATAGCCCTTTATGTGTGCATCATGTTTAATTTTTTCAAATAAACTTGAAATGGGGATTGTCCAAACCCTAGCATTAAAGGAATTCACTAGGTTCACCTAAAATATTTTCAGTAAGTCCAAATGGCTTTCAAAAATGTTCATCCTTTCTGGTTAATGCTAGAAACCATAACCAGTGGTGTTGCACATTTTTCCATGACATATTTGGTCACTGAATTAAATCATATAATATTTGCAATTGGGCATTTAAATGATATATATTATTTTAAGTGCTCAATTAATTCTTAACTTAAGTGTGGGATGTTTGGAATAAACCCAACAGAGCCCACAATTATTTGAAGGATTTTTGGAAACCTTTTAGCATTTTTAATAAAGCCCAACAGTTGCAGAAGAAATAGAAAACAATAATAAAAGGGAGAGAGAGAGAGACTTACCTGACCTCACTGTGCAGGCCACTTGCCCGGCCCAGCTGGCAGCCCACCTGCTGGCCCAGCCCAGCAGCCCTCCCCCTGTCGTCTTCCTCCTGCCAGGAGGACAGACAGGTGCGTGGCAAGAGCGCCGACGACGCCTTGCCACCTCCTGCTTCAGCCGCGCAGCCTCGATCCCCCCAGGCGTGCCACGGAGATGCCGCGCAGCCCCCCTACTCCTCTCGATCTCTCCCCGTGCTCATTCCCTGCCCCGGATCTCTCTCCCTCACGCACCGAGCGGAGTCCGTCGCCGCCGTTCACTGCCACCGCGTCCACCGAGCTCCCCTCGCCCCTCTGTTTTGTCCAACGGGCTCGCCTCGATGCCGTGGATCACCAAGACGAAGCACGCGCTCGCGGGATGCCTGAAACGTTGCCATCGAGCTCATCATCGTCCTCTGCCCCGACGATCGCCGCCCGTCGATTCGCCTCCCCGAGCCCACGGAGCTACTCTTCGGCCTCCCTGTGAGCTCCTGTTGCTTCCGCCTCGCTCCCCCCTCCGTTCCCGTCGCCTAGCCCCGTTTCCTGATCGAGCCCGAGAGCTCACCGCCGCCGGCCATGGCGCCGCCGTAGCTAGAGCGCATGCACGACGCATTAGAGCCCACCCCCGTGCTCAGCGAGTCCTCAGGACTCCTTAGCAACCCGCAGCTCGTCCACCCGTGCACCATAACGCCGTATCCGAGCGTGCCCGTACTCCGGCCGCCGAGCAAGTCTCCGCCGCCGTCGTTTTAGGCCACTAGAGCTCCCGCTGCTAGCACCACTGGACGCGGACGAGTCTCCTCGTCATGTAGAGCCTCTCCGCCGCGCAAATGGTCGCCTGTAGGCTAAACCCGAGCTACCCCAGAGCGTCCCCGCCGCGTTTTTGGTCATCGCCGGCGATACTCCGGCGAGCTGACGTGGCACCGTCATTAGCGGCTAATGATGCCACTAACTAACCACATAGCTCACTGACGGATGGGCCCCACTGCTTAACTAACCCTGCTTAGCTCCTGTTTAGGTTAAACTAACCCTACGGGCCCCACAGGTCAGTTTGACCTGGCCACGTCACATGTTGACTGGCCCCACGCGTCAGAATTGACCCAGCTGACGTGGTCGTTGACTGGATCCTCATGTCAGCGACACTAATCAGCCCCAGTCATTGACCAGTGGACCCCACTGGTCAGGTTTGACCTGAACCTGCCCTGTTGACCTGATGACTTCAGGGTGATGTCATGCTGACGCAGTAAATGATTTTCTAGATTTAAAATAAATCAGAAAATCCAGAAAATATCCCAATCTTCTAAAATCATAGAAATTCAACCGTAGCTCCAAATCAAATAATTTATATATGAAAAATTATCAGAAAAATCCAATCTATCCATCTGTACCTTCGTCATGCATGATAGAACACTTTAACCTTGCTGTTTAGTTGAAACAAGGTAATGCACTAATATGACCTTTTAAAATGGGTTTGCATTTGAATCTTTGGTTCAAATGGACTCATCTCAACCTGTTATAGCTTGCATTAGCCCAAAACACATTCATATTGCCATGTCATAGCATGCATTATATTGTGCATTGCATTGATCGTGTTTCTTCTCTATTTTCCGGTATTTGTCCCCTCTCAGTAGACGACGTTCCGACGATGAGTTCGATGACACCGATGAAGAACTATATTATCTTCAGAAGTGCCAGGCAAGCAAAACCCCCTTGTCATTCTGATAAAATCCCACTCTCTCGCTCTTGCTCTCTTTTACTGCATTAGGACAACAACAATTCATCTGTTACTTGCTGCGGTAGCTGAACCCCTTTATCTTTTGCATGACCTGTCATTGCCACAGTAAATAGATGAAACCCACTAGCATGAGTAGGAGTTGTTTGAGCTCTGATGTGCCTACTCATTCATGCTTGTTTGTCATGCCTGCTACTGCTTAGAATTGAGTCAGGTCTGATTCATCAGGGATGAATCGGAGGTGTGTAAACATGTCCTACTGTGTGTGAGCTAAGTGTGTGAACACGATTTGGTAAAGGTAGCGGTGAGAGGCCATGTAGGAGTACATGGTGGGTTGCCTCATTGAAACGGTCCTCAAGAACTGAGTTCTGTGTTTGTGATCCATGAACAGCTACTACCACACATTGGGTTCCGGTAACTCGGCCCCTCTCGGCTTATTAATCAACTTGATCTCTCTCTAGAAGTTGCAACTAGTTTCTGGTGTTTGTAGGTAGTGTAAGTAGTCTACCAAGTGGCACCCGGTACAGGTGGGCTTGGGACAGACTAGGCACAGTGGCACGGTGTACCAAGTGGCACCCGGATGGTGGGCTTGGGAACCCTGCTCACATCGTTTGGGGCCGTGAGCGACACCCCGGCCGGATCTCCTTGCGGAGGGAACCCGAATAGGCGATAAACCTGGACGAGACACTTGTGTGGTTAGTCAGGTCGTGGCCGACACCCTCGCTGGGCTTCCGCTTGAAGGTTGCCGAGTACATGTCATGTAAACGGCGGTAAGTGGTGAGAGCGTGTGTGAAGAAGTACACCCCTGCGGGGTTAATATGATCTATTCGAATAGCCGTGTCCGCGGTAAAGGACTTCTGGGTTGCCTATACAGTTCATAGACAAGTGAAAGTGGATACTCTAAAATACGCAAGATAAGCGTGAGTGCTATGGATGGCGTTCTCGTAGGGAGACGGGAGCGGATCCATAGTGGTGTATTGATATGGTGAATATGTGGACTCGTGTGCGCCACCTCAAAAGAGTTACTTGCAGTCGTAGTTCAGGATAGCCACCGAGTCAAAGCTGGCTTGCTGTAGTTAAACCCCACCATCCCCTTTGTTGATAATGATGCATATGTAGTTAGTTCTGATGTAAGTCTTGTTGGGTACATTTGTACTCACGTTTGCCTATTTTACATTTTTGCAGAGAGACTTCAGTCTCGCTAGTAGTTCCGCGTGGACTTCAACGTTTAGCTTGTTACCTCAGCTACGATCTTGTGCCCTCGACAGGATCTGGTAGATAGTCAGGCTTCTCAGCCTTTTTCATTTGTAGATGTCTATACCCAGACATGTTAAGCTTCCGCATGTGCTTTGACTTGTATGCTCTCAATGTTGGGTCGTGAGACCCATGTTTGTAATATCTCGCTCCTTGGAGCCTATTGAATAAATACTTGAGTTATAGAGTCATGTTGTGATGCCATGTTGTATTTGCACATATCGAGCATATTGTGTGTATGTTATTGAAATGCTTGGTATGTGTGGGATCTGACTATCTAGTTGTTTATCCTTAGTAGCCTCTCTTACCGGGAAATGTCTCGTAGTGCTTCCACTGAGCCATGGTAGCTTGCTACTGCTCCGGAACACTTAGGCTGGCCGGCATGTGTCCTTCTTCATTCCTGTGTCTGTCCCTTCGGGGAAATGTCACGCGATGAATACCGGAGTCCTGTTAGCCCACTACAGCCCGGTTAACCGGAGTCCTGCTAGCCCAGTGCTACAGCCTGGATTCACTCACTGATGACGGACACATTCGATGATGGGTCATGGATGCTTGTCCCTGTAAGTTTGTGCCACTTTGGGTTTACGACTAGCCATGTCAGCCCGGGCTCCTTATCATATGGATGCTAGCGACACTATCATATACGTGTGCCAAAAGGCGCAAACGGTCCTGGGCAAAGGTAAGGTGACACCCGTGGGGATACTGTGCGTGAGGTCGCAAAGTGATATGAGGTGTTACATGCTAGATCGATGTGGCATTCAGTCGGGGTCCTGACACTTACTTTGCATGAAAAATGCCTTACCCGCTGCTATTTTCTTCACCGCCTCGATCTCCTGGAGGGCCTTGTAGGCTTCGGCCTTAGCGGCTTTGGCACTCTCAAGAGCCGTCGCAAGCTCAGACTCTCGAGTCTTCGAGTCACGCTCCAGGCTCTCATGTTTTTTCACGAGATCCTGGAGCTCTTGTTGTACCTCCGCCACCCGCGCCTCCTGCTTCTCTCGCTCGGTGCACTCCGCGGCCGCATTGCGTTCGGCCGCGGCCACCGCCTCCTTCAGGATCGCCACCTCGTTAGTGGCCCCTGCAATACCCACGTTATCCTTGTCATTCTTTTTGCAACCAAAATCCTTTTCTGTAAGGTACAATTTTAATAAGGTGTTACTCACCTTCCTTGTCCTCGAGCTGCTTCTTGGCACGGCCGAGCTCGTTCTTGGACCGCCCAAGGCTTTCCTTCAAAGTATTGACCTCCGAAGTCAGTGCGGCAGAGGTCAGCAGCGACGCCTGCAATCCCATATTGACATATTTTTTATGACTCCTGCGTATATCTTTTTAGATCCTCGGTCCGGCTTTTCTTTCCGAACACCGAACCGAGCATCAGGGGCTACTATCTATGCGGTACCATTTTATATATATTGAAATTCTTACCTCAAAGCCTGTTAGAAGGCTTCTGCAGGCTTCGGTCAGCCCACTCTTGGCGAGCTGAACCTTCTGAATCACCGCACTCATAACAGTGTGGTGCTCCTCTTCAATGGAGGCGCCATTGAGCGCCTCCAGCAAGTTATCCGGCGCCTCTGGTTGGACGGAGGCTGCCGGCGTCACGGTCTTGCCCTTCCTACGAAGGGGTCGCCCGCCGGACTCTGGAACCGCTGTGGGTTCCGGGGCCGAGTCCGGTGCAAAGTCCGGGAGCTTGTCCTGCGACACCTCCGGGGCCTCCTCCTCCTGGTGGGTCCCTTCCTGGGATCCCACCTCGGTATCGTCCGCGTCACGGGGGGTGGAGGCAGTCGTTAGAGAATCCATATCCGACGCACCTAAGGACCCGCTCGACGAAGCAGGAAGATCATCCTTGGGCGGACTGCAGGGTTGTATGCGGCATTAGAAAGACATTATGTGGCGAAAAGGAAAAACCTTGAAGTTATTCGGGAGTCTAGATAATTACGATCTCGTCAGGGGCTTGGCCCTTGGAGGCCAGTCCTCGTCGTCGTCACTGGCGTTGGCAAAGCAGTCTGGGGGAAGAGTTTTTCCCTTCTTGGACCCTTCGGCCTCCCTTGTTGGGGAGGCCTTCCTTTTCTTCCCTCCCCCCGCTGGGGGAGAGGCTTTCTTCTTCTCCTCCTCTCCTTGGTGGGAGGAGTCGGCCTCGGATTCATCATCTGATAACACTTCAAAACCGGAACTCTTTCGAGTACTTGTGTCCTTCTTCTTGGCCTTCTTCTCCGGCACCATGTGGGGTGCCGGAGCCAGCAGCCCCGTTAGGCGGGCGTCCGCTGGGTCCTCTGGCAATGGGGCCGGACAAATGGTCCGTTCGGCCTTTGCCAGCTAGTCCTGTCAAAGGTAAAGGGAGTTTAGATCCCGCATAAAGTCAAACTATGGAAAACAAGCATTCCGTAAAGGACAAAATCACTTACCTCGTTAGCCGGACGCTGCGAGCTGAATCCGCGTTCTTCGGTAGCGGATGCGGGAGCCTCGGCGCCCTTGAACAGCACCTTCCAGACATCTTCGTACGTAGTGTCGAAGAGCCCGCTCAAAGTCTAGTGCTGCGCCGGATCGAACTCCCACATGTTGAAACCCCGTCGTTGGCACGGGAGAATCCGGCGGATGAGCATGACCTGGACTATGTTGACAAGCTTGAGCTTCTTGTCCACCAGCTTCTGGATACAGGCTTGGAGTCCGGTCAGCTCCTCCGAATCCCCCTAGATCCGGCCACTCTCTTTCCAGGAGGTGAGCCGTGTAGGGATGCCGGATCTGAATTCGGGGGCCGCTGCCCAATCAGGGTCACGTGGCTCGGTGATGTAGAACCACCCCGATTGCCACCCCTTGATGGTTTCCACGAAAGTGCCCTCCAGCCAAGTAACGTGGGACATCCTGCCCACCATGGCGCCTCCGCACTCCGCTTGGCTGCCCTTCACAACCTTCGGCTTGACACTGAAGGTCTTGAGCCACAAGCCAAAGTGGGGCTGGATGCAGAGGAAGGCCTCGCACACGACGATAAACGCCGAGATGTTGAGGATGAAATTCGGGGCCAAATCATGGAAATCTAGGCCGTAGTCGAACATGAGCCCCCGGACAAAGGGATGAAGTGGGAAGCCCAGTCCGCGGAGGAAATGGGGAAGAAATACTACCCTCTCATGGGGCCTGGGGGTGGGAATGAGCTCTCCCTCGTCGGGGAGCCGGTGCGCGATGTTGCTGGACAGATATCCGGCGTCACGCAGCTTCTGGATCTGCCCCTCCGTGACGGAGGAGGCCATCCACTTGCCTCCCCCTCCGTACATAGTTGGAGAAGGTTGAGGTGAGAAGTGCGGACTTGGGTGCTGGAGCTCGAATTCGCGGAGATGGATAAGCCAAGGAGGAAGAAGGCGCAGGTAAAAGGGTTGGATCTTTATCCCCTTATATGGGCGGACAAAAACATGTGTCCCCATCGGCCTGGTAAAACTCGCTTATCTCCCAAGCATCACAATCAATGGCGCGGTTGGGTTACCCACTTCCGTATTGATGGGAATCCCGGAATAAGGGGAACACGATCTCTGCTTCAACAAGACGTGCCAAGGAAACCGCTTCGCTAAACGCGCGGAGGTGGAACAATAAAAACAATATGAGTAAAGGCTTGGTAGTGGTGTGACGTCACGCCACAAAATACGTCAGCAGATTGAACTTGTGTAATATTATTTTCTCTACGGTGGTACGTGGAATTTATTTTTGCAGAGCCGGACACTATCCTGGTGTTCACAATCTTCTATAAATTATTCGGAGGAAGAACCCGCCTTGCAATGCCGAAGACAACATGCGCGCCGGACTCGTCGTCATTGAAGCCTAGTTCAGGGGCTACTGAGGGAGTTCCGGACTAGGGGGTGTCCGGATAGCCGAACTATCGTCATCGGCCGGACTCCAAGACTACGAAGATACAAGATTGAAGACTTCGTCCCGTGTCCGGATGGGACTTTCCTTGGCGTGGAAGGCAAGCTTGGCGATACGGATATGTAGATTTCCTACCATTGTAACCGACTCTGTGTAACCCTAGCCCTCTCCGGTGTCTATATAAACCGGATGGCTTTAGTCCATAGGACGAACAACAATCAAACCATAGGCTAGCTTCTAGGGTTTAGCCTCCTTGATCTCGTGGTAGATCTACTCTTGTAACACACATCATCAATATTAATCAAGCAGGACGTAGGGTTTTACCTCCATCAGGAGGGCCCGAACCTGGGTAAAACATAGTGTCCCTTGTCTCCTGTTACCATCCGCCTAGACGCACAGTTCGGGACCCCCTACCCGAGATCCGCTGGTTTTGACACCGACAGGGGGCATCACCGCCCACACCACAAACTCGCGCGAGCTGTCCTCGGCATGAGTCCGTGGAGCACACGGTAGGGCAATGGCGGCCCTGCCACCATCATCAGGCGGTACCCGTCTGCGTACTCCTTCGTCCTGAGCCCGGGCGTATACTGGGAGGGGAAAGCCAGGCGGAGGCCTCAACTGCCAAGGCCTGGTCACCTCTCGCCTCGCGCCGGTGTCGATAGGGAGGCAGAGTCGTTTCTTTGACAGGAGAGGGTCAGTCCCCTCCCTAGGAGCCTTCCCCTTCTCTGCCACATAATACCTCCTGATCGGCGCTGTCGGTGTCAAAACCGGTGGATCTCTGGTAGGGGGTCCCGAACTGTGCGTCTAGGCGGATGGTAACAGGAGACAAGGGACATGATGTTTTTACCCAGGTTCGGGCCCTCTCGATGGAGGTAAAACCCTACTCCTGCTTGATTAATATTGATGATATGGGTAGTACAAGAGTAGATCTACCACGAGATTAGAGAGGCTAAACCCTAGAAGCTAGCCTATGGTATGATTGTTGTTCGTCCTACGGACTAAAACCCTCCAGTTTATATAGACACCGGCGAGGGATAGGGTTACACAGAGTCGGTTACAATGGGAAGAGATCTACATATCTGTATCGCCAAGCTTGCCTACCACACCAAGGAAAGTCCCATCCGGACACGGGGCGAAGTCTTCAATCTTGTATCTTCATAGTCCAGGAGTCTGGCCAATGGTTATAGTCCGGTCATCCAGACACCCCCTAATCCGGGACTCCCTCAGTAGCCCCCGAACCAGGCTTCAATGATGATGAGTCCGGTGCGCAGATTTGTCTTCGGCATTGCAAGGTGGGTTCTTCTCCAAATTCCATATACCTGTTGCATAGTGTCCGGCTTCTGGTGACCGTTGCGCTCCTCGGCTTCTATGCCCAATAATGGCCATCTTCCACGTGTCAAACAATGCGAAAAGCCAGGGTATTTTTTCATTTACCCCCTAGCTACGTAAATGAGCTGCCTATAAAAGAGACGGGGATTTAGATCCGAATCACCCCATCTTCCCTTCGCGAGCATTCATCAGAGCGCATTTGACAGAGATTCATTCCATCATGGCCAGTCGACGCAGCTCCCCCTCTCGCCCCCCAGCCCTTAGCCTGGAGATTGGGAGAGATGCTCCGTCCCGCACAGCGAGCTAGTGGCGCTCCAGGCCAAGGGGTTTCTCCCCCCAGCCTACATGGTCCCGATTCGAGCCGGGCATGCCACCTATAATGGCGGAGAGCAAGCGGAGAGCGTCCCCAATCCCTCCAAAGGAGAGCGGGTATGCCTTGTCCCCTATTTAATAAGAGGGCTCCGATTTCCAATTCATCCGTTTCTCCGGGGGGCTCCTGGAGTTCTACGGCCTCCAGTTGCACAATCTTACGCCTGCCTCCATATTGCATATTGCGGGCTTCGTAGCCCTTTGCAAGCTGTTTTTGGGCATCGAGGCTCATTTCGAGTTGTGGAAGAAGCTGTTCTTCCTTGTGCCCCATTCTTAGGAGGGGTCGATATATCAAGTGGGTGGAGCTGAACTATGGCGCATCGCCGGGACTGGATATCTATCCGGAATCCCGAAGAAGGCGTCCGAAGACTGGCCTTCAGAATGGTTTTATGTAGAAGATGTCCCCCTGCCGGACCCTGTTCGGATCAGCCTCCCTGAGTTCGATATTTGTCCTTTAAAGAAGCGCCTAAGCTGGCGTCCACGGAGCCCTCAGAAGGAAAATGACAAGGACGTCCTTTACCTGATTAGCCGGATAAGGTTATTAGCTCATTCCGGACTAACCATGATTGAGGTCATGGCCACAAGCATTATGCGGGGGGTGCAGCCGCTTCAGTATAGAGGCCACCCCATGTGGGATTTCAACAGGGAGGACGACACCACCCAGTGCGGCTGTAAGGGGCCGGAATTGGTCGCCGCTCTAATAAAGATCTTGTCCGCTTTATACAAGGGAGAAGAGGAGGAATTCCTCTGCGTCAACCCGCGGGGCAGATTTTCTATGTACAATCCTCCAAGATGGGTAAGCAAACACTTTCATTCGCCCATCTGTTTCATATTCCCATAGTTAAGTATTCAGTCTAGCAATTTCAACGCAGGAGCTATGCTAGGTTGTAAAGGAGATAAACAGCCCTCCTCCACAACCCGAGGACCCGGAACGGTCCTTCGACCCAGACTCCCAAGAGGACCCGGACTTATCTGTGGAGCTAATCAATGGGGTGTTTCATCAATTCAGCAAGGACAACACCTTAGAGGCCATTACGGCCGATTATCCCGGACTACTTCCAGCCTCACAAGTAACCGAGACCGAAGTCCCAGTACTTTTAAGATGATCTATCCATGCTTATTTTTTATCACCATATATCAATGGCGTTTTTGCAGGGGAAGTCCTTGAGGCGGAGGGCCGGGCCTGCGGTGGCCAGCCAACAAGGGGCAGCAAGGCCCAGCAGGCTGAAAAGAAGTGCGGTCCAGATTGAGACGCCGACACAACGGTATGGCGTGCCATTTTATTCCCAGGTTTTATTCCCTCAAGGCATACTAACACTCGTGCTCGCTTCAGTAAAAAGAGCACTTGCCGGACTATATCCGGAGAGGTTGCCAATCACGCCTCCGCCAGCCAGGCTCCAAGGCCGGGTCCAAAAGCGGGGGCGAACACGAGGCGCGCACCGGACGCTCCTCCGACCGAGGATGCGGACGGGCTTTCTGCCACCAATTCTGAGGTGGAGAGTGCCATGAACCACAGGCATCGCCGGACAGTTCTTCGTGATGCTTGTTTCTCCCAAGAGGCATTGGATGCCTTCAATACGGGAGATGCGTACCTCCATGCCGCTCAAGATGGTCTAGCCAGAGCCGCGGAGCAGTATGTAAAAGACATACGGGCGAGAAAAATTGATGGTTGTATATGTCAGTAGCACCCGAGACTTGAAACAGTTAGAATAACTGATTTAAGGATCATTTGTTATGCAGGATCTTATAGAAAAGAAGACCGAACTGTCCCAGGAGCTGGAAGAGTGCAAAGCCCAACTTCAGGCCGCACTAGCCGCGGCAGGGGAGGCCAAGGAGACCCCTTCTGGTAATATATGCTTCGAAAGATAAGTATGTTGTGAAGTGCGGCATGCGTGTGAATCTGACAATAACATTGCAGATGGCGCCGGGGTGGATCTGGACAAGCAACAACTCTTGCACCGGCTAAAGGCCGGCGAGAGCGTGCTTACGAGGGTGAGGCAGGAGAGGAATGATCTCCAAGATGCCAACACCCAGCTGGGCGAGGAACTAAATGATGTTCGTGCTCAGCTGTCGGACTCCGTGAAGGAGAATCGGCGGCTTCGACGCGGCATTTTTAGTAAGTGCTTGAACGAACTTCGAAAAAAAAGTTCGGCAAGGAAGTCGATTGACAGAGTTATGTCTGTAGGTATGCTGACAGGTCGGCCTACAGAGGAAATGCCCGGTTCTACGGGTGACCTTCTTCCCAAGCTCTCACAACTGCACGAACGAGTTCGGCAGGTAATGCAAGGCGTCGCCCAGGCCTTGTGGCCATCCGTCTCCATGCCCGAAGGCCTTGGAGAGCTTGCAGAGAAATTGAAGGGAGCGCGGCGGCGCTTCCGATTATGGAAGATATCGGCCTGCCGTCAAGGCGCCAGGGAGGCCTGGGCCATGGTGAAGACGTGGTACATGAAGGCTAACCCAAACCACATGGCCGAGGTCGGACCTGTGGGGCCCGATGGGAAGGAGATCCCTGTGAGTTTAGTGTACGGCCAGGTAGCATTGGCCTCCAAATATTCCCAACGGGACTGTAAACTAGACAGCCTGTTGGATGGTATTGAAGAGGAATATACCCAGTCAAATTGACTATGTAATTTAAGATGACATGTAAAATGCCTTCTAGCCGGATTGTAGATCATTTGTCATGGCGGACCTTTTCTCTTCAACCTTGGGACCCGATAGTCCGGAGTGTGTCTGAATACCCTCTCGGTTATGTAAGAACTGGGGCATGCGTGGAGACCAGGCGTAGGGGTCATTAGTGCTTGAACAGACAAGTGCCCAACTAGTTATGTTATATTACATGGTTAGTAAGAAACATCTTCCAGGGAGAATAGTTCCGTTAGGGATTCCTTTCCTTGGGAGGCATGCCCTAAAGTGCATGTCCGGACTGCGAAAAAAGCAGAAAAGCATCTGGGGGCGAATAAATAAACGAGTGAGAAATCATTTTTAGTTCACCGACCGAATATTCCCTTAAGAACGCTAGCTTTCGGCTTCACTCAGTCTGAGGTACACATCCGGCTAACCCGGCAGTAACAATCATAGAGGTGCTCCCTTTACCGCCTAGCCAAACAATCGGGAACGTAGGGGTAAGCACAGGAACTAGGCAACCCAGCTTGGCCAAAACTTAAGTCATATCGATGCATATAATGGTGAATAAAAGGTACATGCGGAAGTGTGACGCGTGTGTTGGGCATGAGGCCCGTGTATACAAGCTTCTGTGAAAGAAGCCCCCAGGTATACTGAGTGTGGATAACGCGTCAATTGTGTGTGAACAAGGCGCGAACAAGCCCTTAAAGGCTGTAAGAGAAAGGGAGGGAGAAGGAGATAAATATAAGACAGCTAATGTGTAAAAAATAGACAGAGGAAGGAGATGAACACAGAGTCCGGTGCTAGGCGTAGAATCTTCAGAGACGAGCTGCGTTCCACGGGTTCGGCTCGAGTTGGTTATCCGATGCATCTCGCAGATGGTACGCTCCACCAGTCAGGACTTGGTCAATAATGAAGGGACCTTCCCATTTCGGCTTGAGTTTGTCCTTTTTCTTGTCCAGCAGGCGTAGAACTAACTCGCCAACGTTGTAAGTTTTGGCCCGTACTTCTCTGCTTTGATATCTTCGAGCCTGCTATTGATAGAATGCAGAACAGGCTTTTGCCCCGTCACGCTCCTCCTCCAAGGCGTCCAAACTGTCCTGCCTATCGAGTTCGGCTTCTCTTTCTTCCTACATGCGCACGCGAGGTGAGTCATGAATTACGTCGCAGGGCAGAACCGCCTCTGCGTTGTATACCATAAAGAATGGTGTGAATCCGGTGGTGCGATTCGGCATGGTCCGCAGCCCCCAGAGTACAGAGTCGAGCTCCTCTACCCAGTGCGTGTTAGATTCCTTGAGGGACCGCACAAATCTGGGTTTGATGCTGCTCATGATTAGACCATTTGCTCGCTCGACTTGACCTTTAGTTTGTGGGTGATAGACTGAAGCGTAGTCGAGCTTGATGCCCATGTTTTTGCACTAGAGTTTGACCTCGTCGGCTGTAAAGTTCGTGCCGTTATCAGTGATGATGTTGTGGGGGACGCCGTAACGGTGTATGACCCCTGATATGAAGTCTATTGATTTGGTGAATTTATCCACCATGACCAGTAGGTATTTTTGCTTGTGGGTTCCTCCTTTAAGGGGTCCAACCATGTCAAGCCCCCAGACCGCAAAGGGCCAGGTGATGGGTATAGTTTGGAGGGAGGTGGGTGGCATATGGCTTTGGTTAGCAAAGAGCTGGCAACTGACGCATCGTTGGACTAAGTCCTGAGCATCTGCCCGGGCCGTCGGCCAATAAAATCATGTACGGAAGGCCTTGCTTACAAGGGCCCGGGCTGCGGCGTGGTGCCCGCCGAGTCCGGCATGAATTTCAGCCAGAAGATTCTGCCCTTCCTCTTCGGAGATACACCTTTGAAGGTCTTCGGTGGTGCTTTTCTTATAAAGCTCTCCTTCATGGACTTTATAGGCTTTAGATCGCCCCACTATGCAGCGTGCCTCGTTTTGGTCCTCGGGAAGTTCCTGCCTGGTTAGGTAGGCTAGGAATGGTTCTGTCCACGGGGCAATGACTGCCATTATTACGTGGGCTGAGGGTGTTACTTCGTTGGCAGAGCCTCCCGTTGTGTCAGAATGTTCGGTGTCGGGCGGTGCCGTTGGGCCTAGGCAGTTATTTCTGGATTCCCCTTCCCATAATACGGATGGCTTGAATAGCTTCTCCAAGAAAATGTTGGGGGGGGGGACTGCATCGCGCTTTGCGCTGATGCGTGCCAAGACGTCTGCTGCCTGATTGTCTTCCCGGGCTATATGGTGGAATTCAAGCCCCTCGAACCGAGCTGACATTTTTAGGACGGCGTTGCGATAAGCTGCCATTTTCAGATCCTTGGCATCAAAGTATCCATTTATTTGGGATATTGCAAGGTTCGAATCCCCACGCACCTCTAGGCGTTGGATGCCCATGGAGACTGCCATCCGGAGACCATGTAGAAGGGCCTCGTATTCGGCTGCGTTGTTGGAGTATGTGTACATTATCTGGAGTACGTATTGAACTGTATCTCCTGTTGGGGACGTCAGAACGACGCCAGCCCCCAGACCACCTAACATTTTGGAGCCGTCGAAGTGCATGATCTAGTTGGAATATGTGTCGTACTCTTTAGGGAGTTCGGCTTCGGTCCATTCGGCGACGAAGTCGGCCAAAACTTGCGACTTAATAGCTCACCATGGCTTATAGGTTATGTCGAATGGGAGGAGCTCAATGGCCCATTTGGCAATCCGGCCCGTCGCGTCGCGGTTGTTTATAATATCGTTAAGAGGTACTTCGGAGGCTACTGTTATCGAACACTCTTGAAAGTAGTGTCGCAGCTTCCGGGATGCCATAAACACCGGTATGCTATCTTTTGATAATGCGGGTACCATGATTTGCATGGAGTGAGGATAGTGGACACGTAGTAAACTGGTTTTTGAAGGGGGAATTTGTGTCTATCCGTTTCTCGTTCGATGACGAGCACTGTGCTTACAACTTGATAAGTTGTCGCAATGTATAATAGCATTGGTTCGCCGATGTTAGGCGCGGCCAGGACCGGGTTTGTTGCCAATATGGCTTTCATTTCTTCGAGTCCGGTCGTGGCGGCATCCGTCCACTCGAAGTGTTCGGTGCGCCGGAGGAGGCGATAAAGGGGTAATGCCTTTTCTCCCAAGCAGGAGATAAAGCGGCTTAGAGCCGCCACCCATCCAGTCAATTTTTGTATTTTTTTGAGGACCTTTGGAATATCCAATTGTGACAGAGCTCGGATCTTGGCTGGCTTTGCTTCAATTCCTCTACCGGATACAATGAAGCCCAAGAGCTTTCCGGGTGGTACGTCAAAGATGCATTTTTCCGGGTTAAGCTTGATCTCATATTTTCGGAGGTTATCGAATGTGAGCCTCAAGTCGTCTACTAGAGTTTCGACATGCTTTGTTTTGACGACCACGTCATCTACGTATGCTTCCACTGTTGTGACACCCCAAAATTTTGGCCTTGTTTTAATGGATTAAAATTTTGCCAGGATTTAAAACTTTGAATTTTTGAGCTCCATTTATATTTTTGTTTAAATCATTTCCTTCCCTGTTATGATGAGTTTGTCCCAAAAAGAAAACTTTTCAAAAATGTTGTTGGACTTGTTTAACCTCTCAAGAAAAACTTTCCTTTATTTTCTTGAAAAAGGTTTTTCTAGGTTAAATGGCCTTATTTGAACTACAACCATTTGATAAATTCACTTAAAATTCCCACAAAAATTTGGAGATGTCATGTGATGTTTTTAAATCACTTTTATGCAAAAATATATTTCATTCATGAAATATTTTGAGCCCTACACTCAATTTTTCTTCTCTGGTCCAGAGTGCATTTTGCACTACAACCTATTTAAATATTTCTTTAAAACTTATACCAAAATTAAGGGAGGTCAGTTGGAGCCTATTATTCCACTTTGTGCAAAAACCTATTTATGTCCTTTGAAAAATTTGAGTGAATCAACCTCATCTTCATTCTGGACCAACTTGATGGTTTGTACAGCAACCATGTTTTTACTTGCTCTTTAACCCTTGATCATTTCTCCTACTTATAGTCCCCCATGTTAAACCCTTAAGTCCAGGAGCACGCACCTTTTGGATCATTTTTGGTTCATGTAATAATGTCATTTATTCCCTGTCCAGAATTGAAATTCTGCTAAAGTTACTCTAACAAGTTTCTGCTTTTGGCCAAATAGCCTCACCACTCTCTCTTTCATCCACAGAGACACTGATCTGGAGATTTTGGCCACTCCAAGAAATGCATAAGTGCCCTTGGCATTTTGTCAAACACCTTTCGGGCATGATCAGTGTTGACGTGAGTCCTTGTTTGCACTATGGACTTAATCCCCTGGCCAGACCAGCATGTCCAATGGTTTTGCCTTAAACTATAACCCCACCCTGCTAACTTTCTTGTGGTTTGGAGCCCCCTAATATGCCATAGCATTTCGTCGAGCACGTCCCGTGCGTGCACTGGGCGCGCCTAGAGCGCGCATATTGCAGCCACGCGCCCGAGCCGACACGCTGGCCCCACGGCTTTGGCCCGCTCTGCAGAACCTCGCCACGCGCTCGCCTTCTCTCAGCTATGCGCCAAGCCGCCCCTCGCCGCGCCCGGCAGGCCAAGCACTAGCCGCCGCCGCCCGACAGCCCTGCGCCGTGCAGCGCCGCCCAAGCCACCCCGACTCGCCACCTGCCCCTGTGAGCAGTGCGTGCTCATCTGCAGCTTCGTCCCCTAGCGCTCGTCGCCGCCACGTCGCCCTAGCCACAGAGAGGCGGTTCGCCGGAAAGCTTATCCACGGCCGCCGCGGAACCGACCTCGTCGCGCTATAAATGGACACCCCGAGCCCCTCTGAGCACGCACGCGACCTCAGACCACCCCTATGGCACTCCCCTAGCTCGCATTCGACCCGGGGAGGCCTCCTTCCTCATCTCCGGCAACTCCTGCCGCCGCCACCGCCCCGGCAAATCCGGCACCTCCAGTATCTCTCCCTCTCCGTTCTCTCCACCAAGAACATCCTCATCCTCCCGTGAGCCTTTTCCCCTACTTGATTTTGATCGGGAGCCAACGCCGCCACAAAGTCACTTCGCCACCGAAGGCTTCCTCCGCCGCGGAGCTCGCCGCCGGCCGCTCACTCCGTCCCCGCCGACCCAACGACTACCGGGAGGACCGCCCCAACCTTACGGATCCATCCCCACCCTCAGGGGCCCGCGAGGAGCAGCCAAACGCCGGTGACGATCGCCGGAGCCCCGCTCCGCTCGGGCAAAGGAAGGAGACGACGCGCGGCGACTGGTCAAACCTGACCAGTGGGCCAGGCAGGCCCACTGTCAGTGACACCCCGCGCCGCCCGCGTGGTTAAGTGGAGGCGTAAAGCCCCAAGTACGCCTCCTCTGCACCGAAAGCGTATTTCTATCTGAACCATTTTCTTTTCTGTTTTATTTTAAATAACAGATTTGACCAAATCTTTGACTGGCTATAATTTTTTAAATATAACTCCAAATGAGTTGATTCTTTTTCCTACCTTCCTTAAATTTGGTCTAGTTTATTTTAAGATTTATTTGAAAAAATTTCAAACAACTTTTTGGTTCTGTTTTTGAAATATGTGTTAATTCAAATATATTTTTAAATAGGATTTTGGGAGAGAGAAGAAGCTTTCAAAAGTTTTGGAGAGCATCTCACCCCTCCACAACATTGAAGGCAAGCATTCTAAACCCCGGCATAATATTTTTGGTGTGATCGTTGATACATTTATAACACGACCGCATTTCGAAGGACTTGTTATTTCAGGTGATATGATCATATGCATGGGTGCATGTTGTTGATTTCCATGCTGTTGGAAATGGACACACTTGTGATGATAATCACCCTCATATGCCTTGCATGCATACCGGCAGGAACCCGGGAAAACCTCTGTCTTGGGTAGGCTTGAGTTTGTCGCCGGTCTCCGTCGGGACGGTTATGTCTGGTATGGCATGGTAAGGCGATATGAGAGGTGACTCTGATGGATGAAATATATGCGTCATGCTAATCATGCAGGGAATACTTGAACCTCCTGAGTTGACCGTAGATCGAGTCTTGTTCCAGTAACCCCCATACTTGTTTCGTACTACCACTCGTCTCTACAGCAAGTAGAGTACGGTTCAGTAAGTTGTCAACCTCTTTCCAGCACACACCGTACAGAGAGGCCATGGTGGAAGATACCGGCTGTAGCTGGTAGGCAGGCCACCTGGTCCGGGGGCATGGGTGTTTCCGGTTGGGACCGAGAGGGGAGGCCACCCCTTAGAGCGTGCGATATAAATTTGATCCCATGCTACGCGAGGTTGTAGCCTCCCCACTTAGAGTTTGCTTAACAGGTGTCGTGGGTGATTCCAGACACGTGTGAGATAAGCTGGTGTGTGCAAGTTAGGTGTGTTTTCAACAAAAAGACCGTAGACGGAATTAGTCCTGCTGGACTAGAGAAATCCGTTACTCGTGGGTAAAGAGTACACCCTCTGCAGAGAATAAACCTATTCGAATAGCCGTGTCTATGGTTAAGGATTACAGTCTGGGATGGGTCAGGTGTCGGTCTTAGTGTCGGTCTTCGGAGGTGAAACTGTTAACCAGAAAATGGAATTACTACTCGTGACTTGTGATATCTATGATGATTATTATTATTGTTGACTAACCCATGATATTATTGTTATTATCGAGTATCTCTGGGATGGTTCTACCTCCAGGGATATTCATTATGATTGTTTCTTTTAAAGCCCTTTATGTGGCGTCGCTCAGACGCCCGACTGTGGCATTTCTTTTAAAGCCCTTTATGTGGCGTCGCTCAGACGCCCGACTGTGGCATTTCTTTTAAAGCCCTTTATGTGGCGTTGCTCAGACGACCGACTGTGGCATTTCTTTTAAAGCCCTTTATGTGGCGTCGCTCAGACGCCCGACTGTGGCATTTCTTTTAAAGCCCTTTATGTGGCGTCGCTCAGACACCCGACTATGGCATTTCTTTTAAAGCCCTTTATGTGGCGTCGCTCAGACGCCCGACTGTGGCATTTCTTTTAAAGCCCTTTATGTGGTGTCGCTCAGACGCCCGACTGTGGCATTGCTTGTTATTTATTTCATAAATTTTAATACTACTATGTATTGCATTTTTTTTATAAATAACTTGCTTGCACGCATCCGAGATTTATTTATCTATTGTGACTGACGTCATGAGCATAAAACTTTTTCAGCACATCATGGTTATATTATACCTGTGTTCATAATGTTTGCGAGTACATTCAAAGTACTCACAGGCTTGTCCCTGGCTATTGTCTTGGCCAGATTTTGCTCGCACGGAGAGGAACGACGCGATGCCAGCCCCGGAAACCACTCAATGGAGATAGCAGCCTCGCGAAGATAGGAATTTAACCTGGTCAGCTGTTCCCGTGGGAAATGGAGTCCCATAGACACTGACATTTCACAACCCGCTTCCGCCATCAACCACTAGAAACCATTTGTTGTACTCACAGGCCAGAATGGTCTTGTACTACATATTTTGTATTTTTGCTTGGAATTTCTGTATCAAGTTGGAGCCTCATCAGCTAACAGTAATCCTGGGGCTGATGAGCACGACGGTCTTTTCTGGAAATTTATTACCCGGAAAACCCGGTCGTGACAGACTTGGTATCAGAGCCAGGCTGACCATTGGCTAATCCTATCTTAGCCAGGTCAATAAACATAGGCAAACCAACCCACCAGACCTTAACCAAACCCCAGCCAAGCTTCTCGTGCAAGATAGCCACACAGTGACCCAACACTTTTTGGCAGTCGGTGCCCAACCTATCAACCTAACCTGTCACTCATGCGCCAGTGACCGGCCCCTAAATAGTCCTTTCTCACAAGCGTGCGAAGGAAGATTCCGTCCCCTTTTCCCTATAAAAAGGGGCGCGCTAACACCAAACCATCACAGCACAGCCGCTACCCCAAACCGAGCCACAATGCCTGGACCTATAGTGCACAACGAAACCACCGCAACCAACCTTGGAGGTTTTGTGACCATCCTCGCAAACCTCACCCGTCGTGCCTACACGTTAGAGGAGCCACCAGAATATGTTGTGTATCAAGGACCCATGAGCAGTGAAGACCGCCAATTCTGGGCCACTGTGCACATTTACGGTAGGAGTCTAGCACCCGAGCGCCCCTACCGGTTCACCGGAAGAACAACATCCTTTGAGCCACAAGCCATCCAGCTAGCCGCTCGAGAGGCTATAGTTCATCTCAGGCACTTGTCGCCCAGAGTTAACTGTCGCTCGTTCCACTACTACCCCAGACGTGAAGGGTATGGTAGACCACCCCAAGTTGCCAATGGAGATCACGAGACGGACCCCGCATTGTTGCACCTAGTGCGCTATGTAAGTGCACTAGAGGCACTGTTCGACCAGATCACTATTGATCTAATCGCAGCTCGTGGAGAGCTGGTTCGTCGAGCCCCGGCGAGAGAAGAAAACGAGCCCAACACCGACAACCCAGTCGCGCTGTTTGGACAACCGATCGAGACCCCGAGATCTGCCCCAGCCATCGGCCAAGGTGCTGCGATAACCCCAGAAGTGCTTCGTCGCATATTGGGAGCACACTCCAACGGGGTTGTGGCCAACAATCCCCGCGATGGTCATCATCACTACCCTGACCCTGTAGTTCCTCCGCCATCTCCGACTAATCCCGGCAGAGAGACACGTGGAGAAGCCTCGACATCCACCAGGCACGCCCGCTTAGACATAAACGAGGTAGACTAAGCAGTATGAGTAGCACCAAGTTTCAATGTATCCTCGCTTTGTAATCACGCGACCGTGTATATTAACGCAGCCTGTCGTTGTGCCTCTGTTTAATAGTAGCCTTGCATATTTGGTCAGCGCATAGCTGCATATTTTTCCGGGCACAACTACCAAAACCAACCCGACGACAACCACAGTAACACGTCTCTTTATGAGATATGTGTATCTCTGACACTGACCCGACCTTTGGAGCTAAGCTGGCAAATTTTTACCTTTCACCACGGTAAAACGATCCGGCTCCATTGCTATATAAAGGCCACCTTGTGACCTTACCCAGCAACCCTCACTTTGTGCACAACACTCACGCTTTTTCCTGTCATGCCGAACCCCAGCATTCATCTGAGAACCCCAGATGCAACCCCAGGTAGCTTTGTCAAAATATTGTGGGATTTTACCCGCAGTACCATGGGTTCTACCCAGCCACCCCAGTACGAGCTGTTCAAATCGAGGATCACCCCATCCACCTCGGAATATTGGGCAGCAGTACACATTCCTCCTGTAGACCCCAACCAAGATCCAACGGAAGTTTCCTTCGTGGGGAAATCTATGCCAACCCCACACTTGGCCATAGAGGCTGCTGCGAAAGAAGCGATTGCTCGTCTTCGATCCGCAGTACCCTATGCCCGCGAACGAGGATATTATTACTTTCCGAGTCGTGCAGCACCCGGAGAAGTAACATCTTTTCCCGGTGGACGTATTGAGAGAGACCCAGTTCTGGCCAACCTTATCCAGTACATCATTGCTCAAGAGCATTTAAACCAGCGAGTGATGGATTATCTCCAGAGCCTCGCAGATTTAAATCCTCAGATTGCCATCGGCAGACCACTGAGACCCGACACGGAGAGACGCATACATCGACTGGTCAATCCACTGCCTCCAATTGAAGAAGAATGTATCCCTTTACCAGAGACATTTTATCACGACCCCGCCCAGTTACCATTTTCATTTTAGACGTCACTACTGTATTTGTTCTTTGCAGCATTTATTTATGTGTGTGACTTATGCGTAATACCCTGAGTTTGTACGACGAGTCAATTATTTGGCTTCTGCTAATGTGTGTAGTTTTTGTTGTGGTTTATGCTCCTTTAAATTAACTGTTTTTCCCTCGCAAAACCCTGGAGTGAGATTTTCTTTTCCCTGAGTTGCTACATCTACACTTTCTCACGACATGGATTATTTAATTTCACTCAGCACCACGAGCAGACTCACAACCATAATCATTCGGACACATACACTGTTTGCAAAACTTTGCAACGGTGTTACATCCAGCTAATCACCCCCCTAACAACAGTTAGCACCCGGCACACCCCATCTACTCCTCATGATCACCACCACCGCGGAGAACCAACACCCGAGCCGCAGCATCGCGATACTCGTCGAAGATCATCGCGCACAGGAGCACAGAGAGCCCCAGCAGCGTCGCCAGCCCTCCGCATATCAGGATCACAAACCAGTCCGGCATCGCCTCCGCCATTAGAGCCTCGACCGAGCTTCTGTAAGCAGTAATGGAGAAAGAAGGAGGAGGAGAAGTGAGGCCAGGTGTGAGGAAGAAGAGAGAGGCACCCCGGCCGTTTTTATAGCTCGAGCTCGGTGTACGGTGGGCGAAGTCCACCAACGCCGCTCGTCGCCGATCGCCGGTGTTCGGAGTCGAATCCGCGAGCAGTGCCGACAGCGCGCTGGCCCGCGAGGTGAGTGCACGCTGCACCGGCAGCTAGCACGCCGCGCACTACCACGGTACGGCCTAGATGCCCTACACACTAGGCGTCGCCGGTGGAGAAAGCGCGCGGGAGAGAGGAGGAAGAAAGGGCCAGAGGGAGAAGAAGAGGAGACTGACAGTGGACCCCGGGTCCACCTGTCGGCCAGAGAGAGCACTGTGCTCTCGGGTACAACCAGCGTATATCTAAATTTAGGAGTTATCCTAAATTTATATCCAGCGTAGAAATCACCCGTTTTTGTCCCGAACCGTAGACTTTTCCGCGCAGCCCCAGTTTTTCACACTGTGGTTTTTCACCACTTATTGCCCTCTCACTGTAGCCACATCGTCATTGCGTAAATTATTTTCTTAACACCGCTTTTAGCAAATCTCGAGGGCGAGATTTTTTTAAGGGGGTTAGTATTGTGACACCCCAAAAATTTTGGCCTTGTTTTAATGGATTAAAATTTTGCCAGGATTTAAAACTTTGAATTTTTGAGCTCCATTTTGATTTTGTTTAAATCATTTCCTTCCCTGTTATGATGAGTTTTCCCAAAGAGAAAACTTTTCAAAATGTTGTTGGACTTGTTTAACCTCTCAAGAAAAACTTTCCTTTTATCAGTGTAACTAATTAAATAATTAGGTTGCTTGATCTTTATTTTCTTGAAAAGGGTTTTTCTAGGTTAAATGGCCTTATTTGAACTACAACCATTTGATAAATTCACTTAAAATTCCCACAAAAATTTGGAGATGTCATGTGATGTTTTTAAATCACTTTTATGCAAAAATATATTTCATTCATGAAATATTTTGAGCCCTACACTCAATTTTTCTTCTCTGGTCCAGAGTGCATTTTGCACTACAACCTATTTAAATATTTCTTTAAAACTTCTACCAAAATTAAGGGAGGTCAGTAGGAGCCTATTATTCCACTTTGTGCAAAAACCTATTTATGTCCTTTGAAAAATTTGAGTGAATCAACCTCATCTTCATTCTGGACCAACTTGATGGTTTGTACAGCAACCATGTTTTTACTTGCTCTTTAACCCTTGATCATTTCTCCTACTTGTAGTCCCCCATGTTAAACCCTTAAGTCCAGGAGCATGCACCTTTTGGATCATTTTTGGTTCATGAAATAATGTCATTTATTTCCTGTCCAGAATTGAAGTTCTGCTAAACTTACACTAACAAGTTTCTGCTTTTGGCCAAATAACCTCACCACTCTCTCTTTCATCCACAGAGACACTGATCTGGAGATTTTGGCCACTCCAAGAAATGCCTAAGTGCCCTTGGCATTTTGTCAAACACCTTTCAGGCATGATCAGTTTTGACATGAGTCCTTGTTTGCACTATGGACTTAATCCCCTGGCCAGACCAGCATGTCCAATGGTTTTGCCTTAAACTATAACCCCACCCTGCTAACTTTCTTGTGGTTTGGAGCCCCCTAATATGCCATAGCATTTCGCCGAGCACGTCCCATGCATGCATTGGGCGCGCCCAGAGCGCGCATATTGCAGCCACGCGCCCGAGCCGACACGCTGGCCCCACGGCTTTGGCCCGCTCTGCAGAACCTCGCCACGCGCTCCCCTTCTCTCAGCTACGCGCCAAGCCGCCCCTCGCCGCGCCCGGCAGGCCAAGCACTAGCCGCCGCCGCCGCCCGACAGCCCTGCGCTATGCAGCGCCGCCCAAGCCACCCCGACTCGCCACCTGCCCCTGTGAGCAGTGCGTGCTCATCCGCAGCTTCGTCCCCTAGCGCTCGTCGCCGCCACGTCGCCCTAGCCACAGAGAGGCGGTTCGCCGGAAAGCTTATCCACGGCCGCCGCGGAACCGACCTCGTCGCGCTATAAATGGACACCCCGAGCCCCTCTGAGCACGCACGCGACCTCAGACCACCCCTATGGCACTCCCCTAGCTCGCATTCGACCCGGGGAGGCCTCCTTCCTCATCTCCGGCAACTCCTTCCGCCGCCACCGCCCCGGCCAATCCGGCACCTCCAGTATCTCTCCCTCTCCGTTCTCTCCACCAAGAACATCCTCATCCTCCCGTGAGCCTTTTCCCCTACTTGATTTTGGTCGGGAGCCAACGCCGCCACAAAGTCACTTCGCCACCGAAGGCTTCCTCCGCCGCGGAGCTCGCCGCCGGCCGCTCACTCCGTCCCCGCCGACCCAACGACTACCGGGAGGACCGCCCCAACCTTACGGATCCATCCCCACCATCGGGGGCCCGCGAGGAGCAGCCAAACGCCAGCGACGATCGCCGGAGCCCCGCTCCGCTCGGGCAAAGGAAGGAGACGACGCGCGGCGACTGGTCAAACCTGACCAGTGGGCCAGGCAGGCCCACTGTCAGTGACACCCCACGCCGCCCGCGTGGTTAAGTGGAGGCGTAAAGCCCCAAGTACGCCTCCTCTGCACCGAAAGCGTATTTCTATCTGAACCGTTTTCTTTTCTGATTTATTTTAAATAACAGATTTGACCAAATCTTTGACTGGCTATAATTTTTTTAATATAACTCCAAATGAGTTGATTCTTTTTCGTACCTTCCTTAAATTTGGTCTAGTTTATTTTAAGATTTATTTGAAAAATCTTCAAACAACTTTTTGGTTCTGTTTTTGAAATATGTATTAATTCAAATATATTTTTAAATAGGATTTTAGGAGAGAGAAGAAGCTTTCAAAAGTTTTGGAGAGCATCTCACCCCTCCACAACATTGAAGGCAAGCATTCTGAACCCCGGCATAATATTTTTGGTGTGATCGTTGATACATTTATAACACCACCGCATTTCGAAGGACTTGTTATTTCATGTCATATGATCATATGCATGGGTGCATGTTGTTGATTTCCATGCTATTGGAAATGGACACACTTGTGATGATAATCACCCTCATATGCCTTGCATGCATACCGGCAGGAACCCGGGAAAACCTCTGCCTTGGGTAGGCATGAGTTTGTCGCCGGTCTCCGTCGGGACGGTTATGTCTGGTATGGCATGGTAAGGTGATATGAGAGGTGACTCTGTTGGATGAAATATATTCGTCATGCTAATCATGCAGGGAATACTTGAACCTCCTGAGTCGACCGTAGATCGAGTCTTGTTCCAGTAACCCCCATACTTGTTTCGTACTACCACTCGTCTCTACAGCAAGTAGAGTACGGTTCAGTAAGTTGTCAACCTCTTTCCAGCACACACCGTACAGAGAGGCCATGGTGGAAGATACCGGTTGTAGCTGGTAGGCAGGCCACCTGGTCCGGGGGCATGGGTGTTTCCGGTTGGGACCGAGAGGGGAGGCCACCCCTTAGAGCGCGCGATATAAATTTGATCCCATGCTACGCGAGGTTGTAGCCTCCCCACTTAGAGTTTGCTTAACAGGTGTCGTGGGTGATTCCAGACACGTGTGAGATAAGCTGGTGTGTGCAAGTTAGGTGTGTTTTCAACAAAAAGACCGTAGACGGAATTAGTCCTGCTGGACTAAAGAAATCCGTTACTCGTGGGTAAAGAGTACACCCTCTGCAGAGAATAAACCTATTCGAATAGCCGTGTCCATGGTTAAGGATTACAGTCTGGGATGGGTCAGGTGTCGGTCTTAGTGTCGGTCTTCGGAGGTGAAACTGTTAACCAGAAAATGGAATTACTACTCGTGACTTGTGATATCTATGATGATTATTATTATTGTTGACTAACCCATGATATTATTGTTATTATCGAGTATCTCTGGGATGGTTCTACCTCCAGGGATATTCATTATGATTGTTTCTTTTAAAGCCCTTTATGTGGCGTCGCTCAGACGCCCGACTGTGGCATTTCTTTTAAAGCCCTTTATGTGGCGTCGCTCAGACGCCCGACTGTGGCATTTCTTTTAAAGCCCTTTATGTGGCGTCGCTCAGACGCCCGACTGTGGCATTTCTTTTAAAGCCCTTTATGTGGCGTCGCTCAGACGCCCGACTGTGGCATTTCTTTTAAAGCCCTTTATGTGGCGTCGCTCAGACGCCCGACTGTGGCATTTCTTTTAAAGCCCTTTATGTGGCGTCGCTCAGACGCCCGACTGTGGCATTTCTTTTAAAGCCCTTTATGTGGTGTCGCTCAGACGCCCGACTGTGGCATTGCTTGTTATTTATTTCATAAATTTTAATACTACTATGTATTGCATTTTTTATAAATAACTTGCCTTGCACGCATCCAGATTTATTTATCTATTGTGACTGACGTCATGAGCATAAAATATTTTTCAGCACATCATGGTTATATTATACCTGTGTTCATAATGTTTGCGAGTACATTCAAAGTACTCACTGGCTTGTCCCTGGCTATTGTCTTGGCCAGATTTTGCTTGCACGGAGAGGAGCGACGCGATGCCAGCCCCGGAAACCCACTCAATGGAGATAGCAGCCTCGCGAAGATAGGAATTAACCTGGTCAGCTGTTCCCGTGGGAAATGGAGTCCCATAGACACTGATGTTTCACAACCCGCTTCCGCCATCAACCACTAGAAACCATTTGTTGTACTCACAGGCCAGAATGGTCTTGTACTACATATTTTGTATTTTTGCTTGGAATTTCTGTATCAAGTTGGAGCCTCATCAGCTATCAGTAATCCTGGGGCTGATGAGCACGACGGTCTTTTCTGGAAATTTATTACCCGGAAAACCCGGTCGTGACAACTGTTTTGCCGATCTGGTTTGCCAGACATGTCTGAATCATGCGCTGATATGTTGCACCGGCGTTTTTGAGCCCGAAGGGCATTGTGTTGAAGCAGAATGGGCCGTATGGGGTGATGAATGTTGTTGCGGCTTGGTCTGGCTCTGCCATCTTAATTTGATGGTAGCCGGAGTATGCGTCGACGAAACACAATGAATCGTGTCCTGCGGTGGCGTTGATGATTTGATCGATGCGGGGGAGGGGGAAGGGATCCTTTGGGCAAGCCTTGATGAGGTCCTTGAAATCGATGCATAGGTGCCATGATTTGTCCTTCTTTGGTACCATCACTAGGTTTGCTAGCCAGTCCGGATGTTTTATATCTCTGATGAATCTGGCCTCCAGTAGTTTGGCTAGCTCCTCTCCCATGGCTTGTCTCTTAGGTTCGGAGAAACGCCGAAGAGCCTGCTTTACAGGCTTGAATCCTTTTAGGATCTTTAGGCTATGTTCGGCCAGCCTGCGTGGGATTCCTGGCATGTCTGAAGGGTGCCAGGCAAAAATGTCCCAGTTTTCGCGTAGGAATTCTCGTAGTGCGGCTTCTACATCAGGGTTCAATTGCGCCCCGATGGAGGCTGTTTTTGTAGGGTCCGTTGGATGGACTTGGAATTTGACTATTTCGTCCGCCGGTTTAAAGGAGGTGGACTTGGATCTTTTATCGAGTATCACATCGTCCTTGTTCACCATGGAGCGCAGCGCAGTCAGTTCCTCGGCTGCTAGGGCGCCGAATAGTGCCTCAAGGGCTAGTGCGGCTGTCTTATTTTCGGCGCGGAGTGCTATGTCCGGGTCACTAGCAAGAGTGATGATTCCGTTGGGTTCGGGCATTTTGAGCTTCATGTACCCGTAGTGGGGTATAGCTTGAAAAATTGTGAATGCCTCTCGCCCTAATAGAGCATGGTATTCGCTGCTAAACGGGGCCATTTGAAACATGACCTCCTCGGACTGTAATTATCCGGCGTGCCGAACACCACATCTAGTGTGATCTTTCCTGTACCGCATGCTTCCCGACTGGGGATTATTCCTCTAAAGGCTGTGTTGCTTCGCTCAATGCGGCTCCAGTCTATTTCCATTTTCGAAGGGTTTCCTCATAAATGAGGTTCAATCCGTTGCCACCGTCCATGAGTACCTTGGTAAGGCGAAAGCCGTCCACTATTGGACTGAGGACCAATGCGGCTGGTGCTCGGGTTGTTCGGAATTTAGGTTCATCAC
The DNA here is from genome assembly GCF_018294505.1 of Triticum aestivum. Taxonomy (NCBI): domain Eukaryota; kingdom Viridiplantae; phylum Streptophyta; class Magnoliopsida; order Poales; family Poaceae; genus Triticum; species Triticum aestivum. The sequence continues at coordinate 531,983,583 of NC_057804.1, read as the reverse complement.
TGGCATTAAAGGTAATAGTCGTGTCACTCCATGGGTTTATTTTTGCTACTTGGTAGACTTCGGCAAGGCTGCGGAGTGTTCGTTTCCGCATATTATTTGATGCGAAAGTCTTGAAGATTGTTAACACCGTACTGGTGTCCTTGGGCTGGTGCTCTATGGATTCTGGAGCTAGAAGCTCCTCGCCACTTCTGGCCACCTGCTGGAGTATCCAACATGCTCTAAGGCTATGAGTTGGTGTGGCGCCCTCTGTACTATGAATTTTACAGGGTCCATTGAGCCATCCCTCCAGTACGGTTCCATGCCCTATAGAGGGTTTTTGCTTTTTGGTGTTTAACCCAGGTGCCTGGAGATGATGCACCCTTTTATTTTGGACTGGGGTTGTATTCAGGGCCGGATTGTCCCAAAATTTTATTTTGGTTTTCCACGCGCTTTCCATCACACAGTATTTTCATACTATGGATGCCAAGTCGGCGAAGCGTGTAATTTCACGGCGACTTATGGCATTGAGGATTCCATTGTCCGTGCAATTATTGCAGAAGAATGAAATTGCATCCTCCTCGCGGCAGTCCTCTATCCTGTTCATAACCAGGAGGAATCTAGCCCAGTAATGGTGCACTATTTCTGCGGGCTCTTGTCGAATTTGGGATAGATCCCTTATATTTGGGTGGGAGGGTGGAATTAAATCTGTAACCTCGCCCAATCTGAGACTCAGGGTCCAAGGAGTTTCCAAACTCGGAAGCTTGGGTTCTTGGATGTTGTCCAATGAATCTAGCCCGCTACCTGACTTTAGGTTCAGGGCTTGAGTGATGCCCCCGCCCCCTCCGCGGGTATCCGGCTTGGAGGGATCGGGAATCCGGACATAACTAGTCCTTAAGATAGATGAAGGCTTGCCGCATTGTTGCTCCACCACTGCGACGCGGTGGGTGGCCTGGGGAGAGTTAATCTCTCTCGGATCGGGTTTAAGCCCAATCTGATCGTAGTCTGTAGCGACTCCCAGGGCGGCGATGCGATCCAAGAGCTCGCTTAAGGAAGAGAGCTCCATCGGATCTAACTGCTCGGCGAGTTCCGAGTTGACGTGGAGATTGCTTTCGATGACCCGAGAAGTCATTGTCGGCGCGGCAGCCGAACAGGCGGTCATAAGAAAACCGCCTAGCCAGAGAGTTTGGCCAATAGCCAAAGCTTCTTTACCAACAGTGCCGTCTTTAAACACGGGATGAGGCATCCTTCCTGATGGCGATAGCACAGCGGAACTCTCAATGAAAGCACCAATGTCGGTGTCAAAACCGGCGGATCTCGGGTAGGGGGTCCCGAATTGTGCGTCTAGGCGGATGGTAACAGGAGACAAGGGACACGATGTTTTTACCTAGGTTCGGGCCCTCTCGATGGAGGTAAAACCCTACTCCTGCTTGATTAATATTGATGATATGGGTAGTACAAGAGTAGATCTACCACGAGATCAGAGAGGCTAAACCCTAGAAGCTAGCCTATGGTATGATTGTTGTTCATCCTATGGACTAAAACCCTCCGGTTTACATAGACACCTGTGAGGGCTAGGGTTACACAGAGTCGGTTACAATGGGAGGAGATCTACATATCTGTATCGCCAAGCTTGCCTTCCACGCCAAGGAAAGTCCCATCCCGACACGGGACGAAGTCTTCAATCTTGTATCTTCATAGTCCAGGAGTCCGGCCAATGGTTATAGTCCGGTCATCCAGACACCCCCTAATCTGGTACTCCCTCAGGCGCCATGGGAGCAAGATGGAGAGGAGAGAAGCAGGCGGGAGCAAGGTGAAGGAAAGATGGGCGGGGGGCGCTGCACCTCCCTCACATTTATAGCTAGGAGAAGGTAAATCCTCGGACTCCCATGATTTCCAGTAATGATGATCCCCTCTGCATGCAGCATGCAGTTGTCAAGTCGAGCAGTTACCGAGGCAGCATGGGGAAACAGAGTCGCCCACGTCCAATCAATCGCCACATGCCATCAAGCCCACATGCGGTTAGGGCCCGCGGCACTCCGCACTTGCCCTTTGGCTTCGCCTGGAGGCCAAGTCCGAGCATGCCTTGGGCCCGGGGGCTACTATCAGCGTCCTGGATTCGGGGATATCCGGCCATGCCTGCCTGCGGCCCACCGCGTGACTCCATCGACGGCCTGGTATGGCCTAGCTTCAACACCAACACCACAAGACCCTCGCGAGGGGCCAAGCCTCGCGAGGCGGATGATGCCAAGACCCCCAAAGGAAGCAGCCTCCTCGAGAGGGCTCCTGACGGGCGGAGAGTTCTATGCAAGCTACCTCATGAGGCTCAGCTGACGTGAGCCATGACGACCAAGGCCAGACAGGCGCGGAGCGCAGGTTTCCTCTTCGGTGCAAGGGAAGCAAGCCGCAGGCGCGGAGTCCCGAGGAATCAGCCAAAGGTTGCCATTCCGGTGAAACGAGACCAGGACCGCCAGGACGGTAGGACAGAGGTCATCAACGAGCCCACCACAGCGTCACGACCAGAGGCTTTTCGCAGGCGAAGACTACTTTTGTCAGGATAGACTGTACTACTTGTCCCCTTTCAAATCCCGCCATTGTGGAATCCCTTCCCGCTCATATTTGGGAAGAGGACCAAGGCCACTATAAATAGGACTAGCCACCACCATAGGAGGGGGGCGGAACCGAAACTAGAACAAGTAGAACACCATGCTAGCTCAAGAACACCTCTCCTCCGGAGGCTTGTTCATCCACTATATCTGTTCATCCATAGCCCCTCGAGGCAATCCACCACACCACACTGGATTAGGGTATTACACCACAACGGTGGCCCGAACCAGTATAAATCTAGGTGTCTTTGTGTCTCTTTGAGCTTGACGCATTAGGCTAAGGAGGATCGCGAGTAGGCAGGCTGGGCAGGTTGAGATCTCCGCACGCACCCCAGAGTTCAAACCTCTCAAGGGTTGCCGGATCCCGAAATCTGACGTCGGTGACACTAGAGTTGTTATGGGAAATAGTATGTGGTTATCGAAGGATGTTTGGAGTCCCGGATGAGATCCCCGACATCACGAGGAGTTCCGGAATGGTCCATAGATGAAGATTTATATATGGGAAGTCCTTATTCGGTCGCCGGAAGTGTTCGGCGGTTACCGGTATTGTACCGGGACCACCGAAGGGGTTCCGGGGGTCTACCGGGAGGGTCTACCTGCCCCGGAGGGCCCTATGGGCTGAATATGGAGGGTAACCAGCCCCTAGGTGGGCTGGGCGCCAACTCCCCCTACGGCCCATGCGCCTAGGGTTGGGGGAAATCCTAAAGGGGGCGCCCCCACCTAACTTGGGGGGCAAGCCTCCCCCTTGACCCCGCCCCCTTAGATGGGATCTAAGGGGGCGGCCCCCTCTCCCCTTCCCCTATAAATAGTGGGGGGGTGGGAGGGCTGTCGCACCCCTTCCCCTGGCGCAGTCCCCCTCCCCAACACCTCCTCCTCCTTCGAAGAGCTTGGCGAAGCCCTGCAGAAATACCACAAGCTCCACCACCATTCCGTCGTGCTACCGAAGCTCTCCCTCCACTTCTCCTCTCCCCTTGCTGGATCAAGAAGGAGGAGACGTCCTTGGACTGTATGTGTGTTAAACACGGAGGCGCCGTCCGTTCGGTGCTAGATCGGATCTTCCGCGATTTGAATCGCCGCGAGTACGACTCCATCATCCGCGTTCTTGTAACGCTGCCACTTAGCGATCTTCAAAGGTATGAAGATGCACTCCCTCTCTCTCTTGTTGCTAGAATCTCCTAGATTGATCTTGGTGATACGTAGGAAAATTTTGAATTATTGCTACGTTCCCCAACAATACTTCAAGCCATGGGGTCCATGCTCAATGGCCCACTTAGCTACCCGACGTGTGGCTTCTCTATTTTGAATAATATCCCCCATTGGAGCAGAGCTAACCACAGTGATGAGATGACCAAGGAAATATTGCTTCAGCTTGCGACTAGCCATGAACACACCATAAACCAGTTTCTACCAATGTGGGTATCTCTACTTAGATTCAATGAGCACGTCACTCACATAATAAACCGACCTTTGAACTGGATACTCCTTGCCTAACTATTTCCTTTAAACCACAACTGCCATACTGACAGCCCTGTTGTTTGCAGCCACATATAATAGCAAGGGCTCCTTCTCAATTGGAGCTGCATGAACCGGTGGCTCTGCCAGCTTTTTCTTAAGCGCCTCAAACGCCTCATTAGCAGCATTGCTCCAGACAAAGTCATCTATATTTTTCATCATCTTATATAAATGGATAGCCTTATCTCCCAGGTGGCTTATAAACCAGATCAAAGCCGCGATAAGACCCGCCAAACGCTGGACATCATTGATACACGCTGGCTTAGCCAAAGAAGTGATATCCTTGATCTTCTCCGGGTTAGCTTCAATGTCCCTTTCAGAAACCAAGAAACCCAATAACTTGCCTGCTGGCACGCCAAACCACACTTGGCCGGGTTAAGCATCATTTTATAGACCCAGAGATTGTCAAAGATTTCTTTTAGATCCTCCATCAAGGTCTCCTTCTTCCTGGACTTTACAACAATATCATCCACATAAGCATGAACATTACGCCCGATCTGGCCATGGAGGCAATTTTGAAAACACCATTGGTAAGTCACCTGAGCACTCTTGAGCCCAAAGGGCATAGACACATAGCAGAAGGCTCCAAAGGGAGTGATGAAAGTTGTCTTCTCCTAGTCCTTAACTTCCATTTTGATTTGACGGTAACCAGAGTAAGCATCTAAAAAGCTCAAACTCTCACAACCCGTTGTAGCATCAATAATTTGATCAATACGCGGGAGAGCAAAAGGATCTGCCGGACAGGCCTTTTTAAGGTCTGTATAATCCACACACATACACCAAGTGCCATTTTCCTTAAGTACTAGCACCGGGTTAGCCAACCACTCAGGATGAAAAACTTCAATGATGAACCCTGCCGCCAAGAACCGGGCCACCTATTCACCAATTGCCTTGCACCTCTCCTCATTAAACCGACGAAGAAACCGCTTGACTGGCTTAAACTTGGGATCCACATTAAGAGTGTGCTTAGTGAGTTACCTCGGTACACCTGGCATGTCAGAAGGCTTCCATCCAAAGATGTCCCGGTTCTCATGTATGAACTCGATGAGTGTGCTGTCGGTGTCAAAACCAGCAGATCTCGGGTAGGGGGTCCTGAACTGTGCGTCTAAGGCTGATGGTAACAGGAGGCGGGGGACATGATGTTTACCCAGGTTCGGGCCCTCTCTATGTAGGTAATACCCTACTTCCTACTTGATTGATCTTGATGATATAAGTATTACAAGAGTTGATCTACCACGAGATCGTAGAGGCTAAACCCTAGAAGCTAGCCTATGATTATGATTGTTCTTGTCCTACGGACTAAACCCTCCGGTTTTTATAGACATCGGAGGGGATAGGGTTACATATAGTCGGTTAGAGAGAACGAGATCTATACATCCAAATTGCCAAGCTTGCCTTCCACGCAAAGGAGAGTCCCACCCGGACACGGGACGAAGTCTTCAATCTTGTATCTTCATAGTCCAACAGTCCGGCATAAGCATATAGTCTGGCTGTCCGAGGACCCTGTAATCCAGGACTCCCTCAGTAGCCCCTGAACCAGGCTTCAATGACAATGAGTCCGGTGCGCAGATTGTCTTCAGTATTGCAAGGCGGGTTCCTTCTCCGAATACTCCAAAGTAGATTTTGAACACATGAATCGTGTCCGGCTCTGCAAAACAAATTCAACATACCACCGTAGGGAGTACAATTTTTCACTATCTGCTGACAGTTTTTTGTAGCGTGACATCATGCCATGGCCCGGTTATTATGCGAACCATTTCTATCAACCTGCTACTGCATGTCTCGCGAGGCGGTTCTTGTCAAAGCAGAGATCGTGTCCCCTTATCACGGGATAATCATCAATACGGGTGTGGGTAACCCAACCGCGCCATTAACACGACGCTTGGGGAATAAGCGAGTTTAGGGGGGCAAGTGGGGAGGCGCACAGTTTCTACCGCCTTTATAAAGAGATAAGGATTCCCCTTTTTCACCCATGCCTTCTTCTTCTGTTGCTCATCCATTCTCTCTTGCTCGAGCTCTAGCGCCCAAGCTCTCACCCTCTCCGCAAAGTCATTCAAGCATGTCCGGAGCGGGAGGCAAGTGGATGGCCTCCTCCGTCCAGGATAAGGATATCAAGAAACTTCGGGTGGCAGGCTATCTGAACAAGAAAATTAGTCGTCGCCTCCCGACGGCGGGACAGATCGTCCCTACTCCGGAACCCCACGAGAGGGTTGTGTTACTCCCTCACTTTGTCCAAGGGCTAGGGTTTCCCCTCCACCCATTCGTTCGCGGCATTATGTATTACTAAGGGATCGATTTTCATGATCTATCCCCCAATTCCTTCCTCAACGTATCGACATTCATCGTTGCATGCGAGGCCTTTCTCCGCATCTCGCCACACTTCGGCTTATGGCTGAAATTTTTTAACGTGAAACCCAAGGTAGTGAGCGGCGAGCATGCTGAGTGCGGAGGGGCCATGGTGAGCAAGATGCCCAACGTCATATGGCCATTAGTTACCTTCAACAATTACGTCAAGGGGTGGAAACAACAGTGGTTTTACGTCACTGAGCCCCGCGGCACAAAATGGGCTGCAGCTCCCGAATTCCGATCCGGAGCTCCACTGAGGCTCATGTCCTGGCCCAAGAAGGGCCCGAACTGGTCTTCGCCCAACGAGTTGTTGTCAAGGGTATGGAAGACAAGAATATCAAACTTGTCAATGTAGTCCAGGTGATGTTAGTCTGCCAGGTTCTCCCTTGTCAACACCGAGCCTGCAATCTGTGGGAATTCGACCCGGCCAAGCACCAGACTCTCTTGGGGTTCTTCGGCTCATCGCATGAAGACCTATGGAAAGTGATTTTTAAGTCCGGCAAATCGTGGCCAGACTCAGCCGATGACCACGGGTATCAACTGTCCCGCCCTGCAAGTTCGGTAAGTCTCCGTATGTTGGCAAGTTACATGCTTTTATCTGTATAATCCGAGGGAAACGCTCAATGTATTTTTTTCAACTCTCTTAGGGATGGACGAAGAAGGCAGGGCAGATCCACTGCCTGGCCTCGCTGCCAGAAGGACCAGCCGGCCACTTCTGACAAAGATGCTGGTCCTGGCGCCTTACAAGACGCCAAAGAAGAAAACCGAGAAAGAGGTTAAAGAGACTAGGGGCAGCCGTCGTCGCCGAGGCACTTCGGACGAGGACTCCGAGGCCCACTCTTCCTCCGAGGAGGACGAGGAAGAGGAGGAAAACACATCCTCCCCAATGAGGGGGAGAAAGAAAAAGATGGCATCCACACACTTGGAGGCCGAATCGCCTAAGAAGGGAAAAACTTCCCTCCCGGAGGAATCCGCCACCGCTACCAATAGCAGCCCGGAGTGGGATCCCAGGGTCCATCCCCTGGTGAATTCATGAGTATATAAAGTCCGAACACATTTGTGCATCCAGACTCACTATTGCATGACGTTTTAATCATTGAGCCACACTTTTTTTGCAGTCCGGCAAGATCCCACACCAAATAGTCCTCATCGGAGGATTTACTGGGCTCGAATGCTATGGACAGCGGGACACCCTCGAAGGCCCCCTCCTCAAAACACATGAGTGACACCGAGGCATCGTCCCAGAGGGACCCAGGCCAAGGAGGGGGCGAAAAGACCGTCAAGGCTGTGCCAGGGGGTCAAACTCCGGCGGCCAGACACACGGGAGAAGAGGGTCCCACGGGCACCAACGGCGGGGCTATCTCCAATTCGGCCCCCAGCCGAACACAATTCCAGAGACCGATACAGTTCCGGAATCAGGCAGGCAGCCTCCCTCGACAGGAGGGGGCGTGCCTATTGCACCGGCAACCTCTGTCCACCCAGAGGTGTTGGATATCTTATCAGGGGCACTGAAGAGCGTCTCCATTATTGAAGAGCACCGTGCCCTTATGGGTGTAGTGATTGGGAAAATTCAGTCCGCTGAGAGCGGGCTGAATGAAGCCTGCGTCAGCCTTATAAATGGCTTTGAGGTATGTTTTGTGAGATTTCAAAGAGTGTTGTAGTATAGGTAGTAGCCCCTGATACACTGTTCGGCGAAAAAAGTAGTCGGGCAGAGGATCAAGTATACGTTCGCAGGAGACTCACCTTATGGCATCTCTCCCCTTTTTTTAAACAAGCGTCTATAGCGACTGCCGCCTCTCATACTGCGGAAGTCTCCGGACTGAAGCAAAGTCTGGAGCGGGCCGAAGAAGAACTCAGCCAAGTGAGGAAGTAGTTGGAGGATAACCAAGGTATGCAAAAACCTTGTTCGCATTCAACGCGAATTAATAATTTAGTATGATGAAAATATTTTTATGATGTGCTCTAGGGGAGACGGCCGAAGTTGAGGCTCTTAAGAAGGCTATTGCCAAAGTCGAGAAGAAAGCAGCCGCAGAGTTGGCTCTTCGTGAAAAGCACGAGGCCAGGGTTATTGAAGTTGAGCAAGAGCTCCAAAAGGCCGTGAAGAAATGTGAGACCTTGGAGCAGAGTTTAACAGAGAAAGAATCCGAACTCACCAAGCCTCGTCAAGCCGCATGCGATACCCAAGGGGAAGCCCAAGGCGCCCTGCAGGAAATCCAGGAGGCGAGGAAGATCACAGTGGGTAAGGCTTTTTCTATGCAAAGAAGATATTTGAAAGGAGAAAATCACGTTTGTTAATTTGAATTTGGATTGCTCCAGGTGTAGTTGCGGAGCTGCCACGTAGCATATCTGATGCCGCCCAATTTTACCGAGCCGAAGAAAGGAGTACTACGGAAAAGCTCTTCTGGTTGCAGTATCTGGTGCTAGAATATCCAGTGCCCTTTGCCGATCAACTGAAGCAGCTGGTCGAACTGTATAAGGCGGCCAAACTAGCCATGAAGGATTTAATTATCCGGCTATGGCCTGCCGAGCTGATTCCCAGCAGCTACTTCGGGCTCGTGAAGCGGCTCGCGAGTGCCTGCCCTCGACTTGAAGTCATCAAGCGGTCGGTCTGTATGTAGGGTGCGCGAATGGCCTTCGCCCACACGAAGGTGCACTGGGCGAACATGGATGCTGAAAAGCTGATGACCGAAGGACCACCAGAAGGGAAGGAGCACCGCAAGCCTGAATTATATTATGATAGCGTCCTGAAAGGATCCCGCCTTGTGGCGGAGCAATGCACCAAGGACATTATATTCCCATGAATTCATTCATGTTGTCCTATGTAATGTTGAACAATGTCATTTCTATTATTTGGTGCCTGAAAGTTTTACATCATGTGCGGTCGTTTTATATATTAATCTTGAGAGTCGGCCGGTCGTCGGCTTCTGCCCCCATGTAGGAAGTATGGGGGTGTTCGGGATGAATCTGAGCACTCTTTTATCCCAGTTATGGGTCCTTGAAGGAGGTGTTCAATGCAACGAACCAGGCAATCGGACTATAAGGCTATATCGCTCTCACTTAGCCATAGGAGTTTGTGAAAAGGAAGGTGGGTGCAGCCCCTAGTGTTCAGAAGACTGCACTAGGGGCTCTATGAGCACCTGATCAGGAGAAAAGCCGATCCGTCACACGCTGCATTGGTTGTCGCATAGTGCGGAAGACATCCTTAAAGATTTCGCAACATCTCGAACAGCTGACCAGCTCTCACCGTATCATAGGCAGGTAAGTCTGGGTACCCCCGTTCCTAGAACGCTGACAGTAGCCCCCGGGCCCAAGGCGCGCCTGGACTTGGCTTAGCAGAGAAGCAAAGGGGCAAGTGTGAAGCGCCGCGGGCCCCAATAGCCTGCGGCCTTGGGCGCCGCGTGGCGGTTGATTGGACATGGGCGTCCCTGTTCCCCCACGCCTCCTTATTTTGCGCCCTGCTAGGCGGACCAGTGGTTGCACACAGTGTCCCCTCTTCTCGCCGCTTGCACGCCTCCTACTCTTCCTTCTCTCGAGCTCCAGCCTCCGCTTCCAATACAATCTCGAATCCTCCCCCTTCCCATCGCCATGGCTCCGACAAAGAAGGGGAAAGGGAAAAAGTCAGTGCCCTCGTCCGGCCCGTCACCGTCGATGGTTCCTGCTGTCGATAAGTTGATCATACTCAACCTGGAAGGCTTGGACAAGGTCAGTCCCGCCCTTGCCACCAGCTTCAACGAGTGCGGGAGGACGACGGTCTGGCCCGCGTCTCACTTCTCCATTGATAGGATAGCCACCGAGGTCCAGTACTTTGTTGACGCCCTGTGGGCGGGATTGGTTCCCCCCTTTTCTGATTTCTTCAATGCCATTCTTTCCCAATACCAAATCCACATGATCCATTTGGGTCCCGAATCCATTACTCTTCTTGCTGTTTTCGCTTTTGCTTGCGAGGCGATGATGGGCATTCCTCCTTCAGTTACCTTGCTGCGCCATTTCTTCTCTTTGCGCCTCAGTGACCCCACCCAACGCTCGGGGTGCGTGAGCTTCCTTGCCGCGCCAGAAACAGCGGCTTCGGGAATTGATTTCAGCCTTCCTCCGCCTGCGACTGGGTTCCGAGAGCGGTGGCTATGCGTGGATGTCGGAGTACCCAGCCCCCTGCTCTCGGAGCCCACCTTGCCTGCTATCCCCAATTCGGGCTGGGGCTAGGAGACGCTCACGAGCTCCCGGCTCGTCTTCGTCTAGCATCGCTTTGCGTATTTGAGGGCGCTTGGTGTGATGGTGCCCAAGGTGGTGAAGGAGTTGCTCCTGTGCCGCATTGCCCCTCTCTAGCATCATTCTCGCCAGATGTGGGCCTTCAAGGGGCGTGAAGACCGCATGAGGCTCCAAGAGGAAGATCTGACGCCTGAAGTGTTGAGGAAGGTTCTCGTGATCTTGACTGGGGACCCTTCCCCTGGCAGCATTCGGCATGGGGGTGCCCTGCTGTACCTTTGCTCAAACTGGGCTAATTTCGTGAAGCAGATGCCCAGCTTCGACGAATGGGGGTTGCGCCCTGTAGGCCTCAGGGGACCTCGCGAGAACCCAGTCGTGGTGGTTGCCCTTCTGGTTGCCCACAATGGTCCCTCCTCGAGTGGTGGAGCTGGGAGGCAAGGGCCGCCGGGGGCTGAGGGGGCCGCCATCGGGATGACGATGCCAAGCGGGACTCCTGAGGCCCGCCCTGCGGCGGCTGAGGGTGCTGAGCCGCAGCTCGCGGCCCCCGTGGCAGAGGCTCCTGAGGCCCCGGCCACCCTCCTTGGTGCGGCGTCTGGCAGCGGGTGCTAGGGCGATGCCCCCGATGTTGATCTTATTGGCGCCTCCTCCTCGTCGCAGGATGACCCGTGCGCTGAGCTCCTGGGCCGCTTCGGGGTGGACTTCGAGGCTCTCCGAAGGAGAAGAGAGGCGTTGGGTGATGATTACCCTTGCCGCCTGTTGAAGCGCATGAAGTACTTTGCCACCGATGAGTAAGCCTTCCCTTTTCTCAGCCCCTCACTTTCTTGCTGCTTCAGCTGATCATTGCCTTGCAGGGCCCTTCCCACCGAGCTCACGGAGATGGCTGAGGAACCATCCCTCCAGGACTCGCCCTCTCCACCATCCCCAGGCGCCCCGGGCTCAAGCGCTGCCCTAGTGGTGAGGTCGGTTGGAGAGGTGAGCCATCCTGTGATGCATCATGACTCTGCGCACCTCACGACCATCCTTTGCAAACTTTCCCAGGGCATAGCCAGCCTGCCCTGGGCTCTTCGATTGGTCATGGACGACGACAGGCTGAGGTCGGTCTTGCGTTCTTTCTTGGGGGACGAACTGGCTCTGGGCCTTGCTTCTGGCGAGGCGTGTCCGGCCATCGCTAGGGCGCCAGCCCCCAGCCCCCTGCCCAGAGGGGGAGTGCTGGTCCGAGGCCCTTCGCGCGCGCCTGGGGCGGAGGATGATGCGGAAGACGTGCTCGAGCGCGCTCGGGAGCGCCGCGCCCTCCGCCAAGGGTTCCTTCGGAGGGCGACTGACGCAGTGAGCCAGCTTGGTGTAGAGCTCGCTCACGAGGACGCGCGCCTTGTGGACGAGGGCCTGCGCCTAACTGAGGAGAGGCGCAAGCTGAAGGTGGCCGTGGCTCTTGCGCGTCACCAGCGTGACCTCGACAATGAGGAAGCCGAGGTGTCACTGGCGGCTTCTCGGGAGGCCTGCTCCCGGGCTGTCAAGGAGGCTCGGGAGGCTGACCAGCGGTGCAAGGCCGCTGAGGAGCGGGCGTGGGAGCTCCGGGCCTGGAGTGGCTCCCTGGAGGAGCAGGTGGAGTTGCGTGAGGCGGCCATTGCGTCGATGAAGGGGGCCTCGGCCGACCGGGCGGAGCTCCAGAGACGTGAGGAGGCACTAATGATGGAGGCCACCGAACGCACCTTGGACCTTGAGCGGTTGGACACGAGGGACCGCCTAGTAGCGCAGGCGGAGGATGACGTTGCGGCGAGGGAGGCCCGAGCCGCAGTAGAGGTTGATTGCCGGGTGGCGGCGGCCCACTCGAACCTTGAGCGCGAGTTTGAGGAGAGGCTGGAGTTGATCAAAGTCAAAGCAGAAGGTAGGACTGCTGCCCTGAAGGCCAAGCTGGACGAAGTGACGCGGCGCGCGGACGCTGCCGAGCCGCCCTTGGCACGACACAGGTGGAGCTGGCTTCTTCCCACGACGAGGCACTTCTTCTCCGTCAAAGGGTGGACGCGGCCGAGGCCGTCGCGCGGCGGAGCGAGGACGAGATACACTAGAGGCAGACCTTGGAGCACCAGCATGCCCCATGCTCCGCACGCTCCGGGAAAGAGCTAACACGGCCCTGGGTAACATCTGCGAGGCAGCTGTTGGGGAGCCTCATGTGGTTAACTTTGCCGGTAACCTTCAATTCTTCACCGACGTGGTGACGCAACTGGAGACTCAGTCGGGCAGATCCGACATGTTGGTGGAGGAGAGGAACCATGCCCTGCTGGGGCATGCTTTTTCTCGCGTCTTTAGTCATCTCCAGAACATGGATCTCCATTTTGACTTTGATGCCGCCATCGCACCAGTACCCCTGGCGATCCGAGGCGATCTGGCGCGTTGGGTGGAAGACAACGTGGACGCCCTTGTCAGGGCTTTCACTACTGATGACGACGGTGTGGTCGTAGCTGCTGATGAGGGCGGAGTGGTGAACGGCCCAGGTTCTAAGGGCGGTGGCGCAGAAGGCGATGGCGAGGCCAGTGATGCCAGTGGCGACTCTGGAGGTGTCCCTGAGGATGCATTGGGGGATTTATCCGATTGACCGCGTGATGTTCCTGCTTTTACCTTGCGCAGGGAGAGTTCGGGCTTGGCCCAGAGGTTTGTAAGAGCATTTTGGGAGGGGGAGCCCCTCGTGTAAAAACTTGCAGTTAGCGTATTTGTAGACATGATATCACTCGTGTGCCTGCGCCAGCCGGCTGGTTTCGCGGCGACTCGACTGGCTTGTTTACATTTGACCCGCATGGGCCCCTAGCCTGCGGAGGGCCGTGGTGTCCTGAGTGCCTCCTGAACGAGCTTATCGAACCTGCAAGGAGAGCCTCCTGAGAGGGCATGGTGATGGCAGTCTGGGCTGCGCACATGCTGGGCCTGGCCCGGCTCGCGAGAGGCTCACGAGGGGAGGCAGCTGAGGCTAGATGGACGTAAGGCGGTAACCAGAATGCGAGAAATTGCTCGAACGAGACTAAACACCCCTTCCCCGAACACACGCAAATCGCAAGCTCAAATCCAACTTAAATCCGAACGGGGAAAACGACAACAAAAGACAGGCAGAAAAAGCAGAAAGGCCGCGTCCGACACCTAGTCTAGTCTTCAACGTCTTCTCACCAGCGCAGAGCTAAGTGCTGCCACTGGGCGTGGGCGGGAGCCCCCGAGGCCCGAGGGCGGATCTCTGGAGACTCCGGGGCGTGTACAGCCCCACTCATTATTATGTGAGAGTGTCATGGGGCGGCGAGCTTCAGAGGCACTGGGCCTTCTTCACAGGTACCGGCCTTGCTTCATATCGCCAGATGAGGGCCCCGCCTTGCACCACACTCCATCTCCATCGATGACAGTCGGAGACTGAGTACGCCACCGACGGGATAGAGCGGTCGCCAGCGGTTCCCCTGATGACCACGGGTCCTCTGCCGGGGGTAGGCCCTGAGGCACCTCCCCGGCAGAGGGCCTACCTCCTGAGGATGCCTTGCTCCGAGCGACGCGGGGGCGAGGCCAGATCTCAGCCCCCCTCCTGCAGCCCCCGGTGCCCTCCACCTGAGGGGTAGGAAGCTGCTGGATTGGGGCGGCCATCCGGTGTGACGACCTATTCCTCCTGCGATCCATGGTTAGCGTATGCCTGTTCCGGAGGGATTAGTGGTACCCTATAGTTGCTGCCTCCATCGCGGTCGACGTGGCCTCCCATGGGCTCCTGAAAGAGTTCGGCTTCGTGTGTTTCTTCCCCCTAGCCTGGGCAAAGGAACGAGCCATGGTCTTCCTCCTGCGCGTGTCCTTGATCTACCATGTGGGGCACATACGCTTCTAGGGCCGCCGCCCTGAATGCCTCGCTATAGTGCCCCGTGTGCCACGCGGTCCCGCTCGAGGTACTCGCCTGGGGGTGGTAGCGTGGTGACCCACCTGGACAATGGACTGCAGTGGGTCCCCCTTCGCTGGCCGGAGGCGGAGGCGGCACCAGCGGCAGCCAGGCGCCGACGCCAGGGTGGTGTTGGAGTGGCCCTGGAACCCGCTCGAGGCTGCGTGGGCGCATGAAGGGCCTCCGTGCTGTCCGCTTTGGGCCTGAGGCGGTGGCTGGGCGCCGAAGGGGTGAGCCCCCGAGGCGGCGGAGCTCAGGAGCTCTGCCACCTGTTCCAGGAGCACGTCACGGCCGCCCTCTAGCAGCCTGCATCGCAGTAGCTCTCGGGCCACAGTGAGTACGGCCCTTGAGCTTGCCTGCTCCCGCTGGGTGTACGGCGCCATGGCCATGGTGTGGCTTGAGGCCCTTGCTGCCGACTGCACCTGCCGTGGCGTGAGAGCTGGTGCCGCTTGACCGCGTCGTCCGCGGCCCGCAGCACCCTACGGACCGCGGGCTGCCTGGGGCACAGGGTTCAGGTCGCCCTAGGCAGGCAGCTCTGCACGGGTGGGCCATGCCGCCCAGGGATCGGGATTGCCCGTTGGGTTGCCGGACATGTTGATGATGATGCGACGGGCGGCGAAACACGAGGCGACGGAAGGCGGATTCCAGTGCACCCCTACCTGGCGCGCCAAATGTCGGATTTTGGGTTCCGGTAGACCCTCAAGGTTCGAACTCTGGGGTGCACGCGGAGATCACACCCCCTGCCTACCCATGTCTCGTCGCCTCGCAAGGATCTAAACTACACAAAGAGTAACACAGAGGACATGAGATTTATACTGGTTCAGGCCACCATTGTGGTGTAATACCCTACTCTAGTGTGTGGTGTGGTGGATTGCCTCTCGGGCTGATGATGAACAATACAAGGAAGAATTGCCTCGCGAGGGGAGGAGTTCTTATGGTGGTGTTGGCTAAGGTTCTTCTCTCTGGTTGATCTCTAGATCAGCTGCCGATGCCTCTACCCTGGGGGTGGCTAGTCCTATTTATAGGCAGAGGGCCTGGGCCTCTTCCCAAATATTGAGTGGTGAAAGTGCAACTATCCCTAGGTGGTTTTGGTAATTCATAACAACATATAGCTCATTGAGCTAATGCTATTGCAAGACTATTATTTCAGGAAAGCTTAATGAATGGCATGGCATGGATGATGAAAGTGGATCCCTCAAAATACTAATGACAAAGGATTGGCTCAAGCTCAAAAGCTCAAGACTCTTCATTTTACATTTTAGTGATCCAAGATCACATTGAGTATATAGGAAAAGCCAATACTATCAAGGAGGGATGAGGTGTTGCTTAATGAGCCTCTTGCTTCATGTGCTTGGTGATATGCTGCAAAAACCCTCAACTACTTTCTCACATCCACAAATGACCTAAACCTAAAGCCAAAATCGGTCACACCGATTCTTCCTATCCGGCGCCACCGAGTTCTAATGTCATAGCCACTGCCACAAACCCTAGGCAAATCGGTCCTACCGATAGGGATCTCGGTCTCACCGAGATGGGATTGTAATCTCTCTGTTTCCCTTCGTAACGTTTCGGTCTAACCGAAGTGAGTGATCGGTCCCACCGAGATTGCAATGTAAACTCTCTGTTTCCCTTTTGTAACATTTCGGTCTCACCGAAAAGAGCAAATCGGTCCCACCGAGTTTACCTGACCAACTCTCTGGAAAGCTTATTACCAAAATCGGTCTCACCAAGTTTGTGTAATCGGTCTTACCGAGATTACGTTATGCCCTAACCCTAACCATATCGGTCTTACCGAGTTGCATTTCGGTCCCACCGAAAATCCTAACGGTCACTAGGTTTACTAAATCGGTCCGACCGAGTTTGATGATTCGGTCCCACCGAGTTGGGTAAATTGTGTGTAACGGTTAGATTTTGTGTGGAGGCTATATATACCCCTCCACCTCCTCTTCATTCGTGGAGAGATCCATTAGAACAAACCTACACTTCCAACTTACCATTTCTGAGAGAGAACCACCTACTCATGTGTTGAGGCCAAGATATTCCATTCCTACCATATGAATCTTGATCTCTAGCCTTCCCCAAGTTGCTTTCCACTCAAATCTTCTTTCCACCAGATCCAAAACCTATGAGAGAGAGTTGAGTGTTGGGGAGACTATCATTTGAAGCACAAGAGCAAGGAGTTCATCATCAACGCACCATTTGTTACTTCTTGGAGAGTGGTGTCTCCTAGATTGGCTAGGTGTGACTTGGGAGCCTCCGACAAGATTGTGGAGTTGAACCAAGGAGTTTGTAAGGGCAAGGAGATCGCCTACTTCGTGAAGATCTACCGCTAGTGAGGCAAGTCCTTCATGGGCGACGGCCATGGTGGGATAGACAAGGTTGCTTGTTCGTGGACCCTTCATGGGTGGAGCCCTCCGTGGACTCGCACAACCGTTACCCTTCATGGGTTGAAGTCTCCATCAACGTGGATGTACGATAGCACCACCTATCAGAACCACGCCAAAAACATCGGTGTCTCCAATTGCGTTTGAATCCTTCGAACCCTTCCCTTTACTTTCTTCCAAGTTGCATGCTTAAATTTCCGCTGCCTATATATTCTTTGCATGCTTGCTTGAATTGTGTGATGATTGCTTGACTTGTCCTAAGATAGCTAAAATCTGCCAAACTCTAATATTGGGAAAAGGCTAAGTTTTTAATTGGTCAAGTAGTTTAATCACCCCCCCCCCTCTAGACATACTTCAAGGTCCTACAAGTGGTATCAGAGCTTTGGTCTCCATTTTCTTTGATTTCCATAGCTTTTGGTGGTCATAGCCTTGGTTTCACAACCTAGGAGAGTATGGTGTCTAGTGAGGGAAATTATCACCGTAGAGGTCCTTACTTTGATGGTACTAATTTTGCTTGTTTGAAGCATAAGATGAAAATGCATATTCTCGGACATAACCCCGCCGTTTGGGCAATTATTTGTATTGGCTTGCAAGGTGAATTCTTTGATGGGAGAGAGCCGAACTGTGAAGCTAATGCGGAAGAATTGAAGATGTTGCAGTACAACGCTCAAGCTTGTGATATCATCTTCAACGGATTGTGCCCTGAAGAATTCAACAAAATCAGTCGTCTTGAGAATGCAAAGGAAATTTGGGATACTTAGATTGATATGCATGAAGGTACCGACTCCGTTAAGGAATCCAAGTTGGATGTGCTCCAAAGTCAGCTTGACAAGTTCAAAATGAAGGATGGTGAAGGTGTCGCTGAAATGTACTCTAGGCTTGCACTTATCACAAATGAGATTGCCGGCTTAGGGAGTGAAGAGATGACCGACAGATTCATCATCAAGAAGATCCTAAGAGCATTGGATGGAAAGTATGATACCGTGTGCACATTGATCCAAATGATGCCAAACTACAAAGATCTCAAGCCAACAGAAGTCATTGGAAGAATTGTTGCTCATGAGATGTCACTTAAGGATAAGGAGGAACTTCACAACAAGTCAAGTGGTGCTTACAAAGCCTCATGTGAAGCCCCCACATCATCAAGTGAGAAACAAACCTTCAATGAAGAATTGAGCTTAATGGTGAAGAACTTCAACAAATTCTACAAGAGTAGAAGCAAAGAAAGAAGCTCCAAGTCAAGGTCTTACAATGACAAAAGATCTTCTAGTCGAGAGCGAAATTGCTACAATTGTGGGAGACCCGGACACTATTCCAATGAGTGTATGGCACCCTACAAAAGAAGAGAAGATTCTCCAAAAAGAAGAAGCAAAAGAGAAGAATCACCACCAAGAGAGAGGAGGAGAAGAGATGATCGTTATGAACGAAGACCCTCACGGAGAAGCAAGGATTCGAAAAGGAAGGACAAGGAAGGACAAGTCATCAAGGAGCTACACAAAACGAAGACATCAAGCTCATGTTGGTGAATGGGTATCCGGTTCCGACTCCGACAACCACTCCGAGAGAAGCTATCACTCTGACTCCGAATATACTCAAGATGAAGTTGTTGCCGGTCTAGCACTTGTGTCAACCAACTCCTACGACATATTTGATTCACCAAATGAAGGAATTGGAAGATGCTTCATGGCCAAAGGTCCAAAGGTAACACATCCCGAGTATGTTGATTTCAATAGTGATGAAGATGACTTGCTTGTGGATGATGATTTACTTGTTGACAACTCTAGTGATGAATACTACGATGAAACGTCAATTAATCATGCTAATCAAGATAAAACGAATGACAATGATAAGGAGAAGATTGAGCTTCTAACTAAAGAACTAAACACTCTTAAGTTGGCTCGTGAAACTATCTTCGAAGATCATCGAGAAATTTTAAGGGCTAATGAGAAGTTATGTTTTGAAAAGCTCAATCTTGAGCAAGAGCATGAATTCTTAAAAGCAATCAATGATGATCTCCGCAAGAAAAGTTCTTCTTACATTGCCAAGCGTTTACTCTTATCTACTTACATGCCTCAAGTCAAGTCTAGTAACAAGTACAAGAAAGAAACTTCCTCTAGTAGTAACAATAATAATGTCAAATCCAATATTGTTGCTTCTAGTAGTTCTCTTGATTCCACTAATGATTCTCTTAGCCAAGTTACACTTGAGCAAGAAAATAGCATATTGAAGGGAATTATAGAGAAAGGTGTTTACAAGAGCCTTGCTGGGAGTAAGCAATTCGAGGAAATTGTACGCAAGCAAGGAAGGCACCGGAAGAATCAAGGTGTTGGTTTTGAATGAAAGTTCAATGCCAATGGAGTTGAGTGGGAAGAAGATCAATACCCCAAGACGAAGTTTGTTCCTCAACAAGAGAAGTATGATCCTACTTCCTTCAAAGGAACACAAGCACAAGATGATCTTCCACCACAAGACCACAAGAACAAAGGCAAGGACAAGCTTCAAGAAGAGATTGATGCATTTGAAGAGGCACCTAAGGTCTCGGTCAAGTGGGTTCCCAAGACTACGTCAAGTTTTACTTCATCAAGTACAACTACAACTCCAAGGATTCCCATCAAAATGATGTGGATCCCGAAGAAGAAGAACTAGAGAGTTCTTGAGGGTGACTCCGCCAACATTCTTCACTCATATCTTTTTGGCAACAACAAGTGCAATCAACTTCCACATCTTGCACTAGTTCAAGGAGTCACAAACCCTCATGTTGGTAAGGCAAGGGACAAGGTAACCTAATGATTTCATGGACATTATCTTGTGTGTGCATCACTCTATGTCTATGGATATTCTTGTTTGTTCCTTGTGGGACTAACCCATGTAGGTATGTTGAAAGTGCAACTCACTCCAAAGGATTGCTCCAAATGATCTACATCAACCTTGAGCATCCACATCTTCAACACCTACATGAAGTCATCATCGACAAAACCCAAGGTTAGTTCATCCCTCTAAAAGGGGATCTCACATCTAGGGGAGCTTAACTCTAAGAATTGAGTCAAAGCAACTCTAATGGTGTGAACACATCAATGCATTATGTAAAAGTGGTAACCCCACTTAAGCTTAAACGATGAGTATGACCTATGATCAAATGATTTCATTTGACTCCTAAGTCAATATACTCATATATAGATGACCTAGTCATCGCCAATTGTTTTGATAGATGCTAGAACTGGTTGTGCATGTTTTGCCACATATTTCATTTGCCATCTTATTGTGTGAGCATGTTGGTGCATATTTTACTCATTCGAGGACATCCACTTGTTGTTTTGATTGTTTGGTTCTTTTTGCTTTTTGCCAAGTGGATGGACAAGAATGCCTAAGAACCTTCTCTAGCTATCTATGCTTTTCTCGTCTCAAACTATATTCATGCTACATCACAAAATTTGATCAAGTCATATTCGAACCACTCTGTGTGAGGAGCACTCGGAGTCCCCGATTTGTCATAGACTTAAACTTCAAAAACTTCTTTGTGATTCTCGTTCTGACCGATTCCTCCATTTCGGTCCCACCGAGATCACTAAGTCGATCTAGGTTTTCAATCTCGGTGCAATCGATTTGAACTTTTCGGTCACACCGAGTTGCTGTAACTGTACACAGTTATGCATCTCGGTGCCACCGAGTTGCTCCACTCGGTCACACCAACAGGGTCGGGCTATATATAGTCACGGGCAAAAATTTGGAAATTTCTCCGAACCTCTTCACCCACGCAATAGCTCGCTCTGCCATCAGGGTCTCCGAATCGTCTCCTCGTTGCCAGCCGCCTCCTGTCACTGGTCTCTGCCGCCATCAACGGATTTCACCCCCGCCGTTGCCGCCGTAGCGAGTTCATCGCCAAGTTAGGGTATGAACTTGATCACAGTGCTATCCTCGTCCGATTCCTAGCACATTGTGTTCTTAATGATTCTTGTCACGATTGAAACACTCCTATCCAGTCAATGCAATCCTTAGATTAGATGAGATTTCAAAATTTAGGGTTAGCTTTCCGCCGAAACCATCTTGGACCCACCGAGTTGAAAAACTCGGTCCCACCGATTTGGCTAATGCCATTGCACTAGTAACTCTCGGTCTGACCGAGAATTGCTAATCGGTGAGACCGATTTTAGGACTTTGTGAAACCCTAGCAGTCTCGATGCCACCGAACTGTGACTCGGTCCAACCAAGTTCATCAGTTTAGGTTCCAAAACTGCTTCGGTATCACCGAGTTTGAAAATCGGTTGATCCGAAATGCTTTCTGTGGAAAACTAAAACTGAATTTTTGAATCATTCTTTTGCAAAAATCTCTGCATTTTGTGATGCTCATCCACTCTATCTCATCTATAACTCTTCACAGGGTCAGCAGTCAGTGATTTGCAGCATGTCAGACCAAAGTGATAGTCAGAACAGGTCAGAAGAGCAGATGCACATGAGTGAGGGCACTAGTCCCTCTAGCACTTCAGATGAAGGCAGCAGGAGCACCCCAAGCAACCTGCCTAAAGCTGCCACCAGGACAAGGAAGAAGAGAACCTCGGATTCTGAGGGTGAGGATTATAGAGCAGAAGAGGATGAGGCTACTTCCAAGAAGGTAGTGCTCAAGAAGGAGCCATAGACCACTAAACCTGGACTCAATAGGAAGGTTCCTGCCAAGAGGACACCTATGCTGAAGGTCAGAGGATCTACTCAAGTGCCTGAGAAGCCTGATTCCAAAGAGCCTGCTACAGAAGGAAAGAAAAGGAAAGAAAGGGTCAAAAAGACCATAGCCAGAGTTGTTGGGCAACCTTCCATGATGGAAGAGGAAGAAGAGGTTGCTGCACCAGCACCCAAGGAACAAAAGCTTATGGGTGATGCAATTAAGTCAGGGGCTGCAACATCAAAGCCCAAGGAAGCACCCAAAGCTGCCCCCAAGCCCAAGCTTGCACCAAAGAGGAATACCAGGAGTATTCCAGCTCCTGAGAAGAACAAGGCCCCAGTGCCTGAAGTTGCTGATGAAGAAGATGAAGAAGGACAAATTCTGAGGAAGCTCAAGCCCAAGAAACCAGACCATAATGATGCCCATCCTATGGCTGAGGACATGAACATCAGAAGAGACTCAGGGTTGAGGCTATGGAGGATGACAGATCCATTTGCCACAAGGAGAAGGACTGTTGTTGATTACAGGTTCCATACAAAGGAACAGCAGGACTTCTATGAGACAGTTTTGTTGGACAAGAAGCCCATAGTGTGTGATATGAGGTGGGTCGACTGGACCTACATGAAAGAAAATGAAGAACACTATCCTGGAGTGCAAGACAGTTTTGTTGCATGTGGAGTTGCAGATTTGTTGGGCAAAAGCTCACCAACTGGAATGATGAACTCATTATGCACTTCTACTCCATAGCACACTTCTATCCAGATGGGAGTATAATTTGGATGTATGAAGGTACAAGGTACCAGTCAACCGTTGAGGAGTGGTTAAAACTGATCAATGCCCCAAAGGAGAGTGAAGATGACTTGGATGCCTATGCCAAGAAGAAGATGGACCACAATTCCATGGCACACATGTACAAGGAGATCCCAGACAAAGCCATTGAGACACATAAGTTTGGGTCAGTCCACTTTCTTTTGTCAGGGCTGCCAACAATCAACTACATCCTAAGGCACACTTTGTTGCCTAAGTCTGGTGACCACAACATGATTAGAGGGCATGCAATCAAAATGTTGCACTTGTTTGATGTGCCACAGAAATTCAAGGTCGTGAGCCTTATGGTTGAGACCATTAAGAGGACAGCAGCAGATCAAAAGAGAAGCTGTGGATATGCCCCTCAGATTCAGGAGTTGATTAACTCAAAGATGGGCACAGGAAAATATCTATTGGATAAGGAACATTTTCCTCTTTATCCAGACTTTGAGGACAATCAGGTTGTCATGAATGAGAATGAACCATCATCAGTACAAGCTCAAGAGAAGAAGGAGAAGGCAAGGAAAGAGAAGGCTGCCAAGATGCCAACTCAAGAGGAGGCATCTGAGTACTTTCTAAAGAACAAGCAGGAGCAGCTTGGTTACTTGATAGCATCAACACTGAGGATTGAGAAGGGATTGGCCACCCTCACTCAAAATCAGCAGAGCTTGGAAAGAATCATGGAACAAAAATTCTATGATCTAGATGTCAAAGTAACTGAGATTCAGTCAGTTGTGGAGCAGCTACAGGATGACATGCAGGAGAGGAAGGGCAAGACTACCACTAATGTATTTGCCAGAGTGCCTAGAGCTCAGAGGTCAACTGCAGTGCCTGTGCCAGACACCAGAGCCACATCATCTGCACTAGCTACAGCTCCTACAGCTCCAGTGCAACCAGCTCCAGCACCAACTCCTCCAGCTCACTCAACTTCAACTGAAGCCTTCATTCTTGGAGTTCTCCGGACACCACCACCTGAAGATCAAGCCTGAGAGTCGATCTAGCACTATGCATTTTTTATGAACTTTTTGGTAACTTGTTGCCAAAGGGGGAGAAAAATGTATAGATCATAGGCTTCGAGAGAGAGAGTGTGTTGCTTTTGTTCTCTCTTGCTTTGGTGGTTAAACTTTGTTTGCTTTTGATTGCTTGAGATACTATGTTGTTTTTGTGAGACATTGATGATCATGTGTTTGATCATAAGCTACACTTATGCATGTTTGATGATATTATCTTATCTATCCATATGTGATCATTCACTTTGCTTGGTGATGAGTGCATCTATTCAATCTTTATCATTTTGAGCGCTCCACCAAGATGTATGTGACATGGAAGAGTAACCCATGAGCCTAATTCCTTGTGCATTTGCAGTCCAAAGCAAATCTTGAACTATGCACAAATTTAGGGGGAGCTCTTGCTTATCACATACTTCTCAAAACGATGATGTTTTTCAATCTTATTATCATTTGTCGAAGCTTTGATCTATATGTTGTCATCAATTACCAAAAAGGGGGAGATTGAAAGTGCAACTATCCCTAGGTGGTTTTGGTAATTCATAACAACATATAGCTCATTGAGCTAATGCTATTGCAAGACTATTATTTCAGGAAAGCTTAATGAATGGCATGGCATGGATGATGAAAGTGGATCCCTCAAAATACTAATGACAAAGGATTGGCACAAGCTCAAAAGCTCAAGACTCTTCATTTTACATTTTAGTGATCCAAGATCACATTGAGTCTATAGGAAAAGCCAATACTATCAAGGAGGGATGAGGTGTTGCTTAATGAGCCTCTTGCTTCATGTGCTTGGTGATATGCTGCAAAAACTCTCAACTACTTTCTCACATCCACAAATGACCTAAACATAAAGCCAAAAT
Organism: Triticum aestivum; assembly: GCF_018294505.1. Lineage (NCBI taxonomy): Eukaryota > Viridiplantae > Streptophyta > Magnoliopsida > Poales > Poaceae > Triticum > Triticum aestivum. The sequence goes on along the minus strand of NC_057804.1, from coordinate 531,959,330 downwards.
CGGTCACACCGATTCTTCCTATCCGGCGCCACCGAGTTCTAATGTCATAGCCACTGCCACAAACCCTAGGCAAATCGGTCCTACCGATAGGGATCTCGGTCTCACCGAGATGGGATTGTAATCTCTCTGTTTCCCTTTGTAACGTTTCGGTGTAACCGAAGTGAGTGATCGGTCCCACCGAGATTGCAATGTAAACTCTCTATTTCCCTTTTGTAACATTTCTGTCTCACCAAAAAGAGCAAATCGGTCCCACCGAGTTTACCTGACCAACTCTCTAGAAATCTTATTACCAAAATCGGTCTCATCGAGTTTGTGTAATCGGTCTTACCGAGATTACGTTATGCCCTAACCCTAACCATATCGGTCTTACCGAGTTGCATTTCGGTCCCACCGAAAATCCTAACGGTCACTAGGTTTACTAAATCGGTTCGACCGAGTTTGATGATTCGGTCCCACCGAGTTGGGTAAATTGTGTGTAACGGTTAGATTTTGTGTGGAGGCTATATATACCCCTCCACCTCCTCTTCATTCATGGAGAGAGCCATTAGAACAAACCTACACTTCCAACTTACCATTTCTGAGAGAGAACCACCTACTCATGTGTTGAGGCCAAGATATTCCATTCCTACCATATGAATCTTGATCTCTAGCCTTCCCCAAGTTGCTTTCCACTCAAATCTTCTTTCCACCAGATCCAAAACCTATGAGAGAGAGTTGAGTGTTGGGGAGACTATCATTTGAAGAAAAAGAGCAAGGAGTTCATCATAAACGCACCATTTGTTACTTCTTGGAGAGTGGTGCTCCTAGATTGGCTAGGTGTCACTTGGGAGCCTCCGACAAGATTGTGGAGTTGAACCAAGGAGTTTGTAAGGGCAAGGAGATCGCCTACTTCGTGAAGATCTACCGCTAGTGAGGCAAGTCCTTCGTGGGCGACGGCCATGGTGGGATAGACAAGGTTGCTTCTTCGTGGACCCTTCGTGGGTGGAGCCCTCCGTGGACTCGCGCAACCGTTACCCTTCGTGGGTTGAAGTCTCCATCAACGTGGATGTACGATAGCACCACCTATCGGAACCACGCCAAAAACATCTGTGTCTCCAATTGCGTTTGAATCCTTCAAACCCTTCCCTTTACTTTCTTTCAAGTTGCATGCTTCAATTTCCGCTACCTATATACTCTTTGCATGCTTGCTTGAATTGTGTGATGATTGCTTGACTTGTCCTAAGATAGCTAAAATCTGCCAAACTCTAAAATTGGCAAAAAGGCTAAGTTTTAAATTGGTCAAGTAGTCTAATCACCCCCCCCCCTGTCGTGCTTCTAAGTCTGACAGTAGAATGGGGGTAGGTATGGAGAGGCAAGATCCTAGCTATGGAGTAGTTGTATACGCAAGGGATTTACGAGTTCAGGCCCTTCTCGGAGGAAGTAACAGCCCTACGTCTCGGAGCCCGGAGGCGGTCGACTGGATTATGTTTTTATGAGTTACAGGGGTGCGAACCCTTTACACTTAGGAGGGGGGTGGCTTATATAGAGTTTGCCAGACTCGTCCGGCCCTTAGTTATGCAGGGTTTAAAGTACATTAAGACAGGGAGTTACTGGTAACACCCACATAAAGTGCCATGAAGACTATTAAAGCTACTTAATGACAGGCCGTTGCATGCTGAGTGACTTTAGGTCTCCTGGTTGTCGAGTGGTTAGCTTCATGGTCGAGTGGCTATCTTCATCGTCGAGTGTCCTTGAGTTCGTTGAGTGGAGTCCCTCTTGGTCGACTAGAAGGTATCTTCTTCTAAAGATGTCCTTGGGTAGGGTATTCTGGATAGGTTCATGACCCTACCCTAGGTACATGACTTCATCATTAGCCCCCGAATGGATCGAGGTTTGAGTGAGGAAGGAGTTGATAATTTTTTCCGACCTATTTCCTGTGTTCTGAGTATGTCATATTCTGGATCAATGACCTTTTTAGCGATGGCATCAACTTTTCTTTCAGTCGCCTTGATCCATTCTTTTCCTCTGTCGAGTGAACTTTTGAACCTGGTGAACTTCCGAGCAACGGATCGCAGGAAATCTACCGTCTGACAGGTTGATCTACTGTTAGCAGATTTTGCAGGATCCAAATTTTGGGAAGCGCGCGAAGCGGGGCGGACCGCGGTACTCAGATGAGATAAGGCATAGACGCCTCGATTTCCGTGCCGCCTTTTTCACCACGTATCGCCTGCGCGCGACTGTTTCGGGATTTGACAGGTCCGCCCAGGCCTACTTGTCAGCCACTTGGAAGCGTCCCTATATAATGTGTCGGGTGAGGGTTTTTGAACAGTGACTCCCCATTCCCCTTTCTGTCTCCTTCATCTCAGCCTACCGCGCCCGCTTTTGCCTCTGCCCATCCACTCCTCGCGTGCTTCGCCGGCGACGATGGTGAAGGATAAGACGGAGGTCTTGGAGCGAGCGAAGAAGGCGACGGCGACGGCGAAAGCGAAGGGAAGAGCCACTAGTCGGGGTGGATCTTCGTCGAGGTCTCGCCTGCCGCAAGGTTGGGTCTAAGGGGACTGGATCTGCTCGACCATCACCCAGGCGGATCTCAATGACCTGGCCAATGAGGGGCTAATCCCTCACGGGTCAGCAAGGCTTCTGGGGACCGAGTGGCAACCGCAGCCACTGGAGGGTGAGTGCGTTCTCCTAGCCACTCATGTAGATCGTGGATTCTCTTTGCCGCCGAGTCTTTTCTTCCGGGGGTTTCTGAACTTCTTTGAGGCGCAACTCCACCATTGTACTCCCAATTCCATCGCCTACCTCCCCGCCTTTGTGTCCCTGTGCGAAAACTTCCTGGGTTGTCGACCGCATTGGGGTCTCTTCAAGCACATATTCACTTGTCGCTCTCAGACGGTGAAAAAGGCGAGTCCTGATGATGATAGGACTAAGGTAATCCAGATGTGCGGGGGTCTCGAAATCCAAATGAGGAGTAAGAGCGCTTTTCCGGCCATGACCCTTCCTGAGTCGGTTAGAGGGTGGCAGTCGACCTGGTTCTACTGCCAAGACGAGTTGACGCCGGGGCAGTCGACTGGTCTCCCTCCATTCTCCATGGACTGAGTGAACAAGCCGTCTTCTCTGAAGGTGCTTCCGGAGGATAAGGCTCAGGTAAAAATGTTGGTGGAGCGTGTAGTCCAGCTCATTCGGGACGGAGTGACTGGCATGGACCTTCTGGAGGTTTTCCTTCGATGACGTATTCAACCGCTCCAATACCAAGGTCACCCGATGTGGCTGTACTGCGGCACCGAAGATACCACTCAGGTCCATCCAGAGGCGGTCGACGACACCACGCTGGAGAGGTGGATGGCTGCCATCACAGGGAATAAGGATAACCCTCGAGGGGCTAGGAGGATTCCACCACTCGACCATACCTACACACCGGACACGGTATGACCACTTATCCTCGGTTGTAATCTTGCTTTATTCATTCTGCTTCACTGCAAATTGGTCGATTGACCTTTTTCTTATTTTGTTGTCTATCAGGCCACCACTGAGTTGTACTCGATGCCTAATGGAGCGCAAGCGCCGACTGAGGAGGAGGAAGTAAGTGGGGGCGAAAGCCAGGAGGAGTGTGATTCGGATGCTGATGACGATGATGAAGACGGTGACTCTGATGAGGAGGAAGAGGAGGAGGAGGAGGAGGAAGTTGCACCTCCTCGTTCGGAAAGACGCTTGAAGCTTGTCCATGATCCAGCAGCCGAGCGTGGTAAGGGGGTTGCGTCCGTCGCGCAGTCGACCAAGCGTCCTCGGACGACTTCTCCGGCGCCGACTGAAAAAGCTCCGAAGCAATCTCGAGTGGCGCCGTCGAAGCCGGCGAAGGTCTTGCCGAAGATGAAGATGGTGATCCCCACTATCTCAGGGTAATAGTGTAGCCTGAGTTTCTTCGTTTGACATGAATTTATTCTTGGCCGATTCGTGAGCTGAACGATTGACTTCTGGAACTGTAGTGCTGCTACTTCTGATACCTCGGCCAGGGCTGAGGATCACGAGATGGAAGATGTTGTCACTTCAAGACCTGGTATGACTTTTGTAGTTCTGTCTTCAGTCGGTTGGCTCTTTGTCTTTAATTTTGACTCTTTTCTGCAGCTCCATCTAACGTTGTTATTGACCTTCCCGACGACGATGACGAGGAACCACTGAGGTAGAGGAGGAACAGGAAAGCGTCTGCTGGCAAGGAGACTCAAGACGTGCTAGCACCTGAGACGTTGGTCGTAGAAGGGGACAACGTCACTCGGCCTACCGTATCTTTTGTGGTGCCATTGACGAGTGCTCGCCCTCCGTCGTCGAGTGCTGCTCAGCCTTCACTTTTCTCAACCCACCACGTCCCAGAAGACCAAGCCAGTGCTGCTAAAGAAGCAATACGCCAGGCAGGGATCATGATGGAGCAAGTGAAGGCAATCCGAGACGCCAGTCAGGCGGCTTATGACGCCGGTTCAGCTCTTCAGAGCAATGTTCAGGTCAGTCGACCACCGCCTGTTCTGTTAGGATATGATATCTTAAAATCCTTCTTTCTGAAAATTTCAGTATCTGTTGTACACCCACTCGGTGTGTTGATTGACATTCGGATTAGTGGGGGCACGCTGAGTGCAGCCACTTGGTGTAGTCCCCAAGGCTATGGTCGACTGCTGGCAGTCGACCATAGTCTTTATGTCTTAAGTTTTTCCTTTATTCGATCAGGTTGAATGGATTGATAAATCGGTGGGGGCACACTGAGTGCAGCACCCACTGGGTGTAGTCCCCGAGACTATGGTCGACTGCTGGCAGTCGATGACAGTCTGAACATAACCTCTGTCTCTCTCTTTGTTTTTTTTTTGCTACTTGTTGGTCAACTGATCGACTCTAACTGGTAGAACTAGTGGGGGCACGCTGAGTGCACCCATTGGGTGTAGTCCCCGAGACTATGGTCGAATGTTTATATTCGGCTGTAGTCTTAGAAATGATATGATTTTTCCTTAGTCACTCGGAAGTGAACTGTCTTTGACATTTGTCGATTGGTTCTTCACAGAAATCTTGCGAGCTTGCGGCTCGTTACACTGAGTTGGAGAAAAAGCAAATCCAACTTGAGCTTGATCTGAAACTGGTCCAGGAGAACTTCACGAAGTCGAAGGAGGAAGCAAAAGGTATGTTTGGTGAGAACCTCTACGACTGCTTTTGGCCTCTTGTCCGTTTTAGAGTCTGATCTCGCTGTGACTTTGCAGACAAACTGAGGGATGCTCTGAAGAAGAAAGACCTTGACTTGGCTGAGATGCAGAAAGCGGCTTTAGAGAAGACCAAGCTCGCAGATGAGAAGCTGGCTTCAATCACCAAGCTTGAAGAGGAAAATACCAATCTGAAAGCTGCTCTTGATGCGGCCAACAAGGAGGTCAGTCGATTGAAGAGTGACAAGATTGCCTTGAGTGACAAGGCCAGTGAGTTGGTGGGAAAGAAGAATTCTAGAGGCTTATCTGGGAGGGCTCACCAAAAAGCTATTCCTCATGCTTGAAGGTAATGTTTTGTATCGAACATCCATTTTAACTATGATCTCTCCATCTGACTGTTGTCTTGACTCTGGGGTTGTGCTCGCAGAGTTCTGCCAGAACTTTGAAGAGGAAACTGGTCGACTGGAAACAAACCTGGATCCCATCAACTCTCCTGTGAAGGATGAAGTCGCCATGAATGTGTTTCGACTCGAATCTCGCGTTGCTGACGTAGTGGACTATCTTGCAAGGCTGAAGGTCACAACTTCCCGCATCGACACAACACTCTAGCCAACAAAGACGCTTCAGAATGACCTCGAATCTCTGATGACTCGACTGAACGAGGTTCCAAGTCGAGTGCAAGAATGGAAGAAGTCTTCTGCCAGATGCGCTGCGGATGTTGCTCTATCTCTGGTCCGTGTTCACTGCAAGGAGGCGCGAGAGGACAAGCTGGCAGCCCTTAAGGTGGCTAATACCAAGAAGTGTGATTTCTGATCTTTCATGGAGACCTTCATGGCTGCTGCCACTCGGATTGCAGACGGAATCGACCTGGATGAATTTGTTGCACCTTCCAGCCCTTCGCAGGAGGGGTAAAAAACTTCTATGCTTGATACTTTAAATTTGCCTCGATATGCCGAGTGAGTTTTGTAACCGATAAACCTTAACGGGCTTAGCGCCTGAGCACTTTCAGTTCCGTTGGATGTTATCTGAACTTGGATTCGACGTTGAATATGTTTGCGTCCGGTTTGAGGTGTCTTTTGCAGGCTAGGGCGAAGCGCTTGTTGCAGTCGACTTGTTCCTCAACACACTTAGGCGAGCACTGGGCTGCAGCTAAGCCCCCGAGTGGGAGTTCTGCTCTCCACTCGGTAGGATTTTCAAAAACTTAGGCGAGCACTGGGCTGCAGCTAATCCCCCGGGTGGGAGTTCTGCTCACCACTCAGTAGGATTTTCAAAAACTTAGGCGAGCACTGGGCTGCAGCTAAGCCCCCAAGTGGGAGGTCTGCTCTCCACTCGGTAGGATTTTCAAAAACTTAGGCGAGCACTGGGCTGCAGCTAAGCCCCCGAGTGGGAGGTCTTCTCTCCACTCGGTTGGATTTTCAAAAACTTAGGCGAGCACTGGGCTGCAGCTAAGCCCCCGAGTGGGAGGTCTGCTCTCCACTCGGTAGGATTTTCAAGGCGTACCTATGGAGAAGGAGGTAACAGTCGATCTGTACCTCGTCCTCCTTGCAGAACGCATGTTGTATTTGTGGCATAGCTCGGAAGGAGAGGGTAGCAGTCAACATGCACCTCGTCCTCCTTGCAGAGCGCATGTTGTATTTGTGGCGTAGCTCGGAAGGAGAGGGTAGCAGTCGACTTGCACCTCGTCCTCCTTGTAGAGCGCATGTTGTATTTGTGGCGTAGCTCGGGAGGAGAGGGTAGCAGTCGACCTGCACCTCGTCCTCCTTGCAGAGCGCATGTTGTATTTGTGGCGTAGCTCGGAAGGAGAGGGTAGCAGTCGACCTGCACCTTGTCCTCCTTGTAGAGCGCACGTTGTATTTGTGGCGTAGCTCAGAAGGAGAGGGTAGCAGTCGACCTGCACCTCGTCCTCCTTGCAGAGCGCACATTGTATATGTACTTAGGCGAGCGCAATGCTGCAGCTAAGCCTCCGAGTGGAAGGCTGGCTTACCACTCGGTAGGATTTTGTTTAACTTAGGCGAGTACTTGGACTGCAGCTAAGCCTCCGAGTGGAAGGCTGGCTTACCACTCGGTAGGATTTTGTTTAACTTAGACGAGTACTTGGACTGCAGCTAAGCCTCCGAGTGGAAGGCTGGCTTACCACTCGGTAGGATTTTGTTTAACTTAGACGAGTACTTGGACTGTAGCTAAGCCTCCGAGTGGAAGGCTGGCTTACCACTCGGTAGGATTTTGTTTAACTTAGGCGAAACGGATTTCGCAGCTAAGCCCCCGAGTGGGAGGCTGGCTCACCACTTGGTTAGGATTTTTTTTACAGACTTAGGCGAATCGGATTCGCAGCCAAGCCACCCACTGGGGGATTGCTTTATGTGGACAAAAGTAATGACAATCACTGGAAAAATTATAAAGCTCTTGTCTTTGATAAATAAACTACAAAAGTACTTTTATTACAATCCATCCGAGTGAATACTTAAGTATAAAAGGGGCGGAGAAGCTCCGCGTTCCAAGCTCGGGGCTCGTCGATCTGATGCTCGACATTGTAAAGATGGTATGCTCCATTGTGGAGAACCTTGGTGATGATGAAGGGGCATTCCCAAGAAGGAGCAAGCTTGTGTGGTTTCTGCTGATCCACTCGGAGAACCAGATCTCCTTCCTGGAAGGCTCGACTCCTTACGTTTTTGGCGTGGAAGCGATGCAGGTCCTGTTGGTAAATGGTCGATCGGATCAAAGCCATCTCCCTTTCTTCCTCCAGAAGGTCGACCGCGTCCTGCCGGGCTTGTTCTGCTTCAGACTCGGTATAAAGTTCGACTCGAGGAGCATTGTGAAGTAGGTCGCTTGGCAAGACCGCTTCAGCTCCGCAGACCAAGAAGAACGGAGTTCTCCCAGTCGACTGGTTAGGCATGGTCTTTAACCCCCAAAGCACAGACGGAAGCTCGTCGACCCATGCACCAGCCGCATGCTTGAGATCACACATCAAACGGGGTTTCAACCCTTTGAGAATCAAGTCGTTGGCTTGTTCTTCCTGTCCATTCGAATGAGGATGGGCGACTGAAGCATAGTCGACTCGTGTGCCTCAAGATGTGCAGAAAGCTCTGAATTCTTCGGAATCGAAGTTTGACCCGTTGTCAGTGATGATGCTGTGCGGGACTCCATATCTGAATATCAATTCTCTGATGAAGCTGACAGCAGTACCGGCATCAAGGTTCTTGATGGGTTTGGCCTCAATCCACTTGGTGAACTTGTCGACTGCTAGCAGCACATGGGTGAAACCGCTTCTGCCTGTTCTCAAAGGGCCAACCATATCCAACCCCCATACTGCGAAGGGCCAGACGAGTGGTATGGTCTTTAAAGCTGAGGCGGGCTTGTGTGACATATTGGAGTAAAATTGACATCCCTCACACTTGTCGACTATCTCCTTTGCCATTTCATTCGCTCTCGGCCAGTAAAATCCGGCTCGGTATGCTTTGGCCACGATGGTCCGAGAGGATGCATGATGGCCACAGGTCCCCGAGTGCATGTCGTCAAGGATTATTCGACCTTCTTCTGGCGTTATGCATTTCTGACCAACTCCAGTCGCGCTTTCTCTGTACAGTTGTCCCCTTATCACGGTAAAGGCTTTAGATCGGCGGACGATTTGTCGAGCCGCTTCTTCGTCCTCTGGGAGCTCTTTCCTTAAGATATACGCGATATACGGTACTGTCCAATCAGGAGTGATCACCAATGCTTCCATGATCAGGTCGACCACCGCTGGAATTTCAACTTCAGTCGGATCTGTGATACTCTTAGGCTGCAGAGCTTCTTCGGTAAAAGGATCTTCTGTGACTGATGGAGTATGGATATGCTCCAAGAACACATCACTGGGAATGGCTTCTCTCTTGGACCCTATCTTCGCCAAATCATCAGCCGCTTGACTTTTCAGTCGGGGTATATGGTGGAGCTCTAACCCTTCAAATTTCTTTTCAAGCTTCCTCACTGCATTGCAGTATCCAGTCATGGCTGGGCTTCTAACGTCCCACTCCTTCATCACCTGATTGACCACCAAATCTGAGTCGTCGTAAACCATAAGGCGACAGACGCCGAGTGAAATGGCCATGCGCAACCCATACAAAAGTGCTTCATATTCTGCTTCATTATTGGAGGAATCAAAGTGTATCTGGAGCACATATCTGAGCTTATCTCCTCGGGGGGAAACCAAAACCACCCCAGCACCGGAACCATTTAACATCTTAGAGCCATCAAAGAACATGGTCCAATGCTCCGAGTGAACTTGAGTCGACTGCTGTTGTTCAATCCACTCGGCAAGGAAATCTGCTATAGCCTGGGACTTAATGGCTTTCTTTGCCTCAAATTTGATATCAAGGGGAAGGAGTTCAATCGCCCATTTGGCCACTCGACCAGTTGCATCTCTATTGTGCAGAATCTCTAATAGTGGTGCGTCGCTGACGACTGTAATGTCATGATCGGAGAAATAATGAGCAACCTTCTTCATGGTCATGTAGATCCCATATACGAGCTTCTGATAATGAGGATATCTTTGCTTCGATGGAGTCAAAACTTCAGAGAGATAATACACTGGGCACTGAACTTTGAAGGTTTTCCCTTCTTCTTCCCGCTCGACCGTAAGTACTATACTGACGACCTGTCCTGTGGCTGCAATGTAAAGCGACAGAGGCTCTTTGCTGATTGGAGCAGCAAGCACCGGCTGGGTGGAGAGCAGAGCTTTTAGCTCGGCAAACGCTGCATCAGCTTCAGGAGTCCACTCAAACTTGTCTGCCTTCTTCATCAGTCGGTAAAGAGGTAATGCCTTTTCACCGAGGCGAGAGATGAATCGACTTAACACGGCCAAGCATCCAATAAGCTTCTGGACATCGTGCACACGCACAGGGCGTTTCATTCGGAGTATGGTGCCAACTTTTTCTGGGTTAGCATCGATTCCTTGTTCTGAAACGAGAAAACCGAGTAACTTTCCGACAGGTACTCCGAATGTGCACTTTGATGGATTAAGCTTGATATCATACCTCCTGAGATTGGCAAATGTTTCAGCGAGGTCAGTCAACAGGTCGGAACCCTTTCGTGACTTGACCACGATATCATCCATGTACGCTTCCACATTCCGACTGATTTGGGTGAGTAAACACTTTTGAATCATCCTCATGAACGTGGCTCCGGCATTCTTCAGACCAAATGGCATGGTGACATAGCAGAAGCACCCGAATGGAGTGATGAAAGCTGTTTTGATCTCATCAGGTCCATACAGACGGATCTGATGGTACCCAGAATAGGCGTCTAAGAAAGACAGTCTCTCGCATCCCGCAGTCGAGTCGACAATTTGGTCGATGCGAGGGAGAGGAAAATGATCTTTCGGGCAGGCCCGATTGATATGTTTGAAATTAATGCACATGCAAAGTGAGTTGTCCTTCTTGGGGACCATGACGACATTGGCGAGCCACTCGGAGTGGTATATCTCTCGGATAAACTCTGCTGCAAGGAGTCGAGCCACCTCCTCGCCAATGGCTTTTTTCTTCTGAACGGCGGACCGTCGAAGATGTTCTTTGACAGGTTTCACTTCTGAGTCGACTCTAAGGCGATGCTCAGCCAGCCCCCTGGGAACACCCGACATGTTAGCTGGCTTCCATGCAAAGATGTCCCAGTTCTCACGGAGGAACTGGATGAGCGCTTCTTCCTATTTAGAGTCGAGTGTTGTGGAAATATGGGTCGGAGCTGCGTTGGGGTCAGTCGGGTGAATATGAACGGGCTTCATCTCACCAGACGACTGGAACGCTGACTCTGTGGCGGGCTTCTTGGCCCGCAACAAATCACTCGGATCTGCATTTTTCTTGTATCCCTCCAGCTCTACCACTGTTATCTGGGCATCCGCAATCTTCGAGCCTTTCTGGAAACACTCTTCTGCCTTCTTCCGGTTTCCAGTGATAGTGATCACACCTTTGGGGCCAGGCATCTTTAATTTGAGGTACACATAACATGGTCGAGCCATGAACCGGGCATAAGCTGGTCTCCCCAAAATAGCGTGGTAAGCGCTCTGGAAATCCACGACTTCAAATGTCAGCTTCTCTTTGCGGAAATTCTTCGAGTCGCCGAACACTATATCTAGAGCTATTTGGTCGAGTGACTCAGCCTTCTTTCCAGGAATAACTCCGCGAAAACTCATGTTGCTGGAGCTGAGCCTGGACATCGGAATGCCCATTCCCTTTAGCGTCTCTGCATACAGTATATTCAATCCACTGCCGCCATCCATCAGTACCTTAGTCAGTCGAGTGCCTTCGACGACTGGGTCGACCACCAAAGCTTGCCTCCCAGGGGTGGCTATGTGAGTCGGGTGATCGGACTGGTCGAACGTAATGGGAGTTTGAGACCATCTCAGATAGCTTGGTGTCGCCGGGGCAACCATATTTACCTCATGGTTGATAACTTTCAATCGACTTTTGCTCTCCACATCAGCAAAAATCATCAGGGTGGAATTGACATGAGGATACCCTCCATCACTGTCCTCCTTATCCTCGGCCTTGTCCGACTCCTTTTCTTTGTCCTTGGGCTATTTTCCTTGAAACTGCTGGATTAAGAGCCGGCACTGGCGAGTGGTATGTTTCGGGTAGATGAAGTTACCCTCTTCGTCTTTCTTCGTGTGGATGTGACACGGCAGATCCATCACGTCATTTCCTTCCTTATCCTTTACCTTCTTGGGGTTCCAAGATCCTTTGGGCTTCCCTTTGAATTTGCCCTGAGTCACGGCCAGAGCCTCTCCAGGAGCAGCTGGCTCGGCCTTCCGCTTCTGCTTCTGATTGGAGTTTCCTTTTTCCGACTGACTCGGCTTATACTTGCCACTCCGGAGCCTATCCTCTTCTTCACCGTTAGCGTATTTGGTGGCAATATCCATCATTAGACTCAGGGTCATATCCCCGGTTCGACCAAACTTCAGGCTCAACTCTCTGTTCTTGACACCATCCTTGAAGGCACAGACCGCTTGATGGTCAGACACATTCTCCACGGTATGATGCAAAGTGATCCATCTCTGGATGTAATCTCTCAGTGTTTCATTCGACTTTTGTACGCAGACTTGCAGCTCTGTCAATCCGGCCGGTCGTTTGCAAGTTCCCTCGAACATCCTGATGAACACTCGGGAAAGATCTTCCCAAGTGTAAATACTGCTAGGAGCTAACTGATTCAACCACGCCCTGGCTGAACCCTCTAACATGAGTGGTAAATGCTTCATGGCCACCTCATCATTACCGCCGCCAATCTGTACCGCCACTCGGTAGTATTCAAGCCAGGTTTCAGGCTTGGACTCACCGGTGAACTTACATACCCCAGTCGCCAACCTGAAGTTGGGGGGTATCACTGTGGCTCTGATGGCTCTGCTAAAGCATTCTGGACCTGAAACATGGACTCGGCTGCTAGTGGGCGCATCTCTGTCATGGCCACCTCGATGAGCTCTGTTCAGATCGACCAAACCTTGCACGATGATGGATCTCGCGTCAAAGCCTGGTTCCCTGGGGTCGACCGGGGCTCTCCGCCCAACACTAAGCTGGCGCCTGTCATCTTGCTGCCGATGGGCATTAGACCCACCCCTCGGGGGAGCAGTGGGCACTGGACGCCTATCATCACGATCAAATCGGTTATCATACTGGTCCCGCCGACCTTCACGTCCCTCGCACCTCGGAGGCGATCTTGGGCTATGAGCCGACTGAACTGTATTCGCAGCGACGGATCGACTATGAATCCTGTTGCGCGACTGTGACACAGCTGAATTCTGATCTCCTGCAGCTCGGAGCAAATCCCTGATCTGCATCAAGCCTCTGCCAGCCTCCGACTGAGAGGGCTGAATTGACTCCGCTATACGGGCTGCAGCTGCTAAATTCTAAATTGGGGTTCGATATACCTGAGTTGGTTGCGGAAAGAGCTGACGTCGACTGGAGTCGGGTACTCGTTGCCGCGCATGCTCATCGAGCGCTCGCTGGAGGTTCTCCAGTCGAGTGCGTTCAGCCAAGTTGGCCAAACGCGCCTCTTCCAAGGCACGAGCCTCGGGAGTTTCCCCTGCGATAGGAGTATGCAGGGCATTCATGTTCCGGCGGCGAAGATCTTCTCTTTGCTGAGAAGTGAGTGGCTCGGGTTGATATTCCTCGTGGGCCTGAGCAGGGTCGCCTCCATTGTCCATCCTGTCGATGCGGGGGAAGCCGGGAGGGCTACGAGGCCCATTGACTATCAGGACCTCCGCCGCTGGATCACTGCTGTCGCACTCGGATGCAGTCTCTATGGAGCCAGTCGACAGATCGAACAGGCCGTAGAGAGATTCGTCGAGCTCAATTGCCGCGACTTGGGTGGTGGCCGATTGGCGAGCTACTGCATGTCTCACCCACCGCTGAAGCCTCGACCGACCGGAGTGCTTGCGCTGGCTGGAGACAGGGAGGGAGAACGGCACAGGAGTCGACCGGTACAGAGTCGACGGCTGCCGCAGCAGGACACCGCGGACACACGCCCGAAAATGCATCGCACCGCGGACGGGGAGCGCGTCGATGTCGAGTGGTGCCTTCTGGAGCCAAGAGGAGTCGTCGGCAATGAAAGCGAGTGCACCGAGACGGATCTCGTGGCCCTCGACCAGAACTCCACCAAAAACCATGATGAAGGCAATCGGACAAATTGCAACTTCTCCAAAAAGTAGCTAAGACACCTGCCCCACGGTGGGCGCCAACTGTCGTGGTTCTAAGTCTGACAATAGAATGGGGGGTAGCTATGGAGAGGCAAGATCCTAGCTATGGATTAGTTGTATACGCAAGGGATTTACGAGTTCAGGCCCTTCTCGGAGGAAGTAACAGCCCTACATCTCAGAGCCCGGAGGCGGTCGACAGGATTATGTGCGTATGAGTTACAGGGGTGCAAACCCTTTACACTGAGGAGGGGGGTGGCTTATATAGAGTTTGCCAGACTCCTCCGGCCCTCAGTTATGCAGGGTTTAAAGTACATTAAGACAGGGAGTTATTGGTAACGCCCACATAAAGTGCCATGAAGACTATTAAAGCTACTTAATGACAGGCTGTTGCAGGCTGAGTGACTTTAGGTCTCCTGGTTGTCGAGTGGTTAGCTTCATGGTCGAGTGGCTATCTTCATCGTCGAGTGTCCTTGAGTTCGTTGAGTGGAGTCCCTCTTGGTCGACTGGAAGGTAGCTTCTTCTAAAGATGTCCTTGGGTAGGGTATCCTGGATAGGTTCATGACCCTACCCTAGGTACATGACTTCATCACCCCCCTCTAGACATACTTCAAGGTCCTACAAGCGAGAAGGGTGCCAACAATTGGGCATTTTTAAGGGGAACATCTAGTACACTTATCTTGACTAAAGTCGGTCCTCGCCTGCCAAAGACTCTGGTGGTGACGCCGGCTTGGGCTCCATGATGACCTCCATCCTGCCGTTCTGTTGGTCTTGGTCTTGTTGCACCAAAATGGTTGCCTTTGCTTGATGCTCTCGCCTTCACTTGCCCCCTTTGCACCAAAGAGGAAACAAGGACTCTGTGCAGGCCGGCGCCCACCTGGCGCCCGCCTGGCCTTGGTCGTCATGGCTTGCGTCATGAGCACCTCGCGAGGTGCCCCCGCCTTGATCTCTCCGCCTCCTCGCGAGCCAGCCTGACGAGGCCGTGCCCGAGGAAGCCTCCTGTCGTCCGCCCCGCGAGGCTTGGCCCCTCGCGAGGGTCTTGAGCATGTGTTGATGAAGATGGGCCGTACTGGGCCACTCCTGGAGCCACACTGTAGGCCGCAGGCAGGCAAGTCTGGGTACCCCCGTTCCCAGAACGCCGACAGACGTCGGCAGTGTAGTTCAGGCTTCCAAACCTGACCTGGTGGCTAGGGGCGTAGCTATCGATCTGCTCCAGATGGCCAAGTGAATTGGCCCGCAATGCGAAGCTACCGAATATGAAGATCTGTCCGAGGAGGTAAACCTCACCCTGGATCACGTTGTTGTGGATGATTGAAGGAGCCATCAAGCCTTACCGTGACGGCACAGTGGAACTCTCAATGAAAGCACCAATGTCGGTGTCAAAACCGAAGGATCTCGGGTAGGGGGTCCCGAACTGTGTGTCTAAGGCTGATGGTAACAGGAAGCGGGGGACACGATGTTTACCGAGGTTCAGGCCCTCTCTATGGAGGTTATACCCTACTTCTTGCTTGATTGATCTTGATTATATGAGTATTACAAGAGTTGATCTACCACGAGATCATAGAGGCTAAACCCTAGAAGCTGGCCTATGATTATGATTGTTCTTGTCCTACGGACTAAACCCTCCGGTTTATATAGACACCGGAGGGGGCTAGGGTTACACAGAGTTGGCTACAGGGAAGGAGATCTATACATCCAAACTGCCAAGCTTGCCTTCCATGCAAAGGAGAGTCCCACCCGAACACGGGACGAAGTCTTCAATCTTGTATCTTCATAGTCCAACAGTCCAGCATAAGCATATAGTCCGGCTGTCCAAGGACCCCCTAATCCAGGACTCCCTCACGCGCTTTCCTATTTTGGATCCATATTAGCACTGATGTTGAACTGTTTTGAAGAATCGCACGAAACAAAATCAACCATGTTAGTATCATCTGCCGACTTAAACTTCATTAAGGGCTCATTCTCTATGGTTGGCTTCTTCAAAGGCGTCATATCCGTCGGGTCAACATTGTCTTTATAAAACTTCAACTCCTTAGTGGCACAAGCTGACTCAACATAAGCAACATCGCCCTCTTCACAATCCAGAGCGATTCTTCTATTACCATGCACCATGATGGTGCCCTTATGACCCGTCATCTTAAGCTGCAAATAAACATAACACGACCGTGCCATAAACTTGGTGTAAGCCAACCGCTCGAACAAAGCATGGTACGGACTCTTGATTTTCACCACCTCAAAGGTTTACTTCTCAGCTCTGGAATCGTTGTCATCTCCAAAAGCCACCTCCAATGTTATCCTTCCCACTGGATACACCGACTTACTAGGCACCAACCCATGAAAAACAGTACAAGACGGCTTAAGATCCTTGTCAGTCAAATTCATATGACAAAAGGTCTCATAGTAAAGGATATTGATACTGCTGCCTCCATCCATGAGCACCTTCGTGATCTTATATCCTCCTACCTGTGGAGCAACCACCAATGCTAACTGACCTGGATTATCAACCCGGGGTAGGTGATCCTCTCGGCTCCATACAATAGGCTGCTCAGACCACCTTAAGTAACAATGCACCACCGGCTCAACTGAGTTCACCGCCCGCTTATGGATTTTCTGATCTCGCTTGCACAAACTTGTGGTGAACACATGATACGGACCACCATTCAGCTGCTTTGGATTACTCTGATAACTAGACTACTGCTGCTGATTCCCTTGGCCAGATTGCTGATTAAAACCACTGTGATTTCCTTGGCCTTGAAAGCCACAGCTTGAACCGCCACCTCCAAAGCTAGGTCCATGAGAACCGGAACCTGAACCGCCGTTCAGGCCATGATTGTTCTAAAAAAAACTAGAATTTCTATACTCCCTCATGATGAAGCAATCCTTCCACAGATAACTGGCTGGCTTATCCTGGGTCCCATGTTTCGGACAAGGCTGATTCATCATAGCTCCAAGGTTGAACTTTGGCCCTCCAGACCGGGGCGCTTGAGTTTGCCCCTTACGATGTTGGTTGTTATTCCGCGAGCTGGTGTTAGCCACAAAATCTAAATTGTCGTTCGCCTTACGTTTACCATTACCACCTTGACCCGCCGTGTTATGTTGTCCTTTTGCATTTCCACCCTTCTTCCCCTTCCCAGTCTTCTCATCATCAGACTCAAGATCTTTAGTGCTATCTGAGTCAGCATACTTGACGAGAGCCGCAATGAGATCCCCCATATCATTGCAATGACGCTTAAGCCTCCCCAATTTCTGCTTAAGGGGAAGGAAGCGACAATTCTTCTCCAACATCAGGACTGCTGAACCGGCATTGATACTTTCCGGAGAGTGTATAACAATGGAAATCTGGCGCACCCAGTTGGTTGTTGACTCACCTTCACCTTGAACACAAGAATCTAAATCTAGAATTGACATAGGTTGCTTGCATGTGTCTTTAAAATTTTGAATAAAACGCCTCTTCAACTCTGCCCATGATCCAATGGAGTTAGCGGGAAAGCCTTTCAACAAAGTACGAGTCGTCTCGTCCAACATCATGGTGAAATACTTAGCACATGCAGCATCACTAACATCCATCATCGCCATAGCCATCTCATAACTCTCAATCCAAGCCTCTGGGGCTGATTCGCCGTGTAGTTAGGCACCTTACGGGGGCCCTTGAAATCCTTAGGCAAACGTTCATTGCGTAGAGCCGGCACTAAACACGGCACACCCAAGGTTCTAGAGGTCACTCCTGCCTCCATGGACACTGAAGGATAAACCGGAGATTGTTGTTGATCCGCCAACTAAGCCGCCAGCTCCGCCTCATGCCGCGCTCTGCCTTGGTCTACCAAAGACTGAGCATCATTACTAGCACGCGGCGGGTCAGGCCTACGAGTGGTGCCGTTCACTCCTTGACACGGCCGGTTCATCAATATGCCTTCTATAACTCCTGCTTGGACGTGGTGTTAAGTGGATACGATCACGACTGTACGAATAAGCTGTCTGCTGGGCCACAGTCGTCTGAAGAAGTTCTCCAGCTCATCATATTTCCATTGCCGCTGGAAACTCATTCTGAGCTGGGAGAGCTGCCAGCCGAGTAGCGGCAGCTATCATGTTATCCAAGGGATTAGAAAAATGCCCCGGAGGCATTGGAATATGCTGAGGAGGGGTCAAGTTCAAACGTGGGGGGTCTATAGCACGTGGCTGAACCGGTTCTCCAGTAGCCGACGCCTCAACGGCCCGATCCACACCAGGTGGGTTACTGGTTCCTGCCCCAGGCATGTTGAAAAGGTTCCTCGCATCGTAAGTCGGGGGCAGCCTGCTCACATGCCTTCTGTTGAAGACAATGTTTGATGCGTCCCGGTCCAAGCTTAAGCGGAAGCTCTCTGCCTGAAGCCGTTCTGCCTCCCTCTGCAAGGCGGCTCGCTCCATTGCCATCCGGGTGTTCTCCGTGTTTAGCTCCTCCTTGGCTTGTGCTATCTCATCACGCAATTTTGCAACCTCCGCGTTATGCTGAGTTTGGTTCGCCGGGTTGATATCCGCCATCAACAATTTGTCAAAGCATCCAACAGATCGGACAAGACTTGAGCCAGCGAGTGCACATGGCCTCCTGCCCCGGGAGTCGTTGATGTTGCTGACCTAGAGATCATTGCTGCTGCAGTCGTAGAATCCTGCCCTGGCTATGTACCGGCCATGAAGATCGCGAATCGGTGTGGCGACTAGTAGGGGTCCGGAATACTGTCACCATCGGAACAGCCCCCAAGCCCGCCAGCCTGAACCTGATAGATGGAGTTGGTCTCACCAGTAGAGGACTCATCGCCTGAGTAGAAAACCATCTCACCACCAGATTCAAATCATCCTTCTAGCTCTGCTCCATGAACGAATCCAACAAAGACATGCTTCAGGGAGGCTTTAACCTTGGCGGTCGCGCTCGCCAAGCCGACTCGATGATGTCGGTGCAGATGTCCAGCTCAGCTTCCGACTCACCAATCTTGCCAATGAAGACGTGGATTCCGCCAAAGGTGACCCGGTACCCATACTCGATTGAGCCAGCCTTGGGGCCCCAGCCCTCATCGTCGATGTGGAGCTTGCCGCGATGACTCTTGGTCATCTGGCCCACAGCGTACCCCTTGAGCCCTGCGAAGCTGCCCTTGGAATTGTCACGCCAGATTCCCTAGCATGAGGACTTAGGTGTAGAGCCATC
Source organism: Triticum aestivum (assembly GCF_018294505.1). Classification (NCBI taxonomy): domain Eukaryota; kingdom Viridiplantae; phylum Streptophyta; class Magnoliopsida; order Poales; family Poaceae; genus Triticum; species Triticum aestivum. Next base: position 531,940,345 of record NC_057804.1, on the reverse strand, counting down.
GCAACATAGTTAACTTGAAGGGGTTAAAACGGGACAAGGGACACAGAGAGTTTATACTGGTTCAGCCCCTCGCGGTGGAGGTAAAGGCCTACTCCAGTTTAGGGTTGTATTACTTGGGCTTCAATTACCAGGGAGTGAATATCCTTGGCCTAGTTCTCGATCTCTTCTTTCTTGCCCTAAACCGCCGCCGGTCACCCCTTTATATACATAGGCTGATGCCCGGCGGCCTATAGAGTCCCGGCCGACTCATACACGACGTGTCCAGCTCGGTGACAGAATCTATACTTTCCTTAACATACAAGTTAACATATGGCGGTTTACGCCCGTGTGTCTCAAGTCGCCTTTGGGTCTTGGGCCTTCAGTAAGTTTGCTTCGAGAACCACCATCTTCAACATCTTCATGGGCCTTGTCATTATGAACCGCTAGTGGTATGACCCGGCCCCTCCTGGGCGGGTCATACCCAATAGTTATATCCCCAACAGTGACCAAAGGTTGTTCGGAGTCCCAGATGAGATCAAAGACATGACAAGGAGTCTCGAAATGGTCGAGAGGTAAAGATTGATATATTGGAAGGTTACATTCGAACACCGAAATGGTTTTGGGAAGTTTCGGATGATTTTTGGAATACCAGGAGGTTACCGAAACCTCCCCCCCCCCGGTAAAGTTAATGGGCCACATGGGACTTAGTGGAGAGGAGAGGGCAGCCACAAGAGGTGGCGCACGCGCCCCCTTGCCAATACGAATTGGACTGGGGGAGGGGGCGGCGCCACCCTTTCCCTCTCCTACTCCCTCTCCCTTTCCCCCTTTGCCACTCCGGAAAAGGAAAGGGGAATCCTACTAGGACTGGGAGTCCTAGTAGGACTCCCCCCATGGCTCACCCTTCTAGACTGGTCGCCTCCTCCCCTCCTCCTTTATATATGGGGGCGGGGGCACCCTAAAGGCACAATAGTTATTCTCTTAGCCATGTGTGGTGCCCCCTCCACCGTTTACTCCTCTGATAGTATCATCATAGTGCTTAGGTGAAGCCCTGCGCGGATCACATCACCGACACCATCATCACGCCGTCGTGCTGACGGAACTCATCGAATCCATAGACACTCTACTAGATCAAGAGTTTGAGGGAAATCATCGAGCTAAACGTGTGCAGAACTCAGAGGTGTCGTACGTTTGGTACTTGATCAGTTGATTCGAGAAGACGTTCGACTAAATCAACCGCGTTAAGTTAACGCTTCCACTTTCTGTCTACGAGGGTACATGGACACACTCTCCCCCTCTCGTTGCTACGCATCTCCTTGATATATCTTCATGAGCGTAGCAATTTTTTTTAAATTGCATGCTATGTTTCCCAACAGTAATCAACACTACTAGTCACCCACAAGCACCAATCTATAGTTTCGGTACAAAGATTGAACACAAGAGATGAACTAGGGTTTGCGAGGAGTTTGTGCTATTGAAGATGTTGATGAAGATAGCCCTCCCCAACATGGGAGAGTTGTTGGTGATGATGATGACGATGATTTCCTGCCTCCAGGAGGGAAGTTCCCCCGGTGGAATCGCTCCGCCGAAGGGCAAAGGTGCTCCTGCCCAAGTTCCGCCTCGGGATGGCGGCGCTTCATCCTGAAAGTCATCTCCAAATTTTTCTAGGTCAAAATGACTTATATACCAGAAGAGGGGCACCGGAGGTGGGCCTGGGTGAGCACAACCAACCAGGGCGCGCCTGGGCTCCCTAGCGTGCCCAGGTGGGTTGTGCCCACCTGGTGGGCCCCCTCTAGTACTTATTGAATCCAAAAATTCTTATTTATTCCATAAAAAATCCTCGTGAAGTTTCAGCTCATTTGGAGTTGTGCAGAATAGGTAGCTTGACGTAGCTTTTTCAGGTCTAGATTTCCAGCTGCAAGAATTCTCCCCCTTTGTGTATACCTTGCATATTATGAGAGAAAAGGCATTAGAATTACTCTGAAAAGCATTATTATACAATAAAACAACATAAATAGCAGTAGGAAAACATGATGCAAAATGGACGTATCAACTCCCGCAAGCTTAGACCTCGCTTGTCCTCAAGCGAAAACCGAAATCGAAAAACATGTCCACATGCTTAGAGAGAGAGAGAGGCGTCGATAAAAACAAAAATACAGACATAGCAACATCATGTGACTTATTATAACAGCAACAAACTTTAACATAAAACTTTTATCATAGAACTTTTATCATAGACTTCTCATGAACAAGTTACAATTCATCACAACATCGAAGTATAAAGCATAAACTTTATTGGAAAACAACAAACTATGTTCTCAGTCAACTTTGACTCTTGCATGAAAATAAATACATAAAAGTAAAAGATAGGCCCTTCGCAGAGGGAAGCAGAGGTTGCCATGCGCTTTTTGTTTGTATGCTCAACCCCTTAGTGCAAGAGAACGTCACGTTATATTTCCCCTTGTGATGGCAACCTTAAATATGCAGTCTTTCGCTTTTATTCATCGCCATCACAAGTTCGTACAACGCTCAATTTTCCCTTACACTAAATGATCTTACACTTTTAGAAGCAATTTTTATTGCCCTTAAGGATCGTACTCAATCCATAGGTAGGTATGGTGGACTCTCAAACAAGATTTGGGTTTAAGGGTTTTGGATGCACAAGTAGTATCTCTACTTAGTGCGGAATTTTTGGCTAGCAAAGATAGGGGCAAGCACCACATGTTGAAGGATCTATGACAAAATAACTTCTATGTTAATATGAACAAACATAAATCATTATGTTGTCTTCCTTGTCCAACGTCAACAATTTTGGCATATAATATTTTGATGGGTGCTCACAATCACAAAATATTTCCAGGATAGTGTATTTGTATGTGAATCTTCTCTTCCCTTATTAATTCTTTCATGAGTTGCATCATTGACCAATGCTATGTTTGTCAATCTACATAAAATTTTCTACTTTACTTTTCCTTGTGTAATGTCATCACCTACCATAAGTTTAGCATATGATCTTTTTCATTTATTTCCTTCCTTTTTATGCAACAAGAAAGTAAAGAAGGCAAAACTCCAACTAAACTTTATTATATATCTCACACATGATTACAAGGATTGATCACTAAGCAATCTCTCAAAAGGAAAGGATCGAACTAAACTTCTATTCATCTAATAGCAAAAGACAACCCTAGATCGAACTAAGAAAGTAAAGGCAAAAGATAGTAGAGATGATACGATACCGGGGCACCTCCCCCAAGCTTGGCGAAAGCCAAGGGGAGTGCCCATACCCGATACTCAATTTTCTTTTGGTGGTGATGAAGTAGAAGGTTTGTATTTCTTCCTTAGTTTGCGCTTGAGGATGGAATTCTCATCATTCAGTTCACGGATCTCCCACTCAAGCTCCAACACCTCTTTGCATAAATCTTGCTTATTTTCTTGCAAGAGACAAAAAGGGGTAAACTGGATCTTAGGCCTCTTTGCTTTATTGGGGAGACTTGACTTCTTAAATTCAACGTGCATATCCCCAGGTTGGGGCAACGGAACTTCATCCTCCTCAGAGCTCGTCTCCTCCTTCCCCTCAGGATCCTAGTCTTCCTCTTCCTCCAAAGTCCAGCCATATTGCTCCACATCCACATAGACTTTGGAGTTTGCGATATAATCTGCAATATAGCTCTCACCCTCCGAGTCTTGGGACGACATAATTTCATATCTGACAGAAAAACAGAGAGAAAAGAAAACAAGAGATTTCTCTGCTATACGGAGGTTAACAGGTTTGGGAGGTATATAATTTTTTTTCTTGGGGAACAAACAGAACTTAAGAAAAATGGAGTCCGGAAAGTACCCGAGGTGGGAACAACCCACCGGGGCGCGCCTGGCATGCCAGGCACGCCCTAGTGTATCGTTCCCACCAGGGTCACTTTCTTGGAAGTTTCTTATTTTCCTAATTTTTGAAATATTCCAAAACTGACAAAAAATATTTTTGCGGATTTTTTGGAGTCCCTTTACTTACCGTATCACGTACCTCCGTTTTTTCATGATTCTGAAGTGTTCCAGAAGGTTTCCTTTATGTGTTCTTCCAGTGTCAAAGTTTGGATGATATTGCTTTCAACATTAATGGGTGTACCTGAGATATAGTGTTTTATTTGTTGCCCATTGACAACCTTCAGGTTAGTACCTTCGGCATTATTATTTTTGATAGCTTCGGATCGATAGACCTCCTCGATGACATAGGGTCCTTCCCATTTGGAGAGGGGTTTTCCTGCAAAGAATCTGAAATGAGAGTTGTCCAAAAGAACATATTCTCCAACTTTGAATTCACGCTTTTGGATTCTTTTGTCATGCCATCTTTTAACTTTTTCTTTGAATAACTTTGCATTTTCATAAGCCTGGGTTCTCCATTCATCTAATGAGATAATATCAAATAGCCTCTTTTCACCAGCAAGTTTGAAATCATAATTGAGTTCTTTAATTGCCCAATATGCTTTATGTTCTAACTCAAGAGGCAAATGACAAGCTTTTCCATAAACCGTTTTATATGGAGACATACCCATAGGATTTTTATAAGTTGTTCTATATGCCCAAAGTGCATCATCTAATTTCTTAGACCAATTCTTCCGGGACCTATTGACAGTCTTTTGTAAGATTAGTTTTATTTCTCTATTGCTAAGTTCAACTTGACCACTAGACTGAGGATGATAAGGTGATGTGATTCTATGGTTAACATCATACTTAGCAAGCATTTTACAAAAAGCACCGTGAATAAATTGTGAACCACCATTAGTCATTAAATATCTAGGGACTCCAAACCTTGGGAAAATAACTTCCTTCAGCATTTTAATAGAGGTGTTGTGATCAGTACTATTGGTTGGAATAGCTTCTACCCACTTAGTAACATAATCTACAGCAACCAAAATATGTGTATACCCATTAGAGGAAGGAAAAGGTCCCATGAAATCAAATCCCAAACATCAAATAGTTCAACAGCAAGTGAATAATTCATAGGCATTTCTTGACGCTTACCGATATTACCTATTCTTTGACATTCATCACAAGACGAGACAAACTTACGGGCATCCTTGAAGAGAGTAGGCCAATAAAAACCAGATTACAATACCTTATGGGCGGTTCTGTCTCCCGCGTGATGTTCTCCATAAGCTTCAGAGTGACATTTCCATAGGATTTGTTCCTGTTCATGCTCCGGTACACAACGTCTAATAATACCATCTACTCCTTGTTTATAAAGATGTGGGTCATCCCAAAAGTAATGTCTTAAATCATAGAAGAAGTTTTTCTTTTGTTGGTATGTGAAGCTAGGTGGTATGTATTTAGCAACAATATAATTAGCATAGTCAGCATACCAAGGTGTACTGTTAGAAACATTTATTGCACCTAATTGTTCATCAGGAAAGCTCTCATTAATAGGTTGTGGGTCATCAAGAATATTTTCAAGCCTTGACAAGTTATCAGCTACGAGGTTCTTTGCCCCTTTCCTATCAGTGATATGCAAATCAAATTCTTGTAGCAGAAGAACCGACCTAATGAGTCTAGGTTTAGCATCTTTCTTTTCCATAAGATATTTTATAGCAGCATGATCGGTGTGAACAATCAAACACCACTACCAAGAATTCTTTTTCAGTAGTAGCATAATTTCGTTGAGCACTGTCTAGAGTTTTACTAGCATAATGAATAACATTCAGTTTCTTATCAACTCTTTGCCCTAGAACAACACCAACAACATAATCACTAGAATCACACATAATCTCAAAAGGCAAGTTCCAATCAGGTGGTTGAACAACAGGTGCAGTAATTAAGGCTTTCTTTAGTGTTTCAAAGGCTTCCAAGCAATCATCATAAAACACAAGGGGAATATCCTTTTGCAAAAGATTCATAAGAGGCCTAGAAATTTTAGAAAATTCTTTGATAAACCTCCTATAGAAACCAACATGACCAAGGAAACTACGAATACCTTTGATATCTTTAGGACATGGCATTTTATCAATTGCATCAACCTTGGCCTGGTCCACTTCAATGCCTCTTTCAGAAATTTTATGGCCCAAAACAATACCTTCGTTAACCATAAAGTGGCACTTCTCCCAATTCAAGACAAGATTTGTTTGCTCACATCTCTACAAAAATCGATCAAGATTGCTTAAACAATCATCAAAAGACTTCCCATAAACGGAAAAGTCATCCATGAAAACCTCAACAATCTTTTCACAAAAATCAGAGAATATAGCAGTCATACATCTTTCAAAGGTAGCAGGTGAATTACATAAACAAAAAGGCATACGTCTATAAGCATAAGTTCCAAAAGAACAAGTAAAAGTGGTCTTTTCTTGATCAGGTTGTGAAAACAGGTATTTGTGAAAAACCATAATATCCATCAAGAAAGCAAAAATGTGTGTGCTTAGATAATCTTTCTAACATTTGATCAATAAAAGGCAGAGGGTAATGATCTTTTCTAGTTGCTTTGCTTAATTTTGTATAATCAATTACCATCCTATAGCATGTGACAATTCTTTGTGGAATGAGCTCATTCTTATCATTAGGAACAGCAGTAATACCTCCCTTCTTAGGGACACAATGAACAGGACTTACCCATCTACTATCAGCTATAGGATAGATTATACATGCTTCCAGAAGTTTCAATATTTCCGTTCTTACCACTTCTTTCATCTTCGGATTTAACCGACTTTGGTGATCAACAACGGGTTTAGCATCAGGTTCCATATTAATCTTGTGCTGACATAGAGTGGGACTAATGCCCTTAAGATCATCAAGAGTATATCCGATAGCAGCTCTATGCTTCCTTAGAACTTTCAATATTTTTTCTTCTTCATGTTCTGAAAGGTTAGCACTAATAATAACAGGATATATCTTTTTCTCATCAAGATAAGCATATTTCAAAGTGTCTGGAAATTATTTTAATTCAAACACAGGATCACCTTTAGGTGGAGGAGGACCTCCTAGAGTTTCAATAGGCAATTTGTGTTTAAGCAGAGATTTTTGTTTGAAAAAGATTCTATCTATTTCATTTCTTTCACGCATATGGAAATCATTTTCATGGTCTAGTAAATATTGCTCCAAAGGATCAGTAGGAGGTACAACAATAGAAGCAAGACCAATAATTTCATCCTTACTAGGCAAATCTTTCTTATGAGGTTGGCTACTAAACTTAGAAAAATTATATTCATGAGATTCATCACCAAAGCTAACACCGACAGCCTATTTCTTACAATCTATTCTGGCATTGACGGTGTTCAAGAAAGGTATACCAAAGATAATGGGACCAAAGTCATCTTGTGGGGAGCCAAGAACAAGAAAATCAGTAGGGTATTTTATTTTCCCACACAAGACTTCAACATCTCTAAGAATCCCAATTGGTGATATAGTATCTCTATTGACAAGTTTAATAGTGACATCTATGTCTTCTATTTCAGTAGGTGCTACTTCATTCTTAATTTCTTCATATAAGGAAAAAAGGAATAGCACTCACACTAGCACCTAGGTCACATAACCCATGATAACAGTGATCTCCTATCTTAACTGACACAACATGCATGCCAATAACTGGTCTATGTTTATCCTTTTCATCAGGTTTGGCAATTCTAGAAGCTTCATCACATAAGTAAATAACATGCACATCAATATTATCAACTAAGAGATCTTTAATCATAGCTAAACTAGGTTCAACTCCAATTTGTTCAGCTAGTTTGGGTGTTCTATCATAACTTTTGTTAACCACAGTTGAAGCTTTAGCATATTCCTTCATCCTAACAGGGAAATGTGGTTTTTCAATATAAGCAGTGGGAACAACTGGATCAACATTGTAAATGATAGTTTCTTATTTAGCTTTTACCAGTTATTTAACTTCTTCTTTAATAGGTGGGTGATATTTAAACCACTTCTCCTTAGGAAAATCAACATGAGTAGCAAAAGATTCACAAAAGAAAGCTACTATCTCAGAGTCAATTCCATATTTAGTGCTAAACTTTTGAAAAGCATCGATATTCATAAAAGATTTAACACAATCAAACTTAGGTTCAATAACTGACTCTTTACCTTCGTAGAGTTCCCAATCTTCAGAGTTGCATTTAATTCTTTCTAAAAGATCCCATCGGAATTCAATTGTCTTCTTCATAAAAGAACCAGTACAAGAAGTATCGAGCATGGATTGATCGTTAGGAGAAAGCCGAGCATAAAAATTCTGAATAATAATTTCTCTTGAGAGCTCATGATTGGGGCATGAATACAACATTGACTTAAGCCTCCCCCAAGCTAGAGTGATACTTTCTACTTCACGAGGCCAAAAATTATATATATAATTCCGATCACGATGAACTAGATGCATAGGATATTTTTTTGATGAAATTCTAATATCAACCGATTCCAGTTCCAAGATTCAATATCATCGCATAGCCTATACCATGTCAATGATTTTCCCTTCAAAGCTAAAGGGGAAACCTTCTTCTTAGCTTCATCTCTGGGAAAACCTGCAAGCTTAAACAATTCACAAATTTCATCCACATATATCAAGTGCATATCAGGATGTTCGGTTCCATCTCCTGCATAAGGATTAGCTAGCAGTTGTTCTACCATACCCGAAGGAATTTGATATTCAATATTTTCAGTAGGTGCAGTAGGTTGAGGGGAAACTAATTGTGGTTCTGGTTGAGGTGAAGATACCCTGAACAAACCCCTCAAAGGATTGTTTTCCATAGTAGCAAGTCATAATAAATTTCAGCACGTTGTAATAATGTTTCCTTACCAATTTCCACTTACCAAGAGCGCTTCACTCCTCGGCAACGGCGCCAGAAAATAGCCTTGATGACCCACAAGTATATGGGGTCAATTGTAGCCTTTTCGATAAGTAAGAGTGTCGAACCCAACGAGGAGCAGAAGGAAATGACGAGTGGTTTTCAGCAAGGTAATGTCTGCAAGTGCTAAAATTTTAAGTAGCGGAGTAGTTTTATAGCAAGATAATTTGTAACGAGCAAGTAACGATAGTAGTAACAAAAGTGCAGCAAGGTATCCCAATCCTTTTGAGGCAAAGGACAGGCCAAAACGGTCTCTCATGATAAGCAAAGTGTTCTTGAGGGTACACGGAAATTTCATCTAGTCACTTTCATCATGTTGGCTTAATTCGTGTTCGCTACTTTGATAATTTGGTATGTGGGTGGACCGGTGCTTAGGCGTTGTTATTACTTGAAAAAACCTCCTACTTACGATTAACCCTCTCGCAAGCATCCGTAACTACGAGAAAGTATTAAGAATAAATTCTAACCATAGCATTAAACTTTTGGATCCAATCGATCCCTTACGGAATAGCGCATAAACTGGGGTTTAAACTTCTGTCACTCTCGCAACCCATCATCTAATAACTACTCCACAATGCATTCCCTTAGGCCCAAATATGGTGAAATGTCATGTAGTCTATGTTCACATGACACCACTAAGGGAATCACAACATACATATCATAAAACTATCGAACACATATCAAGTTCACATAACTACTTGCAACATGATTTCTCCCGTGACCTCAAGAACAAAAGTAACTACTCACAAATGGTAATCATTCTCAAGATCATAGGGGTATTAAATAGCATAATGGATCTGAACATATAATCTTCCACCAAATAAACCATATAGTAATCAACTACAAGATGTAATCAACACTACTAGTCACCCACAAGCACCAATCTATAGTTCCGGTACAAAGATTGAACACAAGAGATGAACTAGGGTTTGAGAGGAGTAGGTGTTATTGAAGATGTTGATAAAGATAGCCCTCCCCAAAATGGGAGAGTTGTTGGTGATGATGATGACGATGATTTCCCCCTCCAAGAGGGAAGTTCTCCCAGCAGAATCGCTTCGCTGGAGGGCAAAAGTGCTCCTGCCCAAGTTTCGCCTCGAGAAGGCGGCGCTTCGTCCTGAAAGTCCTCTCCTAAATTTTTCTAGGTCAAAATGACTTATATACCAGAAGAGGGACACCGGATGTGGGCCTGGGTGAGCACAACCCACCAGGGCGCGCCTGGGCTCCCTGGCACGCCCAGGTGGGTTGTGCCCACCTGGTAGGCCCCCTCTCGTACTTATTGATCCAAAAATTCTTATTTAGTCCATAAACATTCTCATGAAGTTTCAGCTTATTTGGAGTTGTGCAGAATTGGTAGCTTGACGTAGCTTTTTCAGGTCCAGATTCCAGCTGCAAGAATTCTCCCCCTTTGTGTATACCTTGCATATTATGAGAGATAAGGCATTAAAATTAATCTAAAAGGCATTATTATACAATAAAACAACATAAATAATAGTAGAAAAACATGATGCAAAATGGACATATCATCGTTGGAGCCCCCCCCCAGGACAATCGCCGAACCAAAAATAGCACGTCCTGGGGGGCAAAACGCTTCCGCCGGCGCCCTCAAGAACCCGTTTTCCCAGTCGTTGATGTCCTCAGAAGAATTACGAGCAGAAAGTGATTGCATGGGCCAGGAAAAAGAATGCATGGG